>NC_137149.1:91399122-91816174 GCF_951394435.1 Stenella coeruleoalba | reverse complement strand
GGCCAAAAAGGGCGTATGCGTTTTTTCCTGAATATATTCAGGAAAAAACGCATACGCCCTTTTTGGCCAACCAAGCAAGCTTGCAAAGGAAATCTGCACTACAATGAAGTCTCACTTCCCCCCAGTCAAAAGGGCCATCTGAAAAAAGTGTAAAATCCAGAAAGGCAGGACAGGCCATGGAGAACTGGGAGCCTTGTTATGCTGATTGGCGGGATGTAAATTGCCAACAGACACTCGGGAGAACTGTATGGTGTTTCCTGAAACATCTAAAAAACAAAGCAACAGAGCCTAGGGCACTTCCACTTATGGTCCTATAGCTTAGGGAAATTAAAATCAAAAAGACACAGCCACCCCAAAGTTTGGGACGCCTCTGTTTACAAGAACCTCATTTACCATACAAGTTCAATATCACAGAAAGTGAAAAATGGATAAAGAACTTGTGGTACTTACGTACAATGCAGTATCACTCAGCAATGAAATCTATGTCATCAGGACCGTAGCAGCATAATGAGTGGATTCAGGTACGATGATTCTAACTGAAATAAGTCACACAGAAAAAGAAACATCATAAGATATCACTAATACACGGAATGTAAACTTGGCTACACAGGAACTGAATTACAGAACAGAACAGGGTCTCAAATTTAGAAAACCAACTTATGCTTGCTTAAGGGTAAAGGTGAGTTGGGGTGCTGCATAAAACCAGAGATTGAAATGAGCACAGATAAAGTTCCTTAAGTCAAATATGGAATAGACAAGAGCTACTCCTTGCTCAACGAAATGGACTCAACACCGCATATTAAACGCCTAAGAATGTACCTGACTAGTAAGTATCTTAAAACCTATGGATTGCTATGTCTCCGAAAGAGAATCAAGCATGTGTACAGGGGCATAAACGCAGCAGTGATAGGATTGGAGAGGTTCGGTGAGCAAATGAAGACCCTTTGAAGTCATATTGCATGGTACCCATTCCACGGGTTTCAACTACCCAGGTTTAAGGTATTCTGCCTTCAGCTAAAACATGCATGTGGAACCTAGAGTATGATCAACCATGTGATCGGGAGATGTGTTCAAATATGTCTCACTTTTCGTACCCTGGTACTCGGGTGCAATATTCCAGACGCTTTACTAACACTCTCCCGACTTGGAGAGTCAGTCCCTTTAACCTCCTGTTTGGCCCAGTTTGCAATTTCTGCGGAAGATGAACAGGAATAGCGAGAACCAATGAGAGGCTAGCTGGAGGTGTCTGGACGGGCAAATTTAACTCTCATTTCCCACCAGGAAGAGGAATTAACCAAAGGCTCAGCATGCCGTGCCGGAACCAGATTAGGGCCTGCAGCCATCCTGCGGTGTTGCGGCCAGCTCAAAAGAAAGCGAGTTGAAGAAAGGAGCTCGGGGGAACTGTAATTCACAAACCTACAGAGTTATAAATGACAGCTATCGTCCAAAAATAGACTGAAGTAAGGCTGCCAAGAGGACTTGAAAGCGGGGCAGAATTGCAGGAAACCGATTTCAGGAGGTAGACTGGAATTGCATTGAAAGCATAGGAAAAGAGGCAGAACGTCCACAATGATGCACTTGGCCAAAAAGGGCGTATGCGTTTTTTCCGGAATATATTCCGGAAAATATATTTCCTGAATATATATTTCCTGAATATATTCAGGAAAAAACGCATACGCCCTTTTTGGCCAACCAAGCAAGCTTGCAAAGGAAATCTGCACTACAATGAAGTCTCACTTCCCCCCGGTCAAAAGGGCCATCTGAAAAAAGTGTAAAATCCAGAAAGGCAGGACAGGCCATGGAGAACTGAGAGCCTTGTTATGCTGATGGGCGGGATGTAAATTGCCAACAACCACTCGGGAGAAGTGTATGGTGTTTCCTGAAACATCTAAAAAACAAAACAACAGAACCTAGGGCACTTCCACTTATGGTCCTATAGCTTAGGGAAATTAAAATCAAAAAGACACAGCCACCCCAAAGTTTGGAACGGCTCTGTTTACAAGAACCTCGTTAACAGTACAAGTTCAACATCGCAGAAAGTGAAAAATGGATAAAGAAGTTGTGGTATTTACTTACAAAGCAATATCACTCAGCAATGAAATCTGTGTCATCAGGCCCTTAGCAGCACAATGAGTGGATTCAGGTATGATGATTCTAACTGAAATAAGTCACACAGAAAAAGAAACATCATAAGATATCAGTAATACACGGAATGTAAACTTGGCTACACAGGAACTGAATTACAGAACAGAACAGGGTCTCAAATTTAGAAAACCAACTTATGCTTGCTTAAGGGTAAAGGTGAGTTGGGGTGCTGCATAAAACAAGAGATTGAAATGAGCACAGATAAAGTTCCTTAAGCCAAATATGGAATAGACAAGAGCTACTCCTTGCTCAACGAAATGGACTCAACACCGCATATTAAACGCCTAAGAATGTACCTGACTAGTAAGTATCTTAAAACCTATGGATTGCTATGTCTCCGAAAGAGAATCAAGCATGTGTACAGGGGCATAAACGCAGCAGTGATAGGATTGGAGAGGTTCGGTGAGCAAATGAAGACCCTTTGAAGTCATATTGCATGGTACCCATTCCACGGGTTTCAACTACCCAGGTTTAAGGTATTCTGCCTTCAGCTAAAACATGCATGTGGAACCTAGAGTATGATCAACCATGTGAATGGGAGACGTGTTCAAATATGTCTCAGTTTTTGTACCCTGGTACCCGGGTGCAACATTCCAGACGCTTTACTAACACTCTCCCGACTTGGAGAGTCAGTCCCTTTAACCTCCTGTTTGGCCCAGTTTGCAATTTCTGCGGAAGATGAACAGGAATAACGAGAACCAATGAGAGGCTAGCTGGAGGTGTCTGGACGGGCAAATTTAACTCTCATTTCCCACCAGGAAGAGGAATTAACCAAAGGCTCAGCATGCCGTGCCGGAACCAGATTAGGGCCTGCAGCTATCCTGCGGTGTTGTGGCCAGCTCAAAAGAAAGCGAGTTGAAGAAAGGAGCTCGGGGGCACTGTAATTCACAAACCTGCAGAGTTATAAATGACAGCTATCGTCTAAAAATAGACTGAAGTAAGGCTGCCAAGAGGACTTGAAAGCGGGGCAGAATTGCAGGAAACCGATTTCAGGAGGTAGACTGGAATTGCATTGAAAACATAGGAAAAGAGGCAGAACGTCCACAATGATGCACTTGGCCAAAAAGGGCGTATGCGTTTTTTCCTGAATATATTCAGGAAAAAATGCATACGCCCTTTTTGGCCAACCAAGCAAGCTTGCAAAGGAAATCTGCACTACAATGAAGTCTCACTTCCCCCGGTCAAAAGGGCCATCTGAAAAAAGTGTAAAATCCAGAAAGGCAGGACAGGCCATGGAGAACTGGGAGCCTTGTTATGCTGATGGGCGGGATGTAAATTGCCAACAGACACTCAGGAGAAGTGTATGGTGTTTCCTGAAACATCTAAAAAACAAAGCAACAGAGCCTAGGGCACTTCCACTTATGGTCCTATAGCTTAGGGAAATTAAAATCAAAAAGACACAGCCACCCCAAAGTTTGGGACACCTCTGTTTACAAGAACCTCGTTTACATTACAAGTACAACATCGCAGAAAGTGAAAAATGGATAAAGAAGTTGTGGTATTCACTTACAAAGCAATATCACTCAGCAATGAAATCTATGTCATCAGGCCCTTAGCAGCACAATGAGTGGATTCAGGTATGATGATTCTAACTGAAATAAGTCACACAGAAAAAGAAACATCATAAGATATCAGTAATACACGGAATGTAAACTTGGCTACACAGGAACTGAATTACAGAACAGAACAGGGTCTCAAATTTAGAAAACCAACTTATGCTTGCTTAAGGGTAAAGGAGAGTTGGGGTGCTGCATAAAACCAGAGATTGAAATGAGCACAGATAAAGTTCCTTAAGCCAAATATGGAATAGACAAGAGCTACTCCTTGCTCAACGAAATGGACTCAACACCGCATATTAAACACCTAAGAATGTACCTGACTTGTAAGTATCTTCAAACCTATGGATTGCTATGTCTCCGAAAGAGAATCAAGGATGTGTACAGGGGCATAAACGCAGCAGTGATAGGATTGGAGAGGTTCGTGAGCAAATGAAGACCCTTTGAAGTCATATTGCATGGTACCCATTCCACGGGTTTCAACTACCCAGGTTTAAGGTATTCTTCCTTCAGCTAAAACATGCATGTGGAACCTAGAGTATGATCAACCATGTGATCGGGAGACGTGTTCAAATATGTCTCAGTTTTCGTACCCTGGTACTCGGGTGCAACATTCCAGATGCTTTACTAACACTCTCCCCACTTGGAGAGTCAGTCACTTTAACCTCCTGTTTGGCCCAGTTTGCAATTTGCGTGGAAGATGAACAGGAATAGCGAGAACCAATGAGAGACCAGCTGGAGGTGTCTGGATGGGCAAATTTAACTCTCATTTCCCACCAGGAAGAGGAAATAACCAAAGGCTCAGCGTGCCGTGCCGGAACCAGATTAGGGCCTGAAGCCATCCTGCGGTGTTGCGGCCTGCTCAAAAGAAAGCGAGTTGAAGAAAGGAGCTCAGGGGCACTGTAATTCACAAACCTGCAGAGTTATAAATGACAGCTATCGTCCAAAAATAGACTGAAGTAAGGCTGCCAAGAGGACTTGAAAGCGGGGCAGAATTGCAGGAAACCGATTTCAGGAGGTAGACTGGAATTGCATTGAAAGCATAGGACAAGAGGCAGAACGTCCACAATGATGCACTTGGCCAAAAAGGGCGTATGCGTTTTTTCCTGAATATATTCAGTAAAAAACGCATACGCCCTTTTTGGCCAACCAAGCAAGCTTGCAAAGGAAATCTGCACTACAATGAAGTCTCACTTCCCCCTGGTCAAAAGGGCCATCTGAAAAAAGTGTAAAATCCAGAAAGGCAGGACAGGCCATGGAGAACTGGGAGCCTTGTTATACTGATGGGCGGGATGTAAATTGCAAACAACCACTCGGGAGAAGTGTATGGTGTTTCCTGAAACATCTAAAAAACAAAGCAACAGAGCCTAGGGCACTGCCACTTATGGTCCTATAGCTTAGGGAAATTAAAATCAAAAAGACACAGCCACCCCAAAGTTTGGAATGGCTCTGTTTACAAGAACCTCGTTTACAGTACAAGTTCAACATCGCAGAAAGTGAAAAATGGATAAAGAAGTTGTGGTATTTACTTACAAAGCAATATCACTCAGCAATGAAATCTATGTCATCAGGCCCTTAGCAGCACAATGAGTGGATTCAGGTATGATGATTCTAACTGAAATAAGTCACAAAGAAAAAGAAACATCATAAGATATCAGTAATACACGGAATATAAACTTGGCTACACAGGAACTGAATTACAGAACAGAACAGGGTCTCAAATTTAGAAAACCAACTTATGCTTGCTTAAGGGGAAAGGTGAGTTGGGGTGCTGCATAAAACCAGAGATTGAAATGAGCACAGATAAAGTTCCTTAAACCAAATATGGAATAGACAAGAGCTACTCCTTGCTCAACGAAATGGACTCAACACCCCATATTAAACGCCTAAGAATGTACCTGACTAGTAAGTATCTTAAAACCTATGGATTGCTATGTCTCCGAAAGAGAATCAAGCATGTGTACAGGGTCATAAACGCAGCAGTGATAGGATTGGAGAGGTTCGGTGAGCAAATGAATACCCTTTGAAGTCATATTGCATGGTACCCATTACATGGGTCTCAACTCTCCAGGTTTAAGGTATTCTTCCTTCAGCTAAAACATGCATGTGGAACCCAGAGTATGATCAACCGTGTGAACGGGAGACGTGTTCAAATATGTCTCAGTTTTCCTCCCCTGGTACTCGGGTGCAACATTCCAGACGCTTTACTAACACTCTCCCCACTTGGAGAGTCAGCGCCTTTAACCTCCTGTTTGGCCCTGTTTGCAATTTCCGCGGAAGATGAACAGGAATAGCGAGAACCAATGAGAGACTAGCTGGAGGTGTCTGGACGGGCAAATTTAACTCTCATTTCCCACCAGGAAGAGGAAATAACCAAAGGCTCAGCGTGCCGTGCCGGAACCAGATTAGGGCCTGAAGCCATCCTGCGGTGTTGCGGCCAGCTCACAAGAAAGCGAGTTGAAGAAAGGAGCTCAGGGGCACTGTAATTCACAAACCTGCAGAGTTATAAATGACAGCTATCGTCCAAAAATATACTGAAGTAAGGCTGCCAAGAGGACTTGAAAGTGGGGAAGAATTGCAAGAAACCGATTTCAGGAGGTAGACTGGAATTGCATTGAAAGCATAGGAAAAGAGACAGAACGTCCACAATGATGCACTTGGCCAAAAAGGGCGTATGCGTTTATTCCTGAATATATTCAGGAAAAAACGCATACGCCCTTTTTGGCCAACCAAGCAAGCTTGCAAAGGAAATCTGCACTACAATGAAGTCTCACTTCCCCCCGGTCAAAAGGGCGATCTGAAAAAAGTGTAAAATCCAGAAAGGCAGGAGAGGTCATGGAGAACTGGGAGCCTTGTTATGCTGATGGGCGGGATGTAAATTGCCAACAGACACTCAGGAGAAGTGTATGGTGTTTCCTGAAACATCTAAAAAACAAAGCAACAGAGCCTAGGGCACTTCCACTTATGGTCTATAGCTTAGGGAAATTAAAATCAAAAACACACAGCCACCCACAGTTTGGGACGCCTCTGTTTACAAGAGCCTCGTTTACCGTACAAGTTCAATATCACAGAAAGTGAAAAATGGATAAAGAACTTGTGGTACTTACGTACAATGCAGTATCACTCAGCAATGAAATCTATGTCATCAGGCCCTTAGCAGCACAATGAGTGGATTCAGGTATGATGATTCTAACTGAAATAAGTCACACAGAAAAAGAAACATCATAAGATATCAGTAATACACGGAATGGAAACTTGGCTACACAGGAACTGCATTCCAAAACAGAACAGGGTCTCAAATTTAGAAAACCAACTTATGCTTGCTTAAGGGTAAAGGTGAGTTGGGGTGCTGCATAAAACCAGAGATTGAAATGAGCACAGATAAAGTTCCTTAAGCCAAATATGGAATAGACAAGAGCTACTCCTTGCTCAACGAAATGGACTCAACACCGCATATTAAACGCCTAAAATGTACCTGACTTGTAAGTATCTTAAAACCTATGGATTTCTATGTCTCCGAAAGAGAATCAAGCATGTGTACAGGGGCATAAACGCAGCAGTGATAGGATTGGAGAGGTTCGGTGAGCAAATGAAGACCCTTTGAAGTCATATTGCATGGTACCCTTTCCACGGGTTTCAACTACCCAGGTTTAAGGTATTCTTCCTTCAGCTAAAACATGCATGTGGAACCTAGAGTATGATCAACCATGTGATCGGGAGACGTGTTCAAATATGTCTCAGTTTTCGTACCCTGGTACTCGGGTGCAACATTCCAGATGCTTTACTAACACTCTCCCGACTTGGACAGTCAGTCCCTTTTACCTCCTGTTTGGCCCAGTTTGCAATTTCTGTGGAAGATGAACAGGAATAGCGAGAACCAATGAGACACTAGCTGGAGGTGTCTGGACGGGCAAATTTAACTCTCATTTCCCACCAGGAAGAGGAATTAACCAAAGGCTCAGCGTGCCGGGCCGGAACCAGATTAGGGCCTGAAGCCATCCTGCGGTGTTGCGGCCAGCTCACAAGAAAGCGAGTTGAAGAAAGGAGCTCAGGGGCACTGTAATTCACAAACCTGCAGAGTTATAAATGACAGCTATCGTCCAAAAATATACTGAAGTAAGGCTGCCAAGAGGACTTGAAAGCGGGGCAGAATTGCAGGAAACCGATTTCAGGAGGTAGACTGAAATTGCATTGAAAGCATAGGAAAAGAGGCAGAACGTCCACAATGATGCACTTGGCCAAAAAGGGCGTATGCGTTTTTTCCTGAATATATTCAGGAAAAAACGCATACGCCCTTTTTGGCCAACCAAGCAAACTTGCAAAGGAAATCTGCACTACAATGAAGTCTCACTTCCCCCGGTCAAAAGGGCCATCTGAAAAATGTGTAAAATCCAGAAAGGGAGGACAGGCCATGGAGAACTGGGAGCCTTGTTATGTTGATGGGCGGGATGTAAATTGCCAACAACCACTGGGGAGAAGTGTATGGTGTTTCCTGAAACATCTAAAAAACAAAGCAACAGAGCCTAGGGCACTTCCACTTATGGTCCTATAGCTTAGGGAAATTATAATCAAAAAGACACAGCCACCCCAAAGTTTGGGACGGCTCCGTTTACAAGAACCTCGTTTACCGTACAAGTTCAATATCACAGAAAGTGAAAAATGGATAAAGAAGTTGTGGTATTTACTTACAAAGCAATATCACTCAGCAATGAAATCTGTGTCATCAGGCCCTTAGCAGCACAATGAGTGGATTCAGGTATGATGATTCTAACTGAAATAAGTCACACAGAAAAAGAAACATCATAAGATATCAGTAATACACGGAATGGAAACTTGGCTACACAGGAACTGAATTAGAGAAGAGAACAGGGTCTCAAATTTAGAAAACCAACTTATGCTTGCTTAAGGGGAAAGGTGAGTTGGGGTGCTGCATAAAACCAGAGATTGAAATGAGCACAGATAAAGTTCCTTAAGCCAAATATGGAATAGACAAGAGCTACTCCTTGCTCAACGAAATGGACTCAACACCGCATATTAAACGCCTAAGAATGTACCTGACTTGTAAGTATCTTAAAACCTATGGATTGCTATGTCTCCGAAAGAGAATCAAGCATGTGTACAGGGGCATAAACGCAGCAGTGATAGGATTGGAGAGGTTCGGTGAGCAAATGAAGACCCTTTGAAGTCATATTGCATGGTACCCATTACACGGGTCTCAACTCTCCAGGTTTAAGGTATTCTTCCTTCAGCTAAAACATGCATGTGGAACCCAAGTATGATCAACCATGTGAACGGGAGACGTGTTCAAATATGTCTCAGTTTTCCTCCCCTGGTACTCGGGTGCAACATTCCAGACGCTTTACTAACACTCTCCCCACTTGGAGAGTCAGCGCCTTTAACCTCCTGTATGGCTCAGTTTGCAATTTCTGCGGAAGATGAACAGGAATAGCGAGAACCAATGAGAGGCTAGCTGGACGTGTCTGGACGGGCAAATTTAACTCTCATTTTCCACCAGGAAGGGGAAATAACCAAAGGCTCAGCGTGCCGTGCCGGAACCAGATTAGGGCCTGAAGCCATCCTGCGGTGTTGCGGCCAGCTCAAAAGAAAGCGAGTTGAAGAAAGGAGCTCAGGGGCACTGTAATTCACAAACATGCAGAGTTATAAATGACAGCTATCGTCCAAAAATAGACTGAAGTAAGGCTGCCAAGAGGACTTGAAAGCGGGGCAGAATTGCAGGAAACCGATTTCAGGAGGTAGACTGGAATTGCATTGAAAGCATAGGAAAAGAGGCAGAACGTCCACAATGATGCACTTGGCCAAAAAGGGCGTATGCGTTTTTTCCTGAATATATTCAGTAAAAAACGCATACGCACTTTTTGGCCAACCAAGCAAGCTTGCAAAGGAAATCTGCACTACAATGAAGTCTCACTTCCCCCCGGTCAAAAGGGCCATCTGAAAAAAGTGTAAAATCCAGAAAGGCAACAGGCCATTGAGAACTGGGAGCCTTGTTATGCTGATGGGCGGGATGTAAATTGCCAACAACCACTGGGGAGAAGTGTATGGTGTTTCCTGAAACATCTAAAAAACAAAGCAACAGAGCCTAGGGCACTTCCACTTATGGTCCTATAGCTTAGGGAAATTAATATCAAAAAGACACAGCAACCCCAAAATTTGGGACGGCTCTTTTTACAGAAATCTCTTCTACGGCACAAGTTAAATATCCCAGAGAGCAAATAATGATAAAGAAGTTGCGGTACTTATGTACAACAGAATACCACTCAGCAATGAAATCTATGTCACCAGGCCCGTACCAGCATAATGAGTGGATTGAGGCACGATGATTCTAAGTGAAATAAGTCACACAGAAAAAGAAACATCATAAGGTATCACTAATACACGGAATGTGAACTTGGCTACACATGAACTGAATTACAAAACAGAACAGGGTCTCAAGTTTAGAAAACCAACTTATGCCTGCTTAAGGGGGAAGGTGAGTTGGGTTGCTGCATAAAAGCAGAGTTTGAAATTAGCACAGATACCGTTCCATAAGCCAAATATGTAATAGACAAGAGCTACCCCTTGCTCAACGAAATGGATTCAACAATGAGGTATCACCTCACACCTGGTAGAATAGGCATCATTGAAAATCTACAAACAAAAAATGCTGGAAAGTGTGTGGAGAAAAGGAACCCTCTTCCACTATTGTTGGGAATATAAATTGATGCAGTCATTATGGAGAACAATATGGAATTTCTTAAGAAACTAACAATAGAATTACCATATGATACAGCAATCCCAGTACTGGACATATACCCAGACAAAACCATAAATCAAAAAGAGTCATTCACCGCAATGTTCATTGCATCACTATTTACAATATCGAGGTAATGGAAGCAACCTAAATGCCCACAGACAGACGAATGCATAAAGCTGTGGTACATATATAAAATGGAATATTACTAAGCCATGAAAAGGAATGAAATTGGGTCATTTGTAGAGACGTCGATGGATCTAGAGACTGTCATACAGAGTGAAGTAAGTCAGAAAGAGAAAAACAAATCTTGTATATTCATGCATATATGTGGAACCTAGAAAAACTGTACAGATTAACCATTTTGCAAGGCATAAATAGAGCAACAGATGTAGACAACAAACGTATGGACAACCACGGGGGAAAGCTGTTGGGGGGGTGGTGGTGGGATGAGTTGAGAGACTGGGATTGGCATGTATACATTTATATGTATAAAATAGATAACCAATAAGAACCTGCTGTATAAAAATATAAAATAAAATTCAAAATTAAAAAGAAGTAAAATTTAAAAAATAAAACAGAAAAAACAATTATTCCCTGCACATACATGTATTTATATGAATAAATTATTTCCATGCTTATATCTGTAAATACAAAAAAGAGGAATAAAATCTACCTTGAACCAAAAACGAAAAAGAGAAAAAAAACACAGAACCCACCAGTTACACAGAGGAAAACCGTATCAGGGCACTTGCTCCAGTTGTAAACAATTCTGAAGTTGGTCAGTGGTGGGGAATCGTCTCCCATTCAGCCAGCAGCCCCCACGCAACAAGCGTCCTCATTGCAAAGCTGGGGCACCGTGCCGAGGCATCTGTGAGTAAACGTGAGCTGAGCCCCAGGCCAGTTGCTGCTGAACTATTCCCACCCGTCCCAGGTAAAACACCTGAATATATACAAGGACTTGAAAGCCTAGAGGAAGGGCCATAGAGCCACACGAGTGACAGCATGCCGGCCGACTTGGTGCCTGCAGGCCAGCCAGGATGGTCCTGGCCCTGGGTGCTCTTCTGGAAGATTTCCATTTCCCTGCCTGAGATACCCGTCCTGTCCCTGCCCCCACTGCTTTTTTCCTTCCTCACCTCTGCCCAGGGAGAAATTCCAGCAGCAGGTATGGGTGACACATCCTCTTCTTTAGCAGGTGGCAGCCTGGCAACTGCTGCAGAAAGTCCAGCAGAGCCCCACTCACACTGGGCCACCCACAAAGCCGTGGCCTCTCACTCCCTCCCACCAGCCCAGCCCCGAGACTGCTGACAGGGCAGAGAAAATGGCGTCAGGCACGGCTGCAGGGGCTCTTGCTGCCTGGAGTGGTATTTATATTGATCTCAACCCAGGCACACCTGGGGAGGGCTGGCCGGCATGGTAAGGCTGCCCAGGTCAGCCAATCATCACCCCTCAGGGGCTCACAGTTGCAGAAAATGGAACTTGCTGAACCGGCCAGGTCCAAGGAACAGGTGTGGGCTCCTGAGAGTCAGGATAGACAAGGGGCTGCAGCTTTGGCTTGTTTTCTAATCATTTTATCTGGCCCATGAGTGGGAGACAACTTCAAGAAAACCCTCTCCTAATGAGAGGAACCCAGGAGTCAGGGAGAGGAGGGGTGGGTGGTGGTTGGAGACAGAGGCCTGGTGCCCCGGGTGCAGTGGAAGTCTCTGGAAGACCAGGTGGAGGGAGGCCTCACGGAGTGATGCCCAGGGTCACAGACCTGTCGCAGCTGCTGTTTGTTAGTTCAAGTCCTGCTCTGAGGTGCTCTGTGTCAGCTCTGAGCGACAGGTGAGCTGGGGGTGCTCTGCAATGAGGGCTATGTGCACGGTTCCTGTGTGCCCAGCCCTGCCACGGTACCTGCAAGGGTAGCTCTGTATCCTGGGAGGGGCCTGACCACGAGAGCCCCGTGGGCTGGGGTGGGGGTGGGGTACCTGCCCAGGTGAGCTCCATATTCTGGGATTGGTCTGACCACGAGAGCCCCATGGGCTGCTGGGGACCTGGTAAAGGATGTCAGGACAGTCAGTGAAGCCACCGAGGATATACCTCCAGTTGCTCCTAATTCCTACACCCTGCTGGTCATTCTACCAACCACCAGGACATGGTATTCTGTATTAGTCTTCAATGATGCCTTCTTTTGTATTCCATTAGTCCCAGAGTCACAAGAAATTTTGGCTTGTGAGTGGCAGGACTCAACATACAACTAAAACAATACTTCCGGGCCGTCTGGCCCCAAGGGTGCAAAAATTCCCACACCATCTTTGGGGAAAGCTTAGCTAAAGACCTAAAAGTTCTACCTCTGGAAAAGGAAACCCTCCTTCAATATGCAGACGACATTCTGATCACCAGCCCTACTAAGGAGGCCTCTGAACTACCAAGCCAATAAAGGATAGAAGTTGTCCAAGAAAAAGCTCAAATATCACAGACTGTGGTGACCTGCCTGGGCTTCATTCTCACAGAAGGCCAGAGAAGCCCATCCCAGGAAAGGGAAGAAACCATTTTCAGCCTTACCCCTTTCTAAAACTAGAAGACAGCTTAGGGGTTCCTGGGGAGGCCAGGGTTTGCTGCTTCTGGATCCCTAGCTACAGTCTACTAGCTGGGCCTCTATATGAAACACTGAAAGGAAAAGATGATGATCCTTTTGAATAGAATCCAGAAGTGGCCTTTCAAGAATGGAAAGAGCAGTCAATTCAGACCCTTGCCCTGGAACTCCCTAATTTAGCTAAACCCTTTGACCTTTACATTCCTGGTGAAAGGTGAATCGCCATTGGAGAATTAGTGCAAAAACTGGGACCACTTGAAATGGAACAATGCAAGAATGCCATCCAGGTAGGATAAACTACGGTCACTAAGGGGCTTGGCCCACTGCCACATCTGGCCAAGATACTGGCGGTATCTAAAAACCTGGAAATCAGCAGCCCAAAAGGCCACCTCCCTCCTAAGGGAAAAGGACCCCACGTGGTGATCCTAACCACCAACCATGCCCTGAAGTTGCAGGGTTCGCTCCGTGGGCACACCGACCTCGAGTGAGGAGGCCCTCCAACTCCAACATCCAGAGAGATAACCGGGGGCAACAGGGCACCATGACGACTCGTGTGAACATCACTTGACCTGGAGTTTCTCTCATAAAACAACAAGAGTGTGTCCCAAAAGAGTAGACTACTGCTTGCAGGACTTACTGCACCCAGAGGGGAGCTAATAATCTTGGCGGGGGAACAGTATACCACACTGTCACCATAGAAAAGCCTACAGACACCGTGATGATGGTGGCCAATAAGACCGGCTGGACTCCTGTTTACTTCAAAAGGCTGTTGACTCAGTAGCCATCATGGTCCTTGATCACCACTGACCCTGAACTGTCTGGGAGTTGAGCGGGCAGGGCTCTGACACCTGGTGCTGTTTGTACGTTAATTCAGGGGCCTAATTGAAGAAAGCGCAGACTACTGGTCAGAGCATCTAGGCTGGCAGAGACGGTCAGCCTAAGGTGGCCGAACAAATGTGGGGCGGGGTGAAACCGGCCCCCACAGCGTCTCTGCACATCTCTCTCCTGGACCCTTAAAGGTCATTAGAATCTATAACACTTCCAATGCTGGTGCTCAGGTGGACGAGCAGGGAGGCAGGGGTCCTGGGGACAATCAACGTCACCGGGAGGCTGCTGGGGAGAAGCTCTGACCCTCGCCCCAGGGTATGAGGGCTCCCAACTCAGCACTCAGCAGTTACAGAAGAAGGGTCTGCACCCTCAGCACTCCAAGAATGAGGAACGGGACAAAAGGCAGAGGAGGGGTTTGTCCCCAGCAAAGCCCATTAAAAATCCCTGGGAGATAAAAGTAGAATCTGGGCAATAAAGTCAAGTCTAACCTTTTTTATCCTTTGTGCTTTGTCTAATCTCACGTGCTCCTAGGGTCCCGCATGCAGAGGTTCCACACCCGGCACTTCAGACCAGATTTCCTAGTGCAGAATGGCTGGGTCAACACCTCAGCTCCTGGGGCCCAGTGCAGACTCCACGATATAGAGTCTGAGCTACAGCCAACCCGGCCCTCGAGAGCTCCGCCGCCTCCCTCCCTCCCACTGACTCTGACAGGATCTCTACACAGCAGCCCAGCCCACAGCCCACGGGGTAGTGCATGCTCTCACCTCTCCATTCTCTGATCAAAATATAAAGTTTCCTTTGCTTGTGAACCAAACTCAGTCTCGATCTGTTGGCCCCAATGACACTGGGCAGGGGGACACTTGTTGGGGTCCACTCTGGAGGATCAGTAACAGAAATTGAGACTATTGTAACCTCAATGAACAGATGTGTGAGCCAAACTGTAGTTAACATAGAACAGTGTATAAGGCTCGGGTAAAATAAGATGTTTTTAACACTTCCATTTGATATTTCCATCACTTTTTATAAGCAAGTTCAGTGAAAAGGTTTGTCTTATTTGTCAGGTCAATATTAGAGAAACGAAGTGATTTCTTTCCAAGGATGTACATCTAATAATCTTGGTTAAACCTTCAATCTTGTTTTAAATGCTTTTCCATTGAAAATGATACCTCTCTTTCAGCTCCCCCATTTCTGAGAAGTATAAAATCTTATAATTTATTATTACCAAAGGGGAAAGGTGGGAGGAGGGATAAATTAACAGTTTGGAATGAACACATACACACTGCTATGTATAAAATAGATCATCAACAAGGAACTACTGTATAGCACAGGGAACTACACTCAACATTTTGCAATAACCTATAAGGGGAAATAATCTGAAAAAGAATAGATATTTTTATTGACATCATCTATCAATGACAGTTAAAGTGTAGCCTAAGGGAAGCTGGTGGTGAGTGCTTCTGACCCTGAAGACTTCAATCATCTAAAGTTTGGACTCTGCCTACTTCCCAAGGCCCTTAATGAACATATGTGTAGCCGTAGCTTAAAAAATTCCCCAGTTTGGGTTTCGGGGAGACACTGATTTTGAAAAAGCCCTGGTGTTCTCCTTACATGAATGGGACTCTTCCTACTGCTAAAACATGTCTGTCACACCCAGAGGATGGTATACCGTCTGATCGGGAAGAGTTTGGAAAAGGCATCTCATCTCCTCATCTCCTGGTGCTCGGGTTCACCCCTCCAGCGTCTTTACTAACAGTCTCCCCACTTGGAGAAGTCAGCACTGTCAACATCCTGTTGCGTACAGTTTGGAATTTGTCCAGAGGATGAAGCGGAAGGATGAGGAACAATGAGAGACAAGTCCTAGGTGTTCAGACAGGCACATGTCACTCTAATTTCCAATCAGGAAGACGAATTGACCAAAGGCTAGGGTTGCCCATGGAAACAGTATAGGGCTTGAGGAAATCCCGCTGCTTTGTGGCCAGTTCCCATAAACACGAGTTGAACAATGGAACTCAGGGGCAGTAAAATTCACAAAACTGCAGAGTTGAAAATATCCATCACTGAAAAATGTCTTGAGGAAAGTCAGAGAAAAGGACTTGTAAGCAAGGGAGAATGGCAGGAAAGGGATTTGAGGAGGTAGAAAGGACTCGCCATTAAGCACAAGAAAAGGAGCTGAACATTGCCAACATTGCAGTTGGCCAAAAAGGGTGTATGCGTTCTTTTCTGTATATATTCAAGAAAAGGGCATACACTTTTTTAGCCAACCAAACAGGTGGGCACTGGAAGTCAATACCACAAAAGATATCACTTCGCATCAGTCAGAAGAGCCATCCTCATAAAGCGTAAACAACAGAAATGCAGGACAGGGCAACGAGAAGAGGGAGCCCTGTGAGACTTATAGTGGAAATGTATATTGCCAACGGCCATTCTGGAGAAGTGTATTGTGTTTACTAAAGCATCTAAAAAATGAGCTACAGAGCATAGGGCACTTGCACTCACGGGCGTATATCTTGGGATAAACAAAAATCGAGAGGACACAGGCACCCCAATGTTTACCCCCTCTCTGTTTAAAAGATCCTCGACTAGGATATAACTTAAATGTCTCTGGAGGGAAAAAATGGATAGAGATGTGGTACTTAGGTAGAGTGGAATATTATTCAGCCTGGAAATCAATGAAATATGGCCAGTTGTAACAACTCCGGAGGAGTTACGTATGATCATTCTAAGTGACAGAATTCAAAAAGAAAAAGACACATATCATAAGATATCACTTAAAGGTGGAATCCAAAATGGCTACACATGAAATAAATTACAAAACAAAAACATAGTCAAATATGTAGAAAACACGCATAAGGCTGCTAAACGGGAAAGGTGGGGAGGGGTGAGGCATCATCCAGGAGGTTGAAATTAGCAAAGATACCATTCCAAATACCAAACTGATAATCAACAAGGCCTACACGGTAGCTAAAAGAACTGCACTCAGCACACTCAAGTCACCGGAAAAGAATATATACGACTGGTAAGAATCTGAAAAAGAATTTATTGATGTCTCTCTGTACGTGAATCAAGTGGATGTACAGCAGCAAGAAACAGAGCTTTGAAAATCAGCTGTAACCAATATAGTAATAAATTGAAAAAAATAAACGACAGAGAGACAGAGAAAACCTCTTACAACTTTTCCTCAGGGACGGTGATGCAACATGGATTGAACACATCTAGACCCACAGCAGGATGAGACATAAGGCTGGAAACTGTTTGCGCTAAGAGAAATGTGAGGTTGGGTGAGGAAATGCACACCCTTTAAAGTAATACTACCTGGTACCCATTCAATGGGTCCCAAATCTGCAGGTTCAAGGGATCTTCCTACAGCTAAAACATGCATGGAAAACCCAGAGGACTGTACACCATGTGATCGGGAGATGTGTCTAAAATGCACCTCATTTATCCTCTCCTGCTGCTCCTGTTCACCATTCCAGCCACGCTACTTAGAATCTCCCCACTTGGAGAATCAGCACATTTAAACTTCTGTTTCACACATTTTGCAAATTGTGAGGAGGATGAACGGGAAGAGGGGGAACCAATGAGAGAAGAGTTGTAGGGGTTTGGACGGGCACATATCACTCTAATTTCCCATTAAGAATAAGAATTAAAGAAAGGCTCAGCCTGCCTCGCCGGAGCCAAAATAGGGCCTGAAGCAATCCTGCGGGTTTGAGGCCAGCTCACAAAAGAGCAACTTAAAAAATGGAGCTCAGGGTCACTGCAATTCACAAACCTGCAGAGTTATAAATGAAAACTAACGTCCAAAAATATGTTGAGGTAAGGCAAAGAAGAGGATCTGAATGCAAGACAGAATTGCAAGAAACAGATTTCAAGAGATAGATTGGACTCGTCTTTAACGCACATGAAAAGCGGCAGAATTTCGACAATGATGCAGTTGGCCCAAAAGGGCGTATGCGTTTTTTCCTGATTATATCCAGGAAAAAACGCATACGCACTTTATGGGCAACGAAGCAAGCAAGCAATGCAAATGTGCACAACAAAGAAGTCTCACTTCCCACCGGTCAAAAGGGCCATCCTAAAAAATTGTAAAAACCAGAAATGCAGGACAGGCCATGGAGAACAGGGAGCCTTTATACGCTGATGGGCAGTGTGTGAACTGCCGAGAGCCACTCTGGAGAAGTGTATGGTGGTTCCTAAATCATCTAAAAAACAGAGCTACAGAGCATAGGACACTTCCAATCATGGGAGTATATCTAGGGAAGTCTAAAAATCAACAAGACACAAGCACACCACAGTTTAGGGCTACTCTGTTTACAAGAACCTCAACTTCAGTACACCTTAAATATCCCAGGAAGGAGAACAATGGATAAAGAAGATGTGGTACTTATGTACAATGGAATATCTCTTCACCATGAAATCAATGTAATAAGGCTAGTAGAAGGATAAAGAGTGGATTTAGGTCCGATAATACTACTTGAAATAAGTCAAACAGAAAAAGAAACATATCATAAGATATCACTTATAGAGGGAGGGTAAATATGGCTGCACAAGAAATGAATTACAGAACAGAACAGTGTCTCACATTTAGAAAACACACTTATGTCAGCTTAAGGGGAAAGGAGAGGTGGGGTGATGCATAAAACCAGAGTTTGAAATTAGCACAGATACCGTTCAATAAACCAAATAGGTATTAGACAAGATCTACACCTTGCTCAATGAACTGGCCTCAACACACCCTATACACCGCAGAGAAATATATCTGAGGAATAAGAATCTTAAAACCCATGTATTGATATATCTCCATAAGGGAATCAAGTGTGTGCAGAGCGGCACAAACACAGCAGTGAAAATGAGCTAAACCCCATTATAGAAATAAATTTTAAAAACAAAACGCTGAAACAATGAAAGAGAGAAAAATTCTTACAAAATTCGCTCAGGGGCTGTGATGCAACCTGGATTGACCACATATAAACCCACAGCTGGATAAGACATAAGGCTGGACACTTGGGGCTGACAGGATTGGTGAGCTTTGGTGAGCAACTGCCGAAAGTTTAATGCAATACTTCATGCTACTCAGTCCAAGGGTCCCAACACTCCAGGTTGAAGGGAATCTTCCTACAGCTAAACCATGCTTGGGAAACCCAGCGACTGGTATACCATATGATCGGGAAAGGTTTCTAAAACGCACCTCATTTTTCCTCTCCTGGGGCTCCGGATCGACATTCCAGCCACTTTACTAACAACATCCCCACATGGAGTCAATGCCTTTAAGTTCTGGTATCGCACAGTCTGCAGTTAGTGCAGAGGATGAATGGGAATAGGGGGAACCAGTGAGAAACTAGCTGTAGCGGTTTCAATGGGCACATGTCACTCTAATATCACATCAGTAAGAAGAATTAACCAAAGGCACAGAAAGGTGCCCGAGAAGAAAAATAGGGCTCAAGGAATCCTGTGGTTATGGGGCAAGACCAAAAAAATAAGAGCTAAAAAATGGAGCTAAGGGCCACTGCAATTCAAAAACCTGCAGAGTTATAAAGGCCAACTATTTTTAAAAAATATATTGAGGTAAGGCTATGAAGAGGCATTGAAAGCAAGGCAGAATTGCAGGAAACCGATTTCAGGAGGTAGACTGGAATTGCATTGAAAGCATATGAAGAGAGTCAGAAACTCGACAATGATGCACTTGGCCAAAAAGGGCGTATGCGTTTTTTCCTGAATATATTCAGGAAAAAACGCATACGCCCTTTTTGGCCAACCAAGCAAGCTTGCAAAGGAAATCTGCACTACAATGAAGTCTCACTTCCCCCCGGTCAAAAGGGCCATCTGAAAAAAGTGTAAAATCCAGAAAGGCAGGACAGGCCATGGAGAACTGGGAGCCTTGTTATGCTGATGGGCAGGATGTAAATTGCCAACAGACACTTGGGAGAAGTGTATGGTGTTTCCTGAAACATCTAAAAAACAAAGCAACAGAGCCTAGGGCACTTCCACTTATGGTCCTATAGCTTAGGGAAATTAAAATCAAAAAGACACAGCCACCCCAAAGTTTGGGACGCCTCTGTTTACAAGAACCTCGTTTACCGTACAGGTTCAATATCACCGAAAGTGACAAATGGATAAAGAACTTGTGGTACATACGTACAATGCAGTATCACTCAGCAATGAAATCTATGTCATCAGGCCCGTAGCAGCATAATGAGTGGATTCAGGTACGATGATTCTAACTGAAATAAATCACACAGAAAAAGAAACATCATAAGATATCACTAATACACAGAATGTAAACTTGGCTACACAGGAACTGAATTCCAAAACAGAACAGGGTCTCAAATTTAGAAAACCAACTTATGCTTGCTTAAGGGGAAAGGTCAGTTGGGGTGCTGCATAAAACTAGAGATTGAAATGAGCACAGATAAAGTTCCTTAAGCCAAATATGGAACAGACAAGAGCTACTCCTTGCTCAACGAAATGGACTCAACACCCCATATTAAACGCCTAAGAATGTACCTGACTAGTAAGTATCTTAAAACCTAGGGATTGCTATGTCTCCAAAAGAGAATCAAGCGTGTGTACTGGGGCATAAATGCAGCAGTGATAGGATTGGAGAGGTTCGGTGAGCAAATGAAGACCCTTTGAAGTCATATTGCATGGTACCCATTCCACGGGTCTCAAATCTCCAGGTTTAAGGTATTCTTCCTTCAGCTAAAACATGCATGTGGAACCCAGAGTATGATGAACCGTGTGATCGGGAGACGTGTTCAAATATGTCTCAGTTTTCGTCCCCTGGTACTCGGGTGCAACCTTCCAGACGCTTTACTAACACTCTCCCGACTTGGAGAGTCAGTCCCTTTAACCTCCTGTTTGGCCCAGTTTGCAATTTCTGCGGAAGATGAACAGGAATAGCGAGAACCAATGAGAGGCTAGCTGGAGGTGTCTGGACGGGCAAATTTAACTCTCATTTCCCACCAGGAAGAGGAATTAACCAAAGGCTCAGCATGCCATGCCGGAACCACATTAGGGCCTGAAGACATCCTGCGGTGTTGCGGCCAGGTCACAAGAAAGCGAGTTGAAGAAAGGAGCTCCGGGGCTCTGTAATTCACAAACCTGCAGAGTTATAAATGACAGCTATCGGCCAAAAATATACTGAAGTAAGGCTGCCAAGAGGACTTGAAAGCGGGGCAGAATTGCAGGATACCGATTTCAGGAGGTAGACTGGAATTGCATTGAAAGCGTAGGAAAAGAGGCAGAACGTCCACAATGATGCACTTTGCCAAAAGGGCGTATGCGTTTTTTCCTGAATATATTCAGGAAAAAACGCATACGCCCTTTTTGGCCAACCAAGCAAGCTTGCAAAGGAAATCTGCACTACAATGAAGTCTCACTTCCCCCCGGTCAAAAGGGCCATCTGAAAAAAGTGTAAAATCCAGAAAGGCACGACAGGCCATGGAGAACTGGGAGCCTTGTTATGCTGATGGGCGGGATGTAAATTGCCAACAACCACTGGGGAGAAGTGTATGGTGTTTCCTGAAACATCTAAAAAACAAAGCAACAGAGCCTAGGGCACTTCCACTTATGGTCCTATAGCTTAGGGAAATTAATATCAAAAAGACACAGCAACCCCAAAATTTGGGACGGCTCTTTTTACAGAAATCTCTTCTACGGCACAAGTTAAATATCCCAGAGAGCAAATAATGATAAAGAAGTTGCGGTACTTATGTACAACAGAATACCACTCAGCAATGAAATCTATGTCACCAGGCCCGTACCAGCATAATGAGTGGATTGAGGCACGATGATTCTAAGTGAAATAAGTCACACAGAAAAAGAAACATCATAAGGTATCACTAATACACGGAATGTGAACTTGGCTACACATGAACTGAATTACAAAACAGAACAGGGTCTCAAGTTTAGAAAACCAACTTATGCCTGCTTAAGGGGGAAGGTGAGTTGGGTTGCTGCATAAAAGCAGAGTTTGAAATTAGCACAGATACCGTTCCATAAGCCAAATATGTAATAGACAAGAGCTACCCCTTGCTCAACGAAATGGATTCAACAATGAGGTATCACCTCACACCTGGTAGAATAGGCATCATTGAAAATCTACAAACAAAAAATGCTGGAAAGTGTGTGGAGAAAAGGAACCCTCTTCCACTATTGTTGGGAATATAAATTGATGCAGTCATTATGGAGAACAATATGGAATTTCTTAAGAAACTAACAATAGAATTACCATATGATACAGCAATCCCAGTACTGGACATATACCCAGACAAAACCATAAATCAAAAAGAGTCATTCACCGCAATGTTCATTGCATCACTATTTACAATATCGAGGTAATGGAAGCAACCTAAATGCCCACAGACAGACGAATGCATAAAGCTGTGGTACATATATAAAATGGAATATTACTAAGCCATGAAAAGGAATGAAATTGGGTCATTTGTAGAGACGTCGATGGATCTAGAGACTGTCATACAGAGTGAAGTAAGTCAGAAAGAGAAAAACAAATCTTGTATATTCATGCATATATGTGGAACCTAGAAAAACTGTACAGATTAACCATTTTGCAAGGCATAAATAGAGCAACAGATGTAGACAACAAACGTATGGACAACCACGGGGGAAAGCTGTTGGGGGGGTGGTGGTGGGATGAGTTGAGAGACTGGGATTGGCATGTATACATTTATATGTATAAAATAGATAACCAATAAGAACCTGCTGTATAAAAATATAAAATAAAATTCAAAATTAAAAAGAAGTAAAATTTAAAAAATAAAACAGAAAAAACAATTATTCCCTGCACATACATGTATTTATATGAATAAATTATTTCCATGCTTATATCTGTAAATACAAAAAAGAGGAATAAAATCTACCTTGAACCAAAAACGAAAAAGAGAAAAAAAACACAGAACCCACCAGTTACACAGAGGAAAACCGTATCAGGGCACTTGCTCCAGTTGTAAACAATTCTGAAGTTGGTCAGTGGTGGGGAATCGTCTCCCATTCAGCCAGCAGCCCCCACGCAACAAGCGTCCTCATTGCAAAGCTGGGGCACCGTGCCGAGGCATCTGTGAGTAAACGTGAGCTGAGCCCCAGGCCAGTTGCTGCTGAACTATTCCCACCCGTCCCAGGTAAAACACCTGAATATATACAAGGACTTGAAAGCCTAGAGGAAGGGCCATAGAGCCACACGAGTGACAGCATGCCGGCCGACTTGGTGCCTGCAGGCCAGCCAGGATGGTCCTGGCCCTGGGTGCTCTTCTGGAAGATTTCCATTTCCCTGCCTGAGATACCCGTCCTGTCCCTGCCCCCACTGCTTTTTTCCTTCCTCACCTCTGCCCAGGGAGAAATTCCAGCAGCAGGTATGGGTGACACATCCTCTTCTTTAGCAGGTGGCAGCCTGGCAACTGCTGCAGAAAGTCCAGCAGAGCCCCACTCACACTGGGCCACCCACAAAGCCGTGGCCTCTCACTCCCTCCCACCAGCCCAGCCCCGAGACTGCTGACAGGGCAGAGAAAATGGCGTCAGGCACGGCTGCAGGGGCTCTTGCTGCCTGGAGTGGTATTTATATTGATCTCAACCCAGGCACACCTGGGGAGGGCTGGCCGGCACGGTAAGGCTGCCCAGGTCAGCCAATCATCACCCCTCAGGGGCTCACAGTTGCAGAAAATGGAACTTGCTGAACCGGCCAGGTCCAAGGAACAGGTGTGGGCTCCTGAGAGTCAGGATAGACAAGGGGCTGCAGCTTTGGCTTGTTTTCTAATCATTTTATCTGGCCCATGAGTGGGAGACAACTTCAAGAAAACCCTCTCCTAATGAGAGGAACCCAGGAGTCAGGGAGAGGAGGGGTGGGTGGTGGTTGGAGACAGAGGCCTGGTGCCCCGGGTGCAGTGGAAGTCTCTGGAAGACCAGGTGGAGGGAGGCCTCACGGAGTGATGCCCAGGGTCACAGACCTGTCGCAGCTGCTGTTTGTTAGTTCAAGTCCTGCTCTGAGGTGCTCTGTGTCAGCTCTGAGCGACAGGTGAGCTGGGGGTGCTCTGCAATGAGGGCTATGTGCACGGTTCCTGTGTGCCCAGCCCTGCCACGGTACCTGCAAGGGTAGCTCTGTATCCTGGGAGGGGCCTGACCACGAGAGCCCCGTGGGCTGGGGTGGGGGTGGGGTACCTGCCCAGGTGAGCTCCATATTCTGGGATTGGTCTGACCACGAGAGCCCCATGGGCTGCTGGGGACCTGGTAAAGGATGTCAGGACAGTCAGTGAAGCCACCGAGGATATACCTCCAGTTGCTCCTAATTCCTACACCCTGCTGGTCATTCTACCAACCACCAGGACATGGTATTCTGTATTAGTCTTCAATGATGCCTTCTTTTGTATTCCATTAGTCCCAGAGTCACAAGAAATTTTGGCTTGTGAGTGGCAGGACTCAACATACAACTAAAACAATACTTCCGGGCCGTCTGGCCCCAAGGGTGCAAAAATTCCCACACCATCTTTGGGGAAAGCTTAGCTAAAGACCTAAAAGTTCTACCTCTGGAAAAGGAAACCCTCCTTCAATATGCAGACGACATTCTGATCACCAGCCCTACTAAGGAGGCCTCTGAACTACCAAGCCAATAAAGGATAGAAGTTGTCCAAGAAAAAGCTCAAATATCACAGACTGTGGTGACCTGCCTGGGCTTCATTCTCACAGAAGGCCAGAGAAGCCCATCCCAGGAAAGGGAAGAAACCATTTTCAGCCTTACCCCTTTCTAAAACTAGAAGACAGCTTAGGGGTTCCTGGGGAGGCCAGGGTTTGCTGCTTCTGGATCCCTAGCTACAGTCTACTAGCTGGGCCTCTATATGAAACACTGAAAGGAAAAGATGATGATCCTTTTGAATAGAATCCAGAAGTGGCCTTTCAAGAATGGAAAGAGCAGTCAATTCAGACCCTTGCCCTGGAACTCCCTAATTTAGCTAAACCCTTTGACCTTTACATTCCTGGTGAAAGGTGAATCGCCATTGGAGAATTAGTGCAAAAACTGGGACCACTTGAAATGGAACAATGCAAGAATGCCATCCAGGTAGGATAAACTACGGTCACTAAGGGGCTTGGCCCACTGCCACATCTGGCCAAGATACTGGCGGTATCTAAAAACCTGGAAATCAGCAGCCCAAAAGGCCACCTCCCTCCTAAGGGAAAAGGACCCCACGTGGTGATCCTAACCACCAACCATGCCCTGAAGTTGCAGGGTTCGCTCCGTGGGCACACCGACCTCGAGTGAGGAGGCCCTCCAACTCCAACATCCAGAGAGATAACCGGGGGCAACAGGGCACCATGACGACTCGTGTGAACATCACTTGACCTGGAGTTTCTCTCATAAAACAACAAGAGTGTGTCCCAAAAGAGTAGACTACTGCTTGCAGGACTTACTGCACCCAGAGGGGAGCTAATAATCTTGGCGGGGGAACAGTATACCACACTGTCACCATAGAAAAGCCTACAGACACCGTGATGATGGTGGCCAATAAGACCGGCTGGACTCCTGTTTACTTCAAAAGGCTGTTGACTCAGTAGCCATCATGGTCCTTGATCACCACTGACCCTGAACTGTCTGGGAGTTGAGCGGGCAGGGCTCTGACACCTGGTGCTGTTTGTACGTTAATTCAGGGGCCTAATTGAAGAAAGCGCAGACTACTGGTCAGAGCATCTAGGCTGGCAGAGACGGTCAGCCTAAGGTGGCCGAACAAATGTGGGGCGGGGTGAAACCGGCCCCCACAGCGTCTCTGCACATCTCTCTCCTGGACCCTTAAAGGTCATTAGAATCTATAACACTTCCAATGCTGGTGCTCAGGTGGACGAGCAGGGAGGCAGGGGTCCTGGGGACAATCAACGTCACCGGGAGGCTGCTGGGGAGAAGCTCTGACCCTCGCCCCAGGGTATGAGGGCTCCCAACTCAGCACTCAGCAGTTACAGAAGAAGGGTCTGCACCCTCAGCACTCCAAGAATGAGGAACGGGACAAAAGGCAGAGGAGGGGTTTGTCCCCAGCAAAGCCCATTAAAAATCCCTGGGAGATAAAAGTAGAATCTGGGCAATAAAGTCAAGTCTAACCTTTTTTATCCTTTGTGCTTTGTCTAATCTCACGTGCTCCTAGGGTCCCGCATGCAGAGGTTCCACACCCGGCACTTCAGACCAGATTTCCTAGTGCAGAATGGCTGGGTCAACACCTCAGCTCCTGGGGCCCAGTGCAGACTCCACGATATAGAGTCTGAGCTACAGCCAACCCGGCCCTCGAGAGCTCCGCCGCCTCCCTCCCTCCCACTGACTCTGACAGGATCTCTACACAGCAGCCCAGCCCACAGCCCACGGGGTAGTGCATGCTCTCACCTCTCCATTCTCTGATCAAAATATAAAGTTTCCTTTGCTTGTGAACCAAACTCAGTCTCGATCTGTTGGCCCCAATGACACTGGGCAGGGGGACACTTGTTGGGGTCCACTCTGGAGGATCAGTAACAGAAATTGAGACTATTGTAACCTCAATGAACAGATGTGTGAGCCAAACTGTAGTTAACATAGAACAGTGTATAAGGCTCGGGTAAAATAAGATGTTTTTAACACTTCCATTTGATATTTCCATCACTTTTTATAAGCAAGTTCAGTGAAAAGGTTTGTCTTATTTGTCAGGTCAATATTAGAGAAACGAAGTGATTTCTTTCCAAGGATGTACATCTAATAATCTTGGTTAAACCTTCAATCTTGTTTTAAATGCTTTTCCATTGAAAATGATACCTCTCTTTCAGCTCCCCCATTTCTGAGAAGTATAAAATCTTATAATTTATTATTACCAAAGGGGAAAGGTGGGAGGAGGGATAAATTAACAGTTTGGAATGAACACATACACACTGCTATGTATAAAATAGATCATCAACAAGGAACTACTGTATAGCACAGGGAACTACACTCAACATTTTGCAATAACCTATAAGGGGAAATAATCTGAAAAAGAATAGATATTTTTATTGACATCATCTATCAATGACAGTTAAAGTGTAGCCTAAGGGAAGCTGGTGGTGAGTGCTTCTGACCCTGAAGACTTCAATCATCTAAAGTTTGGACTCTGCCTACTTCCCAAGGCCCTTAATGAACATATGTGTAGCCGTAGCTTAAAAAATTCCCCAGTTTGGGTTTCGGGGAGACACTGATTTTGAAAAAGCCCTGGTGTTCTCCTTACATGAATGGGACTCTTCCTACTGCTAAAACATGTCTGTCACACCCAGAGGATGGTATACCGTCTGATCGGGAAGAGTTTGGAAAAGGCATCTCATCTCCTCATCTCCTGGTGCTCGGGTTCACCCCTCCAGCGTCTTTACTAACAGTCTCCCCACTTGGAGAAGTCAGCACTGTCAACATCCTGTTGCGTACAGTTTGGAATTTGTCCAGAGGATGAAGCGGAAGGATGAGGAACAATGAGAGACAAGTCCTAGGTGTTCAGACAGGCACATGTCACTCTAATTTCCAATCAGGAAGACGAATTGACCAAAGGCTAGGGTTGCCCATGGAAACAGTATAGGGCTTGAGGAAATCCCGCTGCTTTGTGGCCAGTTCCCATAAACACGAGTTGAACAATGGAACTCAGGGGCAGTAAAATTCACAAAACTGCAGAGTTGAAAATATCCATCACTGAAAAATGTCTTGAGGAAAGTCAGAGAAAAGGACTTGTAAGCAAGGGAGAATGGCAGGAAAGGGATTTGAGGAGGTAGAAAGGACTCGCCATTAAGCACAAGAAAAGGAGCTGAACATTGCCAACATTGCAGTTGGCCAAAAAGGGTGTATGCGTTCTTTTCTGTATATATTCAAGAAAAGGGCATACACTTTTTTAGCCAACCAAACAGGTGGGCACTGGAAGTCAATACCACAAAAGATATCACTTCGCATCAGTCAGAAGAGCCATCCTCATAAAGCGTAAACAACAGAAATGCAGGACAGGGCAACGAGAAGAGGGAGCCCTGTGAGACTTATAGTGGAAATGTATATTGCCAACGGCCATTCTGGAGAAGTGTATTGTGTTTACTAAAGCATCTAAAAAATGAGCTACAGAGCATAGGGCACTTGCACTCACGGGCGTATATCTTGGGATAAACAAAAATCGAGAGGACACAGGCACCCCAATGTTTACCCCCTCTCTGTTTAAAAGATCCTCGACTAGGATATAACTTAAATGTCTCTGGAGGGAAAAAATGGATAGAGATGTGGTACTTAGGTAGAGTGGAATATTATTCAGCCTGGAAATCAATGAAATATGGCCAGTTGTAACAACTCCGGAGGAGTTACGTATGATCATTCTAAGTGACAGAATTCAAAAAGAAAAAGACACATATCATAAGATATCACTTAAAGGTGGAATCCAAAATGGCTACACATGAAATAAATTACAAAACAAAAACATAGTCAAATATGTAGAAAACACGCATAAGGCTGCTAAACGGGAAAGGTGGGGAGGGGTGAGGCATCATCCAGGAGGTTGAAATTAGCAAAGATACCATTCCAAATACCAAACTGATAATCAACAAGGCCTACACGGTAGCTAAAAGAACTGCACTCAGCACACTCAAGTCACCGGAAAAGAATATATACGACTGGTAAGAATCTGAAAAAGAATTTATTGATGTCTCTCTGTACGTGAATCAAGTGGATGTACAGCAGCAAGAAACAGAGCTTTGAAAATCAGCTGTAACCAATATAGTAATAAATTGAAAAAAATAAACGACAGAGAGACAGAGAAAACCTCTTACAACTTTTCCTCAGGGACGGTGATGCAACATGGATTGAACACATCTAGACCCACAGCAGGATGAGACATAAGGCTGGAAACTGTTTGCGCTAAGAGAAATGTGAGGTTGGGTGAGGAAATGCACACCCTTTAAAGTAATACTACCTGGTACCCATTCAATGGGTCCCAAATCTGCAGGTTCAAGGGATCTTCCTACAGCTAAAACATGCATGGAAAACCCAGAGGACTGTACACCATGTGATCGGGAGATGTGTCTAAAATGCACCTCATTTATCCTCTCCTGGTGCTCCTGTTCACCATTCCAGCCACGCTACTTAGAATCTCCCCACTTGGAGAATCAGCACATTTAAACTTCTGTTTCACACATTTTGCAAATTGTGAGGAGGATGAACGGGAAGAGGGGGAACCAATGAGAGAAGAGTTGTAGGGGTTTGGACGGGCACATATCACTCTAATTTCCCATTAAGAATAAGAATTAAAGAAAGGCTCAGCCTGCCTCGCCGGAGCCAAAATAGGGCCTGAAGCAATCCTGCGGGTTTGAGGCCAGCTCACAAAAGAGCAACTTAAAAAATGGAGCTCAGGGTCACTGCAATTCACAAACCTGCAGAGTTATAAATGAAAACTAACGTCCAAAAATATGTTGAGGTAAGGCAAAGAAGAGGATCTGAATGCAAGACAGAATTGCAAGAAACAGATTTCAAGAGATAGATTGGACTCGTCTTTAACGCACATGAAAAGCGGCAGAATTTCGACAATGATGCAGTTGGCCCAAAAGGGCGTATGCGTTTTTTCCTGATTATATCCAGGAAAAAACGCATACGCACTTTATGGGCAACGAAGCAAGCAAGCAATGCAAATGTGCACAACAAAGAAGTCTCACTTCCCACCGGTCAAAAGGGCCATCCTAAAAAATTGTAAAAACCAGAAATGCAGGACAGGCCATGGAGAACAGGGAGCCTTTATACGCTGATGGGCAGTGTGTGAACTGCCGAGAGCCACTCTGGAGAAGTGTATGGTGGTTCCTAAATCATCTAAAAAACAGAGCTACAGAGCATAGGACACTTCCAATCATGGGAGTATATCTAGGGAAGTCTAAAAATCAACAAGACACAAGCACACCACAGTTTAGGGCTACTCTGTTTACAAGAACCTCAACTTCAGTACACCTTAAATATCCCAGGAAGGAGAACAATGGATAAAGAAGATGTGGTACTTATGTACAATGGAATATCTCTTCACCATGAAATCAATGTAATAAGGCTAGTAGAAGGATAAAGAGTGGATTTAGGTCCGATAATACTACTTGAAATAAGTCAAACAGAAAAAGAAACATATCATAAGATATCACTTATAGAGGGAGGGTAAATATGGCTGCACAAGAAATGAATTACAGAACAGAACAGTGTCTCACATTTAGAAAACACACTTATGTCAGCTTAAGGGGAAAGGAGAGGTGGGGTGATGCATAAAACCAGAGTTTGAAATTAGCACAGATACCGTTCAATAAACCAAATAGGTATTAGACAAGATCTACACCTTGCTCAATGAACTGGCCTCAACACACCCTATACACCGCAGAGAAATATATCTGAGGAATAAGAATCTTAAAACCCATGTATTGATATATCTCCATAAGGGAATCAAGTGTGTGCAGAGCGGCACAAACACAGCAGTGAAAATGAGCTAAACCCCATTATAGAAATAAATTTTAAAAACAAAACGCTGAAACAATGAAAGAGAGAAAAATTCTTACAAAATTCGCTCAGGGGCTGTGATGCAACCTGGATTGACCACATATAAACCCACAGCTGGATAAGACATAAGGCTGGACACTTGGGGCTGACAGGATTGGTGAGCTTTGGTGAGCAACTGCCGAAAGTTTAATGCAATACTTCATGCTACTCAGTCCAAGGGTCCCAACACTCCAGGTTGAAGGGAATCTTCCTACAGCTAAACCATGCTTGGGAAACCCAGCGACTGGTATACCATATGATCGGGAAAGGTTTCTAAAACGCACCTCATTTTTCCTCTCCTGGGGCTCCGGATCGACATTCCAGCCACTTTACTAACAACATCCCCACATGGAGTCAATGCCTTTAAGTTCTGGTATCGCACAGTCTGCAGTTAGTGCAGAGGATGAATGGGAATAGGGGGAACCAGTGAGAAACTAGCTGTAGCGGTTTCAATGGGCACATGTCACTCTAATATCACATCAGTAAGAAGAATTAACCAAAGGCACAGAAAGGTGCCCGAGAAGAAAAATAGGGCTCAAGGAATCCTGTGGTTATGGGGCAAGACCAAAAAAATAAGAGCTAAAAAATGGAGCTAAGGGCCACTGCAATTCAAAAACCTGCAGAGTTATAAAGGCCAACTATTTTTAAAAAATATATTGAGGTAAGGCTATGAAGAGGCATTGAAAGCAAGGCAGAATTGCAGGAAACCGATTTCAGGAGGTAGACTGGAATTGCATTGAAAGCATATGAAGAGAGTCAGAAACTCGACAATGATGCACTTGGCCAAAAAGGGCGTATGCGTTTTTTCCTGAATATATTCAGGAAAAAACGCATACGCCCTTTTTGGCCAACCAAGCAAGCTTGCAAAGGAAATCTGCACTACAATGAAGTCTCACTTCCCCCCGGTCAAAAGGGCCATCTGAAAAAAGTGTAAAATCCAGAAAGGCAGGACAGGCTATGGAGAACTGGGAGCCTTGTTATGCTGATGGGCAGGATGTAAATTGCCAACAGACACTTGGGAGAAGTGTATGGTGTTTCCTGAAACATCTAAAAAACAAAGCAACAGAGCCTAGGGCACTTCCACTTATGGTCCTATAGCTTAGGGAAATTAAAATCAAAAAGACACAGCCACCCCAAAGTTTGGGACGCCTCTGTTTACAAGAACCTCGTTTACCGTACAGGTTCAATATCACCGAAAGTGACAAATGGATAAAGAACTTGTGGTACATACGTACAATGCAGTATCACTCAGCAATGAAATCTATGTCATCAGGCCCGTAGCAGCATAATGAGTGGATTCAGGTACGATGATTCTAACTGAAATAAATCACACAGAAAAAGAAACATCATAAGATATCACTAATACACAGAATGTAAACTTGGCTACACAGGAACTGAATTCCAAAACAGAACAGGGTCTCAAATTTAGAAAACCAACTTATGCTTGCTTAAGGGGAAAGGTCAGTTGGGGTGCTGCATAAAACTAGAGATTGAAATGAGCACAGATAAAGTTCCTTAAGCCAAATATGGAACAGACAAGAGCTACTCCTTGCTCAATGAAATGGACTCAACACCCCATATTAAACGCCTAAGAATGTACCTGACTAGTAAGTATCTTAAAACCTAGGGATTGCTATGTCTCCAAAAGAGAATCAAGCGTGTGTACTGGGGCATAAATGCAGCAGTGATAGGATTGGAGAGGTTCGGTGAGCAAATGAAGACCCTTTGAAGTCATATTGCATGGTACCCATTCCACGGGTCTCAAATCTCCAGGTTTAAGGTATTCTTCCTTCAGCTAAAACATGCATGTGGAACCCAGAGTATGATGAACCGTGTGATCGGGAGACGTGTTCAAATATGTCTCAGTTTTCACACCCTGGTACTCGGGTGCAACATTCCAGATGCTTTATTAACACTCTCCCGACTTGGACAGTCAGTGCCTTTAACCTCCTGTTTGGCCCAGTTTGCAATTTCTGCGGAAGATGAACAGGAATAGGGAGAACCAATGAGAGACTAGCTGGAGGTGTCTGAACGGGCAAATTTAACTCTCATTTCCCACTAGGAAGAGGAATTAACCAAAGGCTCAGCGTGCCGTGCCGGAAACAGAGTAGGGCCTGAAGCCATCCTGCGGTGTTGCGGCCAGCTCACAAGAAAGTGAGTTGAAGAAAGGAGCTCAGGGGCTCTGTAATTCACAAACCTGCAGAGTTATAAATGACAGCTATCGGCCAAAAATATACTGAAGTAAGGCTGCCAAGAGGACTTGAAAGCGGGGCAGAATTGCAGGAAACCGATTTCAGGAGGTAGACTGGAATTGCATTGAAAGCGTAGGAAAAGAGGCAGAACGTCCACAATGATGCACTTTGCCAAAAGGGCATATGCGTTTTTTCCTGAATATATTCAGGAAAAAACGCATATGCCCTTTTTGGCCAACCAAGCAAGCTTGCAAAGGAAATCTGCACTACAATGAAGTCTCACTTCCCCCCGGTCAAAAGGGCCATCAGAATAAAGTGTAAAATCCAGAAAGGCAGGACAGGCCATGGAGAACTGGGAGCCTTGTTATGCTGATGGGCGGGATGTAAATTGCCAACAGACACTCGGGAGAAGTGTATGGTGTTTCCTGAAACATCTAAAAAACAAAGCAACAGAGCCTAGGGCACTTCCACTTATGGTCCTATAGCTTAGGGAAATTAATATCAAAAAGACACAGCAACCCCAAAATTTGGGACGGCTCTTTTTACAGGAATCTCTTCTACGGCACAAGTTAAATATCCCAGAGAGCAAATAATGGATAAAGAAGTTGCGGTACTTATGTACAACAGAATACCACTCAGCAATGAAATCTATGTCACCAGGCCCGTACCAGCATAATGAGTGGATTGAGGCACGATGATTCTAAGTGAAATAAGTCACACAGAAAAAGAAACTTCATAAGGTATCACTAATACACGGAATGTGAACTTGGCTACACATGAACTGAATTACAAAACAGAACAGGGTCTCAAGTTTAGAAAACCAACTTATGCCTGCTTAAGGGGGAAGGTGAGTTGGGGTGCTGCATAAAAGCAGAGTTTGAAATTAGCACAGATACCATTCCATAAGCCAAATATGTAATAGACAAGAGCTACCCCTTGCTCAACGAAATGGATTCAACAATGAGGTATCACCTCACACCTGGTAGAATAGGCATCATTGAAAATCTACAAACAAAAAATGCTGGAAAGGGTGTGGAGAAAAGGAACCCTCTTCCACTATTGTTGGGAATATAAATTGATACAGTCATTATGGAGAACAATATGGAATTTCTTAAGAAACTAACAATAGAATTACCATATGATACAGCAATCCCAGTACTGGACATATACCCAGACAAAACCATAAATCAAAAAGAGTCATTCACCGCAATGTTCATTGCATCACTATTTACAATATCGAGGTAATGGAAGCAACCTAAATGCCCACAGACAGACGAATGCATAAAGCCGTGGTACATATATAAAATGGAATGTTACTAAGCCATGAAAAGGAATGAAATTGGGTCATTTGTAGAGACGTCGATGGATCTAGAGACTGTCATACAGAGTGAGGTAAGTCAGAAAGAGAAAAACAAATCTTGTATATTCATGCATATATGTGGAACCTAGAAAAACTGTACAGATTAACCATTTTGCAAGGCATAAATAGAGCAACAGATGTAGACAACAAACGTATGGACAACAAGGGGGGAAAGCTGTTGGGGGGGTGGTGGTGGGAGGAGTTGAGAGACTGGGATTGGCATGTATACATTTATATGTATAAAATAGATAACCAATAAGAACCTGCTGTATAAAAATATAAAATAAAATTCAAAATTAAAAAGAAATAAAATTTAAAAAATAAAACAGAAAAAACAATTATTCCCTGCACATACATGTATTTATATGAATAAATTATTTCCATGCTTATATCTGTAAATACAAAAAAGAGGAATAAAATCTACCTTGAACCAAAAACGAAAAAGAGAAAAAAAACACAGAACCCACCAGTTACACAGAGGAAAACCGTATCAGGGCACTTGCTCCAGTTGTAAACAATTCTGAAGTTGGTCAGTGGTGGGGAATCGTCTCCCATTCAGCCAGCAGCCCCCACGCAACAAGCGTCCTCATTGCAAAGCTGGGGCACCGTGCCGAGGCATCTGTGAGTAAACGTGAGCTGAGCCCCAGGCCAGTTGCTGCTGAACTATTCCCACCCGTCCCAGGTAAAACACCTGAATATATACAAGGACTTGAAAGCCTAGAGGAAGGGCCATAGAGCCACACGAGTGACAGCATGCCGGCCGACTTGGTGCCTGCAGGCCAGCCAGGATGGTCCTGGCCCTGGGTGCTCTTCTGGAAGATTTCCATTTCCCTGCCTGAGATACCCGTCCTGTCCCTGCCCCCACTGCTTTTTTCCTTCCTCACCTCTGCCCAGGGAGAAATTCCAGCAGCAGGTATGGGTGACACATCCTCTTCTTTAGCAGGTGGCAGCCTGGCAACTGCTGCAGAAAGTCCAGCAGAGCCCCACTCACACTGGGCCACCCACAAAGCCGTGGCCTCTCACTCCCTCCCACCAGCCCAGCCCCGAGACTGCTGACAGGGCAGAGAAAATGGCGTCAGGCACGGCTGCAGGGGCTCTTGCTGCCTGGAGTGGTATTTATATTGATCTCAACCCAGGCACACCTGGGGAGGGCTGGCCGGCACGGTAAGGCTGCCCAGGTCAGCCAATCATCACCCCTCAGGGGCTCACAGTTGCAGAAAATGGAACTTGCTGAACCGGCCAGGTCCAAGGAACAGGTGTGGGCTCCTGAGAGTCAGGATAGACAAGGGGCTGCAGCTTTGGCTTGTTTTCTAATCATTTTATCTGGCCCATGAGTGGGAGACAACTTCAAGAAAACCCTCTCCTAATGAGAGGAACCCAGGAGTCAGGGAGAGGAGGGGTGGGTGGTGGTTGGAGACAGAGGCCTGGTGCCCCGGGTGCAGTGGAAGTCTCTGGAAGACCAGGTGGAGGGAGGCCTCACGGAGTGATGCCCAGGGTCACAGACCTGTCGCAGCTGCTGTTTGTTAGTTCAAGTCCTGCTCTGAGGTGCTCTGTGTCAGCTCTGAGCGACAGGTGAGCTGGGGGTGCTCTGCAATGAGGGCTATGTGCACGGTTCCTGTGTGCCCAGCCCTGCCACGGTACCTGCAAGGGTAGCTCTGTATCCTGGGAGGGGCCTGACCACGAGAGCCCCGTGGGCTGGGGTGGGGGTGGGGTACCTGCCCAGGTGAGCTCCATATTCTGGGATTGGTCTGACCACGAGAGCCCCATGGGCTGCTGGGGACCTGGTAAAGGATGTCAGGACAGTCAGTGAAGCCACCGAGGATATACCTCCAGTTGCTCCTAATTCCTACACCCTGCTGGTCATTCTACCAACCACCAGGACATGGTATTCTGTATTAGTCTTCAGTGATGCCTTCTTTTGTATTCCATTAGTCCCAGAGTCACAAGAAATTTTGGCTTGTGAGTGGCAGGACTCAACATACAACTAAAACAATACTTCCGGGCCGTCTGGCCCCAAGGGTGCAAAAATTCCCACACCATCTTTGGGGAAAGCTTAGCTAAAGACCTAAAAGTTCTACCTCTGGAAAAGGAAACCCTCCTTCAATATGCAGACGACATTCTGATCACCAGCCCTACTAAGGAGGCCTCTGAACTACCAAGCCAATAAAGGATAGAAGTTGTCCAAGAAAAAGCTCAAATATCACAGACTGCGGTGACCTGCCTGGGCTTCATTCTCACAGAAGGTCAGAGAAGCCCATCCCAGGAAAGGGAAGAAACCATTTTCAGCCTTACCCCTTTCTAAAACTAGAAGACAGCTTAGGGGTTCCTGGGGAGGCCAGGGTTTGCTGCTTCTGGATCCCTAACTACAGTCTACTAGCTGGGCCTCTATATGAAACACTGAAAGGAAAAGATGATGATCCTTTTGAATAGAATCCAGAAGTGGCCTTTCAAGAATGGAAAGAGCAGTCAATTCAGACCCTTGCCCTGGAACTCCCTAATTTAGCTAAACCCTTTGACCTTTACATTCCCGGTGAAAGGTGAATCGCCATTGGAGAATTAGTGCAAAAACTGGGACCACTTGAAATGGAACAATGCAAGAATGCCATCCAGGTAGGATAAACTACGGTCACTAAGGGACTTGGCCCACTGCCACATCTGGCCAAGATACTGGCGGTATCTAAAAACCTGGAAATCAGCAGCCCAAAAGGCCACCTCCCTCCTAAGGGAAAAGGACCCCACGTGGTGATCCTAACCACCAACCATGCCCTGAAGTTGCAGGGTTCGCTCCGTGGGCACACCGACCTCGAGTGAGGAGGCCCTCCAACTCCAACATCCAGAGAGATAACCGGGGGCAACAGGGCACCATGACGACTCGTGTGAACATCACTTGACCTGGAGTTTCTCTCATAAAACAACAAGAGTGTGTCCCAAAAGAGTAGACTACTGCTTGCAGGACTTACTGCACCCAGAGGGGAGCTAATAATCTTGGCGGGGGAACAGTATACCACACTGTCACCATAGAAAAGCCTACAGACACCGTGATGATGGTGGCCAATAAGACCGGCTGGACTCCTGTTTACTTCAAAAGGCTGTTGACTCAGTAGCCATCATGGTCCTTGATCACCACTGACCCTGGACTGTCTGGGAGTTGAGCGGGCAGGGCTCTGACACCTGGTGCTGTTTGTACGTTAATTCAGGGGCCTAATTGAAGAAAGCGCAGACTACTGGTCAGAGCATCTAGGCTGGCAGAGACGGTCAGCCTAAGGTGGCCGAACAAATGTGGGGTGGGGTGAAACCGGCCCCCACAGCGTCTCTGCACATCTCTCTCCTGGACCCTTAAAGGTCATTAGAATCTATAACACTTCCAATGCTGGTGCTCAGGTGGACGAGCAGGGAGGCAGGGGTCCTGGGGACAATCAACGTCACCGGGAGGCTGCTGGGGAGAAGCTCTGACCCTCGCCCCAGGGTATGAGGGCTCCCAACTCAGCACTCAGCAGTTACAGAAGAAGGGTCTGCACCCTCAGCACTCCAAGAATGAGGAAAGGGACAAAAGGCAGAGGAGGGGTTTGTCCCCAGCAAAGCCCATTAAAAATCCCTGGGAGATAAAAGTAGAATCTGGGCAATAAAGGCAAGTCTAACCTTTTTTATCCTTTGTGCTTTGTCTAATTTCACGTGCTCCTAGGATCCCGCATGCAGAAGTTCCACACCCGGCACTTCAGACCAGATTTCCTAGTGCAGAATGGCTGGGTCAACACCTCAGCTCCTGGGGCCCAGTGCAGACTCCACGATATAGAGCCTGAGCTACAGCCAACCCGGCCCTCGAGAGCTCCGCCGCCTCCCTCCCTCCCACTGACTCTGACAGGATCTCTACACAGCAGCCCAGCCCACAGCCCACGGGGTAGTGCATGCTCTCACCTCTCCATTCTCTGATCAAAATATAAAGTTTCCTTTGCTTGTGAACCAAACTCAGTCTCGATCTGTTGGCCCCAATGACACTGGGCAGGGGGACACTTGTTGGGGTCCACTCTGGAGGATCAGTAACAGAAATTGAGACTATTGTAACCTCAATGAACAGATGTGTGAGCCAAACTGTAGTTAACATAGAACAGTGTATAAGGCTCGGGTAAAATAAGATGTTTTTAACACTTCCATTTGATATTTCCATCACTTTTTATAAGCAAGTTCAGTGAAAAGGTTTGTCTTATTTGTCAGGTCAATATTAGAGAAACGAAGTGATTTCTTTCCAAGGATGTACATCTAATAATCTTGGTTAAACCTTCAATCTTGTTTTAAATGCTTTTCCATTGAAAATGATACCTCTCTTTCAGCTCCCCCATTTCTGAGAAGTATAAAATCTTATAATTTATTATTACCAAAGGGGAAAGGTGGGAGGAGGGATAAATTAACAGTTTGGAATGAACACATACACACTGCTATGTATAAAATAGATCATCAACAAGGAACTACTGTATAGCACAGGGAACTACACTCAACATTTTGCAATAACCTATAAGGGGAAATAATCTGAAAAAGAATAGATATTTTTATTGACATCATCTATCAATGACAGTTAAAGTGTAGCCTAAGGGAAGCTGGTGGTGAGTGCTTCTGACCCTGAAGACTTCAATCATCTAAAGTTTGGACTCTGCCTACTTCCCAAGGCCCTTAATGAACATATGTGTAGCCGTAGCTTAAAAACTTCCCCAGTTTGGGTTTCGGGGAGACACTGATTTTGAAAAAGCCCTGGTGTTCTCCTTACATGAATGGGACTCTTCCTACTGCTAAAACATGTCTGTCACACCCAGAGGATGGTATACCGTCTGATCGGGAAGAGTTTGGAAAAGGCATCTCATCTCCTCATCTCCTGGTGCTCGGGTTCACCCCTCCAGCGTCTTTACTAACAGTCTCCCCACTTGGAGATGTCAGCACTGTCAACATCCTGTTGCGTACAGTTTGGAATTTGTCCAGAGGATGAAGCGGAAGGATGAGGAACAATGAGAGACAAGTCCTAGGTGTTCAGACAGGCACATGTCACTCTAATTTCCAATCAGGAAGACGAATTGACCAAAGGCTAGGGTTGCCCATGGAAACAGTATAGGGCTTGAGGAAATCCCGCTGCTTTGTGGCCAGTTCCCATAAACACGAGTTGAACAATGGAACTCAGGGGCAGTAAAATTCACAAAACTGCAGAGTTGAAAATATCCATCACTGAAAAATGTCTTGAGGAGAGTCAGAGAAAAGGACTTGTAAGCAAGGGAGAATGGCAGGAAAGGGATTTGAGGAGGTAGAAAGGACTCGCCATTAAGCACAAGAAAAGGAGCTGAACATTGCCAACATTGCAGTTGGCCAAAAAGGGTGTATGCGTTCTTTTCTGTATATATTCAAGAAAAGGGCATACACTTTTTTAGCCAACCAAACAGGTGGGCACTGGAAGTCAATACCACAAAAGATATCACTTCGCATCAGTCAGAAGAGCCATCCTCATAAAGCGTAAACAACAGAAATGCAGGACAGGGCAACGAGAAGAGGGAGCCCTGTGAGACTTATAGTGGAAATGTATATTGCCAACGGCCATTCTGGAGAAGTGTATTGTGTTTACTAAAGCATCTAAAAAATGAGCTACAGAGCATAGGGCACTTGCACTCACGGGCGTATATCTTGGGATAAACAAAAATCGAGAGGACACAGGCACCCCAATGTTTACCCCCTCTCTGTTTAAAAGATCCTCGACTAGGATATAACTTAAATGTCTCTGGAGGGAAAAAATGGATAGAGATGTGGTACTTAGGTAGAGTGGAATATTATTCAGCCTGGAAATCAATGAAATATGGCCAGTTGTAACAACTCCGGAGGAGTTACGTATGATCATTCTAAGTGACAGAATTCAAAAAGAAAAAGACACATATCATAAGATATCACTTAAAGGTGGAATCCAAAATGGCTACACATGAAATAAATTACAAAACAAAAACATAGTCAAATATGTAGAAAACACGCATAAGGCTGCTAAACGGGAAAGGTGGGGAGGGGTGAGGCATCATCCAGGAGGTTGAAATTAGCAAAGATACCATTCCAAATACCAAACTGATAATCAACAAGGCCTACACGGTAGCTAAAAGAACTGCACTCAGCACACTCAAGTCACCGGAAAAGAATATATACGACTGGTAAGAATCTGAAAAAGAATTTATTGATGTCTCTCTGTACGTGAATCAAGTGGATGTACAGCAGCAAGAAACAGAGCTTTGAAAATCAGCTGTAACCAATATAGTAATAAATTGAAAAAAATAAACGACAGAGAGACAGAGAAAACCTCTTACAACTTTTCCTCAGGGACGGTGATGCAACATGGATTGAACACATCTAGACCCACAGCAGGATGAGACATAAGGCTGGAAACTGTTTGCGCTAAGAGAAATGTGAGGTTGGGTGAGGAAATGCACACCCTTTAAAGTAATACTACCTGGTACCCATTCAATGGGTCCCAAATCTGCAGGTTCAAGGGATCTTCCTACAGCTAAAACATGCATGGAAAACCCAGAGGACTGTACACCATGTGATCGGGAGATGTGTCTAAAATGCACCTCATTTATCCTCTCCTGGTGCTCCTGTTCACCATTCCAGCCACGCTACTTAGAATCTCCCCACTTGGAGAATCAGCACATTTAAACTTCTGTTTCACACATTTTGCAAATTGTGAGGAGGATGAACGGGAAGAGGGGGAACCAATGAGAGAAGAGTTGTAGGGGTTTGGACGGGCACATATCACTCTAATTTCCCATTAAGAATAAGAATTAAAGAAAGGCTCAGCCTGCCTCGCCGGAGCCAAAATAGGGCCTGAAGCAATCCTGCGGGTTTGAGGCCAGCTCACAAAAGAGCAACTTAAAAAATGGAGCTCAGGGTCACTGCAATTCACAAACCTGCAGAGTTATAAATGAAAACTAACGTCCAAAAATATGTTGAGGTAAGGCAAAGAAGAGGATCTGAATGCAAGACAGAATTGCAAGAAACAGATTTCAAGAGATAGATTGGACTCGTCTTTAACGCACATGAAAAGCGGCAGAATTTCGACAATGATGCAGTTGGCCCAAAAGGGCGTATGCGTTTTTTCCTGACTATATCCAGGAAAAAACGCATACGCACTTTATGGGCAACGAAGCAAGCAAGCAATGCAAATGTGCACAACAAAGAAGTCTCACTTCCCACCGGTCAAAAGGGCCATCCTAAAAAATTGTAAAAACCAGAAATGCAGGACAGGCCATGGAGAACAGGGAGCCTTTATACGCTGATGGGCAGTGTGTGAACTGCCGAGAGCCACTCTGGAGAAGTGTATGGTGGTTCCTAAATCATCTAAAAAACAGAGCTACAGAGCATAGGACACTTCCAATCATGGGAGTATATCTAGGGAAGTCTAAAAATCAACAAGACACAAGCACACCACAGTTTAGGGCTACTCTGTTTACAAGAACCTCAACTTCAGTACACCTTAAATATCCCAGGAAGGAGAACAATGGATAAAGAAGATGTGGTACTTATGTACAATGGAATATCTCTTCACCATGAAATCAATGTAATAAGGCTAGTAGAAGGATAAAGAGTGGATTTAGGTCCGATAATACTACTTGAAATAAGTCAAACAGAAAAAGAAACATATCATAAGATATCACTTATAGAGGGAGGGTAAATATGGCTGCACAAGAAATGAATTACAGAACAGAACAGTGTCTCACATTTAGAAAACACACTTATGTCAGCTTAAGGGGAAAGGAGAGGTGGGGTGATGCATAAAACCAGAGTTTGAAATTAGCACAGATACCGTTCAATAAACCAAATAGGTATTAGACAAGATCTACACCTTGCTCAATGAACAGGCCTCAACACACCCTATACACCGCAGAGAAATATATCTGAGGAATAAGAATCTTAAAACCCATGTATTGATATATCTCCATAAGGGAATCAAGTGTGTGCAGAGCGGCACAAACACAGCAGTGAAAAGGAGCTAAACCCCATTATAGAAATAAATTTTAAAAACAAAACGCTGAAACAATGAAAGAGAGAAAAATTCTTACAAAATTCGCTCAGGGGCTGTGATGCAACCTGGATTGACCACATATAAACCCACAGCTGGATAAGACATAAGGCTGGACACTTGGGGCTGACAGGATTGGTGAGCTTTGGTGAGCAACTGCCGAAAGTTTAATGCAATACTTCATGCTACTCATTCCAAGGGTCCCAACACTCCAGGTTGAAGGGAATCTTCCTACAGCTAAACCATGCTTGGGAAACCCAGCGACTGGTATACCATATGATCGGGAAAGGTTTCTAAAACGCACCTCATTTTTCCTCTCCTGGGGCTCCGGATCGACATTCCAGCCGCTTTACTAACAACATCCCCACATGGAGTCAATGCCTTTAAGTTCTGGTATCGCACAGTCTGCAGTTAGTGCAGAGGATGAATGGGAATAGGGGGAACCAGTGAGAAACTAGCTGTAGCGGTTTCAATGGGCACATGTCACTCTAATATCACATCAGTAAGAAGAATTAACCAAAGGCACAGCAAGGTGCCCCAGAAGAAAAATAGGGCTTCAAGGAATCCTGTGGTTATGGGGCAAGACCACAAAAATAAGAGCTAAAAAATGGAGCTAAGGGCCACTGCAATTCAAAAACCTGCAGAGTTATAAAGGCCAACTATTTTTAAAAAATATATTGAGGTAAGGCTATGAAGAGGCATTGAAAGCAAGGCAGAATGCAGGAAACCGATTTCAGGAGGTAGACTGGAATTGCATTGAAAGCATATGAAGAGAGTCAGAAACTCGACAATGATGCACTTGGCCAAAAAGGGCGTATGTGTTTTTTCCTGAATATATTCAGGAAAAAACGCATACGCACTTTTTGGCCAACCAAGCAAGCTTGCAAAGGAAATCTGCACTACAATGAAGTCTCACTTCCCCCCGGTCAAAAGGGCCATCTGAAAAAAGTGTAAAATCCACAAAGGCAGGACATGCCATGGAGAACTGGGAGCCTTCTTATGCTGATGGGCGGGATGTAAATTGCCAACAGCCACTCTGGAGAAGTGTATGGTGTTTCCTGAAACATCTAAAAAACAAAGCAACAGAGCCTAGGGCACTTCCACTTATGGTCCTATAGCTTAGGGAAATTAACATCAAAAAGACACAGCCACCCCAAAGTTTGGGACGGCTCCGTTTACAAGAACCTCGTTTACCGTACAGGTTCAATATCACCGAAAGTGACAAATGGATAAAGAACTTGTGGTACCTACGTACAATGCAGTATCACTCAGCAATGAAATCTATGTCATCAGGCCCGTAGCAGCATAATGAGTGGATTCAGGTACGATGATTCTAACTGAAATAAATCACACAGAAAAAGAAACATCATAAGATATCACTAATACACGGAATGTAAACTTGGCTACACAGGAACTGAATTCCAAAACAGAACAGGGTCTCAAATTTAGAAAACCAACTTATGCTTGCTTAAGGGGAAAGGTCAGTTGGGGTGCTGCATAAAACTAGAGATTGAAATGAGCACAGATAAAGTTCCTTAAGCCAAATATGGAACAGACAAGAGCTACTCCTTGCTCAACGAAATGGACTCAACACCCCATATTAAACGCCTAAGAATGTACCTGACTAGTAAGTATCTTAAAACCTATGGATTGCTATGTCTCCAAAAGAGAATCAAGCGTGTGTACTGGGGCATAAATGCAGCAGTGATAGGATTGGAGAGGTTCGGTGAGCAAATGAAGACCCTTTGAAGTCATATTGCATGGTACCCATTCCACGGGTCTCAACTCTCCAGGTTTAAGGTATTCTTCCTTCAGCTAAAACATGCATGTGGAACCCAGAGTATGATCAACCGTGTGATCGGGAGACGTGTTCAAATATGTCTCAGTTTTCATACCCTGGTACTCGGGTGCAACATTCCAGATGCTTTATTAACACTCTCCCGACTTGGACAGTCAGTGCCTTTAACCTCCTGTTTGGCCCAGTTTGCAATTTCTGCGGAAGATGAACAGGAATAGGGAGAACCAATGAGAGACTAGCTGGAGGTGTCTGAACGGGCAAATTTAACTCTCATTTCCCACTAGGAAGAGGAATTAACCAAAGGCTCAGCGTGCCGTGCCGGAAACAGAGTAGGGCCTGAAGCCATCCTGCGGTGTTGCGGCCAGCTCACAAGAAAGTGAGTTGAAGAAAGGAGCTCAGGGGCTCTATAATTCACAAACCTGCAGAGTTATAAATGACAGCTATCGTCCAAAAATATACTGAAGTAAGGCTGCCAAGAGGACTTGAAAGCGGGGCAGAATTGCAGGAAACCGATTTCAGGAGGTAGACTGGAATTGCATTGAAAGCGTAGGAAAAGAGGCAGAACGTCCACAATGATGCACTTTGCCAAAAGGGCATATGCGTTTTTTCCTGAATATATTCAGGAAAAAACGCATATGCCCTTTTTGGCCAACCAAGCAAGCTTGCAAAGGAAATCTGCACTACAATGAAGTCTCACTTCCCCCCGGTCAAAAGGGCCATCAGAATAAAGTGTAAAATCCAGAAAGGCAGGACAGGCCATGGAGAACTGGGAGCCTTGTTATGCTGATGGGCAGGATGTAAATTGCCAACAGACACTCGGGAGAAGTGTATGGTGTTTCCTGAAACATCTAAAAAACAAAGCAACAGAGCCTAGGGCACTTCCACTTATGGTCCTATAGCTTAGGGAAATTAATATCAAAAAGACACAGCAACCCCAAAATTTGGGACAGCTCTTTTTACAGGAATCTCTTCTACGGCACAAGTTAAATATCCCAGAGAGCAAATAATGGATAAAGAAGTTGCGGTACTTATGTACAACAGAATACCACTCAGCAATGAAATCTATGTCACCAGGCCTGTACCAGCATAATGAGTGGATTGAGGCACGATGATTCTAAGTGAAATAAGTCACACAGAAAGAGAAACATCATAAGGTATCACTAATACACGGAATGTGAACTTGGCTACACATGAACTGAATTCCAAAACAGAACAGGGTCTCAAATTTAGAAAACCAACTTATGCTTGCTTAAGGGGGAAGGTGAGTTGGGGTGCTGCATAAAAGCAGAGTTTGAAATTAGCACAGATACCGTTCCATAAGCCAAATATGTAATAGACAAGACCTACCCCTTGCTCAATGAAATGGATTCAACAATGAGGTATCACCTCACACCTGGTAGAATAGGCATCATAGAAAATCTACAAACAAAAAATGCTGGAAAGGGTGTGGAGAAAAGGAACCCTCTTCCACTATTGTTGGGAATATAAATTGATACAGTCATTATGGAGAACAATATGGAATTTCTTAAGAAACTAACAATAGAATTACCATATGATACAGCAATCCCAGTACTGGACATATACCCAGACAAGACCATAAATCAAAAAGAGTCATTCACCGCAATGTTCATTGCATCACTATTTACAATATCGAGGTAATGGAAGCAACCTAAATGCCCACAGACAGACGAATGCATAAAGCTGTGGTACATATATAAAATGGAATATTACTAAGCCATGAAAAGGAATGAAACTGGGTCATTTGTAGAGACGTCGATGGATCTAGAGACTGTCATACAGAGTGAAGTAAGTCAGAAAGAGAAAAACAAATCTTGTATATTCATGCATATATGTGGAACCTAGAAAAACTGTACAGATTAACCATTTTGCAAGGCATAAATAGAGCAACAGATGTAGACAACAAACGTATGGACAACCACGGGGGAAAGCTGTTGGGGGGGTGGTGGTGGGATGAGTTGAGAGACTGGGATTGGCATGTATACATTTATATGTATAAAATAGATAACCAATAAGAACCTGCTGTATAAAAATATAAAATAAAATTTAAAATTAAAAAGAAATAAAATTTAAAAAATAAAACAGAAAAAACAATTATTCCCTGCACATACATGTATTTATATGAATAAATTATTTCCATGCTTATATCTGTAAATACAAAAAAGAGGAATAAAATCTACCTTGAACCAAAAACGAAAAAGAGAAAAAAACACAGAACCCACCAGTTACACAGAGGAAAACTGTATCAGGGCACTTGCTCCAGTTGTAAACAATTCTGAAGTTGGTCAGTGGTGGGGAATCATCTCCCATTCAGCCAGCAGCCCCCACGCAACAAGCGTCCTCATTGCAAAGCTGGGGCACCGTGCCGAGGCATCTGTGAGTAAACGTGAGCTGAGCCCCAGGCCAGTTGCTGCTGAACTATTCCCACCCGTCCCAGGTAAAACACCTGAATATATACAAGGACTTGAAAGCCTAGAGGAAGGGCCATAGAGCCACACGAGTGACAGCATGCCGGCCGACTTGGTGCCTGCAGGCCAGCCAGGATGGTCCTGGCCCTGGGTGCTCTTCTGGAAGATTTCCATTGCCCTGCCTGAGATACCCGTCCTGTCCCTGCCCCCACTGCCTTTTTCCTTCCTCACCTCTGCCCAGGGAGAAATTCCAGCAGCAGGTATGGGTGACACATCCTCTTCTTTAGCAGGTGGCAGCCTGGCAACTGCTGCAGAAAGTCCAGCAGAGCCCCACTCACACTGGGCCACCCACAAAGCCGTGGCCTCTCACTCCCTCCCACCAGCCCAGCCCCGAGACTGCTGACAGGGCAGAGAAAATGGCGTCAGGCACGGCTGCAGGGGCTCTTGCTGCCTGGAGTGGTATTTATATTGATCTCAACCCAGGCACACCTGGGGAGGGCTGGCCGGCACGGTAAGGCTGCCCAGGTCAGCCAATCATCACCCCTCAGGGGCTCACAGTTGCAGAAAATGGAACTTGCTGAACCGGCCAGGTCCAAGGAACAGGTGTGGGCTCCTGAGAGTCAGGATAGACAAGGGGCTGCAGCTTTGGCTTGTTTTCTAATCATTTTATCTGGCCCATGAGTGGGAGACAACTTCAAGAAAACCCTCTCCTAATGAGAGGAACCCAGGAGTCAGGGAGAGGAGGGGTGGGTGGTGGTTGGAGACAGAGGCCTGGTGCCCCGGGTGCAGTGGAAGTCTCTGGAAGACCAGGTGGAGGGAGGCCTCACGGAGTGATGCCCAGGGTCACAGACCTGTCGCAGCTGCTGTTTGTTAGTTCAAGTCCTGCTCTGAGATGCTCTGTGTCAGCTCTGAGCGACAGGTGAGCTGGGGGTGCTCTGCAATGAGGGCTATGTGCACGGTTCCTGTGTGCCCAGCCCTGCCACGGTACCTGCAAGGGTAGCTCTGTATCCTGGGAGGGGCCTGACCACGAGAGCCCCGTGGGCTGGGGTGGGGGTGGGGTACCTGCCCAGGTGAGCTCCATATTCTGGGATTGGTCTGACCACGAGAGCCCCATGGGCTGCTGGGGACCTGGTAAAGGATGTCAGGACAGTCAGTGAAGCCACCGAGGATATACCTCCAGTTGCTCCTAATTCCTACACCCTGCTGGTCATTCTACCAACCACCAGGACATGGTATTCTGTATTAGTCTTCAATGATGCCTTCTTTTGTATTCCATTAGTCCCAGAGTCACAAGAAATTTTGGCTTGTGAGTGGCAGGACTCAACATACAACTAAAACAATACTTCTGGGCCGTCTGGCCCCAAGGGTGCAAAAATTCCCACACCATCTTTGGGGAAAGCTTAGCTAAAGACCTAAAAGTTCTACCTCTGGAAAAGGAAACGCTCCTTCAATATGCAGACGACATTCTGATCGCCAGCCCTACTAAGGAGGCCTCTGAACTACCAAGCCAATAAAGGATAGAAGTTGTCCAAGAAAAAGCTCAAATATCACAGACTGCGGTGACCTGCCTGGGCTTCATTCTCACAGAAGGTCAGAGAAGCCCATCCCAGGAAAGGGAAGAAACCATTTTCAGCCTTACCCCTTTCTAAAACTAGAAGACAGCTTAGGGGTTCCTGGGGAGGCCAGGGTTTGCTGCTTCTGGATCCCTAACTACAGTCTACTAGCTGGGCCTCTATATGAAACACTGAAAGGAAAAGATGATGATCCTTTTGAATAGAATCCAGAAGTGGCCTTTCAAGAATGGAAAGAGCAGTCAATTCAGACCCTTGCCCTGGAACTCCCTAATTTAGCTAAACCCTTTGACCTTTACATTCCCGGGGAAAGGTGAATCGCCATTGGAGAATTAGTGCAAAAACTGGGACCACTTGAAATGGAACAATGCAAGAATGCCATCCAGGTAGGATAAACTACGGTCACCAAGGGGCTTGGCCCACTGCCACATCTGGCCAAGATACTGGCAGTATCTAAAAACCTGGAAATCAGCAGCCCAAAAGGCCACCTCCCTCCTAAGGGAAAAGGACCCCACGTGGTGATCCTAACCACCAACCATGCCCTGAAGTTGCAGGGTTCGCTCCGTGGGCACACCGACCTCGAGTGAGGAGGCCCTCCAACTCCAACATCCAGAGAGATAACCGGGGACAACAGGGCACCATGACGACTCGTGTGAACATCACTTGACCTGGAGTTTCTCTCATAAAACAACAAGAGTGTGTCCCAAAAGAGTAGACTACTGCTTGCAGGACTTACTGCACCCAGAGGGGAGCTAATAATCTTGGCGGGGGAACCGTATATCACACTGTCACCATAGAAAAGCCTACAGACACCGTGATGATGGTGGCCAATAAGACCGGCTGGACTCCTGTTTACTTCAAAAGGCTGTTGACTCAGTGGCCATCATGGTCCTTGATCACCACTGACCCTGGACTGTCTGGGAGTTGAGCGGGCAGGGCTCTGACACCTGGTGCTGTTTGTACGTTAATTCAGGGGCCTAATTGAAGAAAGCGCAGACTACTGGTCAGAGCATCTAGGCTGGCAGAAACGGTCAGCCTAAGGTGGCCGAACAAATGTGGGGCGGGGTGAAACCGGCCCCCACAGCGTCTCTGCACATCTCTTTCCTGGACCCTTAAAGGTCATTAGAATCTATAACACTTCCAATGCTGGTGCTCAGGTGGACGAGCAGGGAGGCAGGGGTCCTGGGGACAATCAACGTCACCGGGAGGCTGCTGGGGAGAAGCTCTGACCCTCGCCCCAGGGTATGAGGGCTCCCAACTCAGCACTCAGCAGTTACAGAAGAAGGGTCTGCACCCTCAGCACTCCAAGAATGAGGAACGGGACAAAAGGCAGAGGAGGGGTTTGTCCCCAGCAAAGCCCATTAAAAATCCCTGGGAGATAAAAATAGAATCTGGGCAATAAAGTCAAGTCTAACCTTTTTTATCCTTTGTGCTTTGTCTAATTTCACGTGCTCCTAGGGTCCCGCATGCAGAGGTTCCACACCCGGCACTTCAGACCAGATTTCCTAGTGCAGAATGGCTGGGTCGACACCTCAGCTCCTGGGGCCCAGTGCAGACTCCACGATATAGAGCCTGAGCTACAGCCAACCTGGCCCTCGAGAGCTCCGCCGCCTCCCTCCCTCCCACTGACTCTGACAGGATCTCTACACAGCAGCCCAGCCCACAGCCCACGGGGTAGTGCATGCTCTCACCTCTCCATTCTCTGATCAAAATATAAAGTTTCCTTTGCTTGTGAACCAAACTCAGTCTCGATCTGTTGGCCCCAATGACACTGGGCAGGGGGACACTTGTTGGGGTCCACTCTGGAGGATCAGTAACAGAAATTGAGACTATTGTAACCTCAATGAACAGATGTGTGAGCCAAACTGTAGTTAACATAGAACAGTGTATAAGGCTCGGGTAAAATAAGATGTTTCTAACACTTCCATTTGATATTTCCATCACTTTTTATAAGCAAGTTCAGTGAAAAGGTTTGTCTTATTTGTCAGGTCAATATTAGAGAAACGAAGTGATTTCTTTCCAAGGATGTACATCTAATAATCTTGGTTAAACCTTCAATCTTGTTTTAAATGCTTTTCCATTGAAAATGATACCTCTCTTTCAGCTCCCCCATTTCTGAGAAGTATAAAATCTTATAATTTATTATTACCAAAGGGGAAAGGTGGGAGGAGGGATAAATTAACAGTTTGGAATGAACACATACACACTGCTATGTATAAAATAGATCATCAACAAGGAACTACTGTATAGCACAGGGAACTACACTCAACATTTTGCAATAACCTATAAGGGGAAATAATCTGAAAAAGAATAGATATTTTTATTGACATCATCTATCAATGACAGTTAAAGTGTAGCCTAAGGGAAGCTGGTGGTGAGTGCTTCTGACCCTGAAGACTTCAATCATCTAAAGTTTGGACTCTGCCTACTTCCCAAGGCCCTTAATGAACATATGTGTAGCCGTAGCTTAAAAACTTCCCCAGTTTGGGTTTCGGGGAGACACTGATTTTGAAAAAGCCCTGGTGTTCTCCTTACATGAATGGGACTCTTCCTACTGCTAAAACATGTCTGTCACACCCAGAGGATGGTATACCGTCTGATCGGGAAGAGTTTGGAAAAGGCATCTCATCTCCTCATCTCCTGGTGCTCGGGTTCACCCCTCCAGCGTCTTTACTAACAGTCTCCCCACTTGGAGATGTCAGCACTGTCAACATCCTGTTGCATACAGTTTGGAATTTGTCCAGAGGATGAAGCGGAAGGATGAGGAACAATGAGAGACAAGTCCTAGGTGTTCAGACAGGCACATGTCATTCTAATTTCCAATCAGGAAGACGAATTGACCAAAGGCTAGGGTTGCCCATGGAAACAGTATAGGGCTTGAGGAAATCCCGCTGCTTTGTGGCCAGTTCCCATAAACACGAGTTGAACAATGGAACTCAGGGGCAGTAAAATTCACAAAACTGCAGAGTTGAAAATATCCATCACTGAAAAATGTCTTGAGGAGAGTCAGAGAAAAGGACTTGTAAGCAAGGGAGAATGGCAGGAAAGGGATTTGAGGAGGTAGAAAGGACTCGCCATTAAGCACAAGAAAAGGAGCTGAACATTGCCAACATTGCAGTTGGCCAAAAAGGGTGTATGCGTTCTTTTCTGTATATATTCAAGAAAAGGGCATACACTTTTTTAGCCAACCAAACAGGTGGGCACTGGAAGTCAATACCACAAAAGATATCACTTCGCATCAGTCAGAAGAGCCATCCTCATAAAGCGTAAACAACAGAAATGCAGGACAGGGCAACGAGAAGAGGGAGCCCTGTGAGACTTATAGTGGAAATGTATATTGCCAACGGCCATTCTGGAGAAGTGTATTGTGTTTACTAAAGCATCTAAAAAATGAGCTACAGAGCATAGGGCACTTGCACTCATGGGCGTGTATCTTGGGAAAAACAAAAATCGAGAGGACACAGGCACCCCAATGTTTACCCCCTCTCTGTTTAAAAGATCCTCGACTAGGATATAACTTAAATGTCTCTGGAGGGAAAAAATGGATAGAGATGTGGTACTTAGGTAGAGTGGAATATTATTCAGCCTGGAAATCAATGAAATATGGCCAGTTGTAACAACTCCGGAGGAGTTACGTATGATCATTCTAAGTGACAGAATTCAAAAAGAAAAAGACACATATCATAAGATATCACTTAAAGGTGGAATCCAAAATGGCTACACATGAAATAAATTACAAAACAAAAACATAGTCAAATATGTAGAAAACACGCATAAGGCTGCTAAACGGGAAAGGTGGGGAGGGGTGAGGCATCATCCAGGAGGTTGAAATTAGCAAAGATACCATTCCAAATACCAAACTGATAATCAACAAGGCCTACACGGTAGCTAAAAGAACTGCACTCAGCACACTCAAGTCACCGGAAAAGAATATATACGACTGGTAAGAATCTGAAAAAGAATTTATTGATGTCTCTCTGTACGTGAATCAAGTGGATGTACAGCAGCAAGAAACAGAGCTTTGAAAATCAGCTGTAACCAATATAGTAATAAATTGAAAAAAATAAACGACAGAGAGACAGAGAAAACCTCTTACAACTTTTCCTCAGGGACGGTGATGCAACATGGATTGAACACATCTAGACCCACAGCAGGATGAGACATAAGGCTGGAAACTGTTTGCGCTAAGAGAAATGTGAGGTTGGGTGAGGAAATGCACACCCTTTAAAGTAATACTACCTGGTACCCATTCAATGGGTCCCAAATCTGCAGGTTCAAGGGATCTTCCTACAGCTAAAACATGCATGGAAAACCCAGAGGACTGTACACCATGTGATCGGGAGATGTGTCTAAAATGCACCTCATTTATCCTCTCCTGCTGCTCCTGTTCACCATTCCAGCCACGCTACTTAGAATCTCCCCACTTGGAGAATCAGCACATTTAAACTTCTGTTTCACACATTTTGCAAATTGTGAGGAGGATGAACGGGAAGAGGGGGAACCAATGAGAGAAGAGTTGTAGGGGTTTGGACGGGCACATATCACTCTAATTTCCCATTAAGAATAAGAATTAAAGAAAGGCTCAGCCTGCCTCGCCGGAGCCAAAATAGGGCCTGAAGCAATCCTGCGGGTTTGAGGCCAGCTCACAAAAGAGCAACTTAAAAAATGGAGCTCAGGGTCACTGCAATTCACAAACCTGCAGAGTTATAAATGAAAACTAACGTCCAAAAATATGTTGAGGTAAGGCAAAGAAGAGGATCTGAATGCAAGACAGAATTGCAAGAAACAGATTTCAAGAGATAGATTGGACTCATCTTTAACGCACATGAAAAGCGGCAGAATTTCGACAATGATGCAGTTGGCCCAAAAGGGCGTATGCGTTTTTTCCTGATTATATCCAGGAAAAAACACATACGCACTTTATGGGCAACGAAGCTAGCAAGCAATGCAAATGTGCACAACAAAGAAGTCTCACTTCCCACCGGTCAAGAGGGCCATCCTAAAAAATTGTAAAAACCAGAAATGCAGGACAGGCCATGGAGAACAGGGAGCCTTTATACGCTGATGGGCAGTGTGTGAACTGCCGAGAGCCACTCTGGAGAAGTGTATGGTGGTTCCTAAATCATCTAGAAAACAGAGCTACAGAGCATAGGACACTTCCAATCATGGGAGTATATCTAGGGAAGTCTAAAAATCAACAAGACACAAGCACACCACAGTTTAGGGCTACTCTGTTTACAAGAACCTCAACTTCAGTACACCTTAAATATCCCAGGAAAGAGAACAATGGATAAAGAAGATGTGGTACTTATGTACAATGGAATATCTCTTCACCATGAAATCAATGTAATAAGGCTAGTAGAAGGATAAAGAGTGGATTTAGGTCCGATAATACTACTTGAAATAAGTCAAACAGAAAAGGAAACATATCATAAGATATCACTTATAGAGGGAGGGTAAATATGGCTGCACAAGAAATGAATTACAGAACAGAACAGTGTCTCACATTTAGAAAACACACTTATGTCAGCTTAAGGGGAAAGGAGAGGTGGGGTGATGCATAAAACCAGAGTTTGAAATTAGCACAGATACCGTTCAATAAACCAAATAGGTATTAGACAAGATCTACACCTTGCTCAATGAACTGGCCTCAACACACCCTATACACCGCAGAGAAATATATCTGAGGAATAAGAATCTTAAAACCCATGTATTGATATATCTCCATAAGGGAATCAAGTGTGTGCAGAGCGGCACAAACACAGCAGTGAAAAGGAGCTAAACCCCATTATAGAAATAAATTTTAAAAACAAAACGCTGAAACAATGAAAGAGAGAAAAATTCTTACAAAATTCGCTCAGGGGCTGTGATGCAACCTGGATTGACCACATATAAACCCACAGCTGGATAAGACATAAGGCTGGACACTTGGGGCTGAGAGGATTGGTGAGCTTTGGTGAGCAACTGCCGAAAGTTTAATGCAATACTTCATGCTACTCATTCCAAGGGTCCCAACACTCCAGGTTGAAGGGAATCTTCCTACAGCTAAACCATGGGAAACCCAGGGACTGGTATACGATATGATCGGGAAAGGTTTCTAAAACACAACTCATTTTTCCTCTCCTGGGGCTCCGGATCGACATTCCAGCCGCTTTACTAACAACATCCCCACATGGAGAGTCAATGCCTTTAAGTTCTGGTATCGCACAGTCTGCAGTTAGTGCAGAGGATGAATGGGAATAGGGGGAACCAGTGAGAAACTAGCTGTAGCGGTTTCAATGGGCACATGTCACTCTAATGTCACATCAGTAAGAAGAATTAACCAAAGACACAGCAAGGTGCCCCAGAAGAAGAATAGAGCTTCAAGGAATCCTGTGGTTATGGGGCAAGATCACAAAAATAAGAGCTGAAAAATGGAGCTAAGGGCCACTGCAATTCAAAAACCTGCAGAGTTATAAAGGCCAACTATTTTCAAAAAATATATTGAGGTAAGGCTATGAAGAAGCATTGAAAGCAAGGCAGAATTGCAGGAAACCGATTTCAGGAGGTAGACTGGAATTACATTGAAAACATATGAAGAGAGTCAGAACCTCGACAATGATGCACTTGGCCAAAAAGGGCGTATGTGTTTTTTCCTGAATATAGTCAGGAAAAAACGCATACACACTTTTTGGCCAACCAAGCAAGATTGCAAAGGAAATCTGCACTACAATGAAGTCTCACTTTCCCCTGGTCAAAAGGGCCATCTGAAAAAAGTGTAAAATCCATAAAGGCACGACAGGCCATGGAGAACTGGGAGCCTTCTTATGCTGATGGGCGGGATGTAAATTGCCAACAGCCACTCTGGAGACGTGTATGGTGTTTCCTGAAACATCTAAAAAACAAAGCAACAGAGCCTAGGGCACTTCCACTTATGGTCCTATAGCTTAGGGAAATTAAAATCAAAAAGACACAGCCACCCCAAAGTTTGGGACGCCTCTGTTTACAAGAACCTCGTTTACAGTACAAGTTCAACATCGCAGAAAGTGAAAAATGGATAAAGAAGTTGTGGTATTTACTTACAAAGCAATATCACTCAACAATGAAATCTATGTCATCAGGCCCTTAGCAGAACAATGAGTGGATCCAGGTATGATGATTCTAACTGAAATAAGTCACACAGAAAAAGAAACATCATAAGATATCAGTAATACACGGAATGTAAACTTGTCTACACAGGAACTGAATTACAGAACAGAACAGGGTCTCAAATTTAGAAAACCAACTTATGCTTGCTTAAGGGTAAAGGTGAGTTGGGGTGCTGCATAAAACCAGAGATCGAAATGAGCACAGATAAAGTTCCTTAAGCCAAATATGGAATAGACAAGAGCTACTCCTTGCTCAACGAAATGGACTCAACACCGCATATTAAACGCCTAAGAATGTACCTGACTAGTAAGTATCTTCAAACCTATGGATTGCTATGTCTCCGAAAGAGAATCAAGCATGTGTACAGGGGCATAAACACAGCAGTGATAGGATTGGAGAGGTTCGGTGAGCAAATGAAGACCCTTTGAAGTCATATTGCATGGTACCCATTCCACGGGTTTCAAATACCCAGGTTTAAGGTATTCTTCCTTCAGCTAAAACATGCATGTGGAACCTAGAGTATGATCAACCATGTGATCGGGAGACGTGTTCAAATATGTCTCAGTTTTCGTACCCTGGTACTCAGGTGCAACATTCCAGACGCTTTACTAACACTCTCCCGACTTGGAGAGTCAGTCCCTTTAACCTCCTGTTTGGCCCAGTTTGCAAATTCTGCGGAAGATGAACAGGAATAGGGAGAACCAATGAGAGACTAGCTGGAGGTGTCTGGACGGGCAAATTTAACTCTCATTTCCCACCAGGAAGAGGAATTAACCAAAGGCTCAGCGTGCCGTGCCGGAACCAGATTAGGGCCTGAAGCCATCCTGCGGTGTTGCGGCCAGCTCACAAGAAAGCGAGTTGAATAAAGGAGCTCAGGGGCACTGTAATTCACAAACCTGCAGAGTTATAAATGACAGCTATCGTCCAAAAATATACTGAAGTAAGGCTGCCAAGAGGACTTGAAAGCGGGGCAGAATTGCAGGAAACCTATTTCAGGAGGTAGACTGGAATTGCATTTCAAGCATAGGAAAAGAGGCAGAACGTCCACAATGATGCACTTGGCCAAAAAGGGCGTATGCATTTTTTCCTGAATATATTCAGGAAAAAACGCATACGCCCTTGTTGGCCAACCAAGCAAACTTGCAAAGGAAATCTGCACTACAATGAAGTCTCACTTCCCCCCAGTCAAAAGGGCCATCTGAAAAAAGTGTAAAATCCAGAAAGGCAGGACAGGCCATGGAGAACTGGGAGCCTTGTTATGCTGATGGGCGGGATGTAAATTGCCAACAGACACTCGGGAGAAGTGTATGGTGATTCCTGAAACATCTAAAAAACAAAGCAACAGAGCCTAGGGCACTTCCACTTATGGTCCTATAGCATAGGGAAATTAAAATCAAAAAGACACAGCCACCGCAAAGTTTGGGACGCCTCTGTTTACAAGAACATCGTTTACCATACAAGTTCAATATCACAGAAAGTGAAAAATGGATAAAGAACTTGTGGTACTTACGTACAATGCAGTATCACTCAGCAATGAAATCTATGTCATCAGGCCCGTAGCAGCATAATGAGTGGATTCAGGTACGATGATTCTAACTGAAATAAGTCACACAGAAAAAGAAACATCATAAGATATCACTAATACACGGAATGTAAACTTGGCTACACAGGAACTGAATTCCAAAACAGAACAGGGTCTCAAATTTAGAAAACCAACTTATGCTTGCTTAAGGGGAAAGGTGAGTTGGGGTGCTGCATAAAACCAGAGATTGAAATGAGCACAGATAAAGTTCCTTAAGCCAAATATGGAATACACAAGAGCTACTCCTTGCTCAACGAAATGGACTCAACACCCCATATTAAACGCCTAAGAATGTACCTGACTAGTAAGTATCTTAAAACCTATGGATTGCTATGTCTCCAAAAGAGAATCAAGCATGTGTACAGGGGCATAAACGCAGCAGTGATAAGATTGGAGAGGTTCGGTGAGCAAATGAAGACCCTTTGAAGTCATATTGCATGGTACCCATTCCACGGGTCTCAACTCTCCAGGTTTAAGCTATTCTTCCTTCAGCTACAACATGCATGTGGAACCCAGAGTATGATCAACCGTGTGAACGGGAGACGTGTTCAAATATGTCTCAGTTTTCCTCCCCTTGTACTCGGGTGCAACATTCCAGACGCTTTACTAACACTCTCCCCACTTGGAGGGTCAGCGCCTTTAACCTCCTGTTTGGCCCAGTTTGCAATTTCTGCGGAAGATGAACAGGAATAGGGAGAACCAATGAGAGACTAGCTGGAGGTGTCTGGACGGGCAAATTTAACTCTCATTTCCCACCAGGAAGAGGAAATAAGCAAAGGCTCAGCGTGCCGTGCCGGAACCAGATTAGGGCCTGAAGCCATCCTGCGGTGTTGCAGCCAGCTCAAAAGAAAGCGAGTTGAAGAAAGGAGCTCAGGGGCACTGTAATTCACAAACCTGCAGAGTTATAAATGACAGCTATCGTCCAAAAATATACTGAAGTAAGGCTGCCAAGAGGACTTGAAAGCGGGGCAGAATTGCAGGAAACCGATTTCAGGAGGTAGACTGGAATTGCATTGAAAGCATAGAAAAAGAGGCAGAACGTCCACAATGATGCACTTGGCCAAAAAGGGCGTATGCGCTTTTTCCTGAATATATTCAGGAAAAAACGCATACGCCCTTTTTGGCCAACCAAGCAAGCTTGCAAAGGAAATCTGCACTACAATGAAGTCTCACTTCCCCCCGGTCAAAAGGGCCATCTGAATAAAGTGTAAAATCCAGAAGGGCAGGACAGGCCATGGAGAACTGGGAGCCTTGTTATGCTGATGGGCGGGATGTACATTGCCAACAGACACTCGGGAGAAGTGTATGGTGTTTCCTGAAACATCTAAAAAACAAAGCAACAGAGCCTAGGGCCCTTCCACTTATGGTCCTATAGCTTAGGGAAATTAAAATCAAAAAGACACAGCCACCCCAAAGTTTGGGACGCCTCTGTTTACAAGAACCTCGTTTACAGTACAAGTTCAACATCGCAGAAAGTGAAAAATGGATAAAGAAGTTGTGGTATTTACTTACAATGCAGTATCACTCAGCAATGAAATCTATGTCATCAGCCCTTAGCAGCACAATGAGTGGATTCAGGTATGATGATCCTAACTGAAATAAGTCACACAGAAAAAGAAACATCATAAGATATCAGTAATACACGGAATGGAAACTTGGCTACACAGGAACTGAATTACAGAACAGAACAGGGTCTCAAATTTAGAAAACCAACTTATGCTTGCTTAAGGGTAAAGGTGAGTTGGGGTGCTGCATAAAACCAGAGATCGAAATGAGCACAGATAAAGTTCCTTAAGCCAAATATGGAATAGACAAGAGCTACTCCTTGCTCAACGAAATCGACTGAACACCGCATATTAAACGCCTAAGAATGTACCTGACTAGTAAGTATCTTCAAACCTATGGATTGCTATGTCTCCGAAAGAGAATCAAGCATGTGTACAGGGGCATAAACGCAGCAGTGATAGGATTGGAGAGGTTCGGTGAGCAAATGAAGACCCTTTGAAGTCATATTGCATGGTACCCATTCCACGGGTTTCAAATACCCAGGTTTAAGGTATTCTTCCTTCAGCTAAAACATGCATGTGGAACCTAGAGTATGATCAACCATGTGATCGGGAGACGTGTTCAAATATGTCTCAGTTTTCGTACCCTGGTACTCGAGTGCAACATTCCAGACGCTTTACTAACACTCTCCCGACTTGGAGAGTCAGTCCCTTTAACCTCCTGTTTGGCCCAGTTTGCAAATTCTGCGGAAGATGAACAGGAATAGGGAGAACCAATGAGAGACTAGCTGGAGGTGTCTGGACGGGCAAATTTAACTCTCATTTCCCACCAGGAAGAGGAATTAACCAAAGGCTCAGCGTGCCGTGCCGGAACCAGATTAGGGCCTGAAGCCATCCTGCGGTGTTGCGGCCAGCTCACAAGAAAGCGAGTTGAAGAAAGGAGTTCAGGGGCACTGTAATTCACAAACCTGCAGAGTTATAAATGACAGCTATCGTCCAAAAATATACTGAAGTAAGGCTGCCAAGAGGACTTGAAAGCAGGGCAGAATTGCAGGAAACCTATTTCAGGAGGTAGACTGGAATAGCATTTCAAGCATAGGAAAAGAGGCAGAACGTCCAAAATGATGCACTTGGCCAAAAAGGGCGTATGCATTTTTTCCTGAATATATTCAGGAAAAAACGCATACGCTCTTTTTGGCCAACCAAGCAAACTTGCAAAGGAAATCTCCACTACAATGAAGTCTCACTTCCCCCCGGTCAAAAGGGCCATCTGAAAAAAGTGTAAAATCCAGAAAGGCAGGACAGGCCATGGAGAACTGGGAGCCTTGTTATGCTGATGGGTGGGATGTAATTGCCAACAGACACTCGGGAGAAGTGTATGGTGTTTCCTGAAACATCTAAAAAACAAAGCAACAGAGCCTAGGGCACTTCCACTTATGGTCCTATAGCTTAGGGAAATTAAAATCAAAAAGACACAGCCACCCCAAAGTTTGGGACGCCTCTGTTTACAACAACCACGTTTACAGTACAAGTTCAACATCGCAGAAAGTGAAAAATGGATAAAGAAGTTGTGGTATTTACTTACAATGCAGTATCACTCAGCAATGAAATCTATGTCATCAGCCCTTAGCAGCACAATGAGTGGATTCAGGTATGATGATTCTAACTGAAATAAGTCACACAGAAAAAGAAACATCATAAGATATCAGTAATACATGGAATGTAAACTTGGCTACACAGGAACTGAATTACAGAACAGAACAGGGTCTCAAATTTAGAAAACCAACTTATGCTTGCTTCAGGGGAAAGGTGAGTTGGGGTGCTGCATAAAACCAGAGATTGAAATGAGCACAGATAAAGTTCCTTAAGCCAAATATGGAATAGACAAGAGCTACTCCTTGCTCAATGAAATGGACTCAACTCCCCATATTAAACGCCTAAGAATGTACCTTACTTGTAAGTATCTTAAAACCTATGGATTGCTATGTCTCCAAAAGCGAATGAAGCATGTGTACAGGGGCATAAACGCAGCAGTGATAGGATTGGAGAGGTTCGGTGAGCAAATGAAGACCCTTTGAAGTCATATTGCATGGTACCCATTCCACGGGTTTCAACTACCCAGGTTTAAGATATTCTTCCTTCAGCTAAAACATGCATGTGGAACCTAGAATATGATCAACCATGTGATCGGGAGACGTGTTCAAATATGTCTAAGTTTTCGTACCCTAGTACTCGGGTGCAACATTCCAGATGCTTAACTAACACTCTCCCGACTTGGAGAGTCAGTCCCTTTAACCTCCTGTTTGGCCCAGTTTGCAATTTCTGCGGAAGATGAACAGGAATAGCGAGAACCAATGAGAAACTAGCTGGAGGTGTCTGGACGGGCAAATTTAACTCTCATTTCCCACCAGGAAGAGGAATCAACCAAAGGCTCAGCATGCCGTGACTGAACCAGATTAGGGCCTGAAGCCATCCTGCGGTGTTGCGGCCAGCTCACAAGAAAGCGAGTTGAAGAAAGGAGCTCAGGGGCACTGTAATTCACAAACCTGCAGAGTTATAAATGACAGCTATCATCCAAAAATATAATGAAGTAAGGCTGCCAAGAGGACTTGAAAGCGGGGCAGAATTGCAGGAAACCGATTTCAGGAGGTAGACTGGAATTGCATTTCAAGCATAGGAAAAGAGGCAGAACGTCCACAATGATGCACTTGGCCAAAAAGGGCGTATGCATTTTTTCCTGAATATATTCAGGAAAAAACGCATATGCCCTTTTTGGCCAACCAAGCAAGCTTGCAAAGGAAATCTGCACTACAATGAAGTCTCACTTCCCCCCGGTCAAAAGGGCCATCTGAAAAAAGTGTAAAATCCAGAAAGGCAGGACAGGCCATGGAGAACTGGGAGCCTTGTTATGCTGATGGGCGGGATGTAAATTGCCAACAGACACTCCGGAGAAGTGTATGGTGTTTCCTGAAACATCTAAAAAACAAAGCAACAGAGCCTAGGGCACTTCCACTTATGGTCCTATAGCTTAGGGAAATTAAAATCAAAAAGACACAGCCACTCCAAAGTTTGGGACGCCTCTGTTTACCAGAACCTCGTTTACAGTACAAGTTCAACATCGCAGAAAGTGAAAAATGGATAAAGAAGTTGTGGTATTTACGTACAAAGCAATATCACTCAGCAATGAAATCTATGTCATCAGGCCCTTAGCAGCACAATGAGTGGATTCAGGTATGATGATTCTAACTGAAATAAGTCACACAGAAAAAGAAACATCATAAGATATCAGTAATACACGGAATGGAAACTTGGCTACACAGGAACTGAATTACAGAACAGAACAGGGTCTCAAATTTAGAAAACCAACTTATGCTTGCTTAAGGGGAAAGGTGAGTTGGGGTGCTGCATAAAACCAGAGATTGAAATGAGCACAGATAAAGTTCCTTAAGCCAAATATGGAATAGAGAAGAGCTACTCCTTGCTCAACGAAATGGACTCAACACCCCATATTAAACGCCTAAGAATGTACCTGACTAGTAAGTATCTTAAAACCTATGGATTGATATGTCTCCAAAAGAGAATCAAGCGTGTGTACAGGGGCATAAATGCAGCAGTGATAGGATTGGAGAGGTTCGGTGAGCAAATGAAGACCCTTTGAAGTCATATTGCATGGTACCCATTCCACGGGTTTCAACTACCCAGGTTTAAGGTATTCTTCCTTCAGCTAAAACATGCATGTGGAACCTAGAGTATGATCAACCATGTGATCGGGAGACGTGTTCAAATATCTTTCAGTTTTCATACCCTGGTACTCATGCAACATTCCAGACACTTTACTAACACTCTACCTTCTTGGAGAGTCAGTCCCTTTAACCTCCTGTTTGGCCCAGTTTGCAATTTCTGCGGAAGATGAACAGGAATAGGGAGAACCAATGAGAGACTAGCTGGAGGTGTCTGGACGGGCAAATTTAACTCTCATTTCCCACCAGGAAGAGGAATTAACCAAAGGCTCAGCGTGCCGTGCCGGAACCAGATTAGGGCCTGAAGCCATCCTGCGGTGTTGCGGCCAGGTCACAAGAAAGCGAGTTGAAGAAAGGAGCTCAGGGGCACTGTAATTCACAAACCTGCAGAGTTATAAGTGACAGCTATCGTCCAAAAATACACTGAAGTAAGGCTGCCAAGAGGACTTGAAAGCGGGGCAGAATTGCAGGAAACCGATTTCAGGAGGTAGACTGGAATTGCATTTCAAGCATAGGAAAAGAGGCAGAACGTCCACAATGATGCACTTGGCCAAAAAGGGCGTATGCGTTTTTTCCTGAATATATTCAGGAAAAAACGCATACGCACTTTTTGGCCAAAAGCAAACTTGCAAAGGAAATCTGCACTACAATGAAGTCTCAATTCCCCCTGGTCAAAAGGGCCATCTGAAAAAAGTGTAAAATCCAGAAAGGCAGGACAGGCCATGGAGAACTGGGAGCCTTGTTATGCTGATGGGCGGGATGTAAATGGCCAACAGACACTCGGGAGAAGTGTATGGTGTTTCCTGAAACATCTAAAAAACAAATCAACAGAGCCTAGGGCACTTCCACTTATGGTCCTATAGCTTAGGGAAATTAAAATCAAAAAGACACAGCCACCCCAAAGTTTGGGACGCCTCTGTTTACAAGAACCTCGTTTACAGTACAAGTTCAACATCGCAGAAAGTGAAAAATGGATAAAGAAGTTGTGGTATTTACTTACAAAGCAATATCACTCAGCAATGAAATCTATGTCATCAGGCCCTTAGCAGCACAATGAGTGGATTCAGGTATGATGATTCTAACTGAAATAAGTCACACAGAAAAAGAAACATCATAAGATATCAGTAATACACGGAATGTAAACTTGGCTACACAGGAAATGAATTCCAGAACAGAACAGGGTCTCAAATTTAGAAAACCAACGTATGCTTGCTTAAGGGTAAAGGTGAGTTGGGGTGCTGCATAAAACCAGAGATTGAAATGAGCACAGATAAAGTTCCTTAAGCCAAATATGGAGTAAACAAGAGCTACTCCTTGCTCAACGAAATGGACTCAACACCGCATATTAAACGCCTAAGAATGTACCTGACTAGTAAGTATCTTAAAACCTATGGATTGCTATGTCTCCAAAAGAGAATCAAGCGTGTGTACAGGGGCATAAACGCAGCAGTGATAGGATTGGAGAGGTTTGGTGAGCAAATGAAGACCCTCTGTAGTCATATTGCATGGTACCCATTCCACGGGTCTCAACTCTCCAGGTTTAAGGTATTCTTCCTTCAGCTAAAACATGCATGTGGAACCCAGAGTATGATCAACCGTGTGATCGGGAGACGTGTTCAAATATGTCTCAGTTTTCCTCCCCTGGTACTCGGGTGCAACATTCCAGACGCTTTACTAACACTCTCCCGACTTGGAGAGTCAGTCCCTTTAACCTCCTGTTTGGCCCAGTTTGCAATTTCTGCGGAAGATGAACAGGAATAGCGAGAACCAATGAGAGACTAGCTGGAGGTGTCTGGTCGGGCAAATTTAACTCTCATTTCCCACGAGGAAGAGGAATTAACCAAAGGCTCAGCGTGCCATGCCGGAACCAGATTAGGGCCTGAAGCCATCCTGCGGTGTTGCGGTCAGCTCACAAGAAAGCGAGTTGAAGAAAGGAGCTCAGGGGCACTGTAATTCACAAACCTGCAGAGTTATAAATGACAGCTATCGTCCAAAAATATACTGAAGTAAGGCTGCCAAGAGGACTTGAATGAGGGGCAGAATTGCAGGAAACTGATTTCAGGAGGTAGACTGGAATTGCATTGAAAGCATAGGAAAAGAGGCAGAATGTCCACAATGATGCACTTGGCCAAAAAGGGCGTATGCGTTTTTTCCTGAATATATTCAGGAAAAAACGCATACGCCCTTTTTGGCCAACCAAACAAGCTTGCAAAGGAAATCTGCACTACAATGAAGTCTCACTTCCCCCTGGTCAAAAGGGCCATCTGAAAAAAGTGTAAAATCCAGAAAGGCAGGACAGGCCATGGAGAACTGGGAGCTTGTTATGCTGATGGGCGGGATGTAAATTGCCAACAGACACTCGGGAGAAGTGTATGGTGTTTCCTGAAACATCTAAAAAAGAAAGCAACAGAGCCTAGGGCACTTCCACTTATGGTCCTATAGCTTAGGGAAATTAAAATCAAAAAGACACAGCCACCCCAAAGTTTGGGACGCCTCTGTTTACCAGAACCTCGTTTACAGTACAAGTTCAACATCGCAGAAAGTGAAAAATGGATAAAGAAGTTGTGCTATTTACTTACAAAGCAATATCACTCAGCAATGAAATCTATGTCATCAGGCCCGTAACAGCATAATGAGTGGATTCAGGTATGATGATTCTAACTGAAATAAGTCACACAGAAAAAGAAACATCATAAGATATCAGTAATACACGGAATGTAAACTTGGCTACACAGGAACTGAATTCCAGAACAGAACAGGGTCTCAAATTTAGAAAACCAACGTATGCTTGCTTAAGGGTAAAGGTGAGTTGGGGTGCTGCATAAAACCAGAGATTGAAATGAGCACAGATAAAGTTCCTTAAGCCAAATATGGATTAAACAAGAGCTACTCCTTGCTCAACGAAATGGACTCAACACCCCATATTAACGCCTAAGAATGTACCTGACTAGTAAGTATCTTAAAACCTATGGATTGCTATGTCTCCAAAAGAGAATCAAGCGTGTGTACAGGGGCATAAACGCAACAGTGATAGGATTGGAGAGGTTCGGTGAGCAAATGAAGACCCTTTGAAGGCATATTGCATGGTACCCATTCCACGGGTTTCAACTACCCAGGTTTAAGGTATTCTTCCTTCAGCTAAAACATGCATGTGGAACCTAGAGTATGATCAACCATGTGATCGGGAGACGTGTTTAAATATGTCTCAGTTTTCGTACCCTGGTACTCGGGTGCAACATTCCAGATGCTTTACTAACACTCTCCCGACTTGGAGAGTCAGTCCCTTTAACCTCCTGTTTGGCCCAGTTTGCAATTTCTGCGGAAGATGAACAGGAATAGCGAGAACCAATGAGAGACTAGCTGGAGGTGTCTGGACGGGCAAATTTAACTCTCATTTCCCACCAGGAAGAGGAAATAACCAGAGGCTCAGTGTTATGTCCCGGAACCAGATTAGGGCCTGAAGCCATCCTGCGGTGTTGCGGCCAGGTCACAAGAAAGCGAGTTGAAGAAAGGAGCTCAGGGGCACTGTAATTCACAAACCTGCAGAGTTATAAATGACAGCTATCATCCAAAAATATACTGAAGTAAGGCTGCCAAGAGGACTTGAAACCGGGGCAGAATTGCAGGAAACCGATTTCAGGAGGTAGACTGGAATTGCATTGAAGCATAGGAAAAGTGGCAGAACGTCCACAATGATGCACTTGGCCAAAAAGGGCGTATGCGTTTTTTCCTGAATATTTTCCTGAATATTTTCAGGAAAAAACGCATACGCCCTTTTTGGCCAACCAAGCAAACTTACAAAGGAAATCTGCACTACAATGAAGTCTCACTTCCCCCCGATCAAAAGGGCCATCTGAAAAAAATGTAAAATCCAGAAAGGCAGGACAGGCCATGGAGAACTGGGAGCCTTGTTATGCTGATGGGCGGGATGTAAATTGCCAACAGACACTCGGGAGAAGTGTATGGTGTTTCATAAAACATCTAAAAAACAAAGCAACAGAGCCTAGGACACTTCCACTTATGGTCCTATAGCTTAGGGAAATTAAAATCAAAAACACACAGCCACCCCAAAGTTTGGGACGCCTCTGTTTACAAGAACCTCGTTTACCGTACAAGTTCAATATCGCAGAAAGTGAAAAATGGATAAAGAAGTTGTGGTACTTACGTACAATGCAGTATCACTCAGCAATGAAATCTATGTCATCAGGGCCATAGCAGCATAATGAGTGGATTCAGGTACGATGATTCTAACTGAAATAAGTCACACAGAAAAAGAAACATCATAAGATATCAGTAATACACGGAATGTAAACTTGGCTACACAGGAACTGAATTACAGAACAGAACAGGGTCTCAAATTTAGAAAACCAACTTATGCTTGCTTAAGGGGAAAGGTGAGTTGGGGTGCTGCATAAAACCAGAGATTGAAATGAGCACAGATAAAGTTCCTTAAGCCAAATATGGAGTAGACAAGAGCTACTCCTTGCTCAACGAAATGGACTCAACACCGCATATTAAACGCCTAAGAATGTAACTGACTAGTTAGTATCTTAAAACCTATGGATTGCTATGTCTCCGAAAGAGAACCAAGCATGTGTACAGGGGCATAAACGCAGCAGTGATAGGATTGGAGAGGTTTGGTGAGCAAATGAAGACCCTTTGAAGTCATATTGCATGGTAGCCATTCCACGGGTTTAAACTACCCAGGTTTAAGGTATTCTTCCTTCAGCTAAAACATGCATGTGGAACCTAGAGTATGTTCAACCATGTGATCGGGAGACGTGTTCAAATATGTCTCAGTTTTCGTACCCTGGTACTTGCGTGCAACATTCCAGACGCTTTACTAACACTCTCCCGACTTGGAGAGTCAGACCCTTTAACCTCCTGTTTGGCCCAGTTTGCAATTTCTGCGGAAGATGAACAGGAATAGCGAGAACCAATGAGAGACTAGCTGGAGGTGTCTGGACGGGCAAATTTAACTCTCATTTCCCAGCAGGAAGAGGAATTAACCAAAGGCTCAGCGTGCCGTGCCGGAACCAGATTAGGGCCTGAAGCCATCCTGCGGTGTTGCGGCCAGCTCACAAGAAAACGAGTTGAAGAAAGAAGCTCAGGGGCACTGTAATTCACAAACCTGCAGAGTCATAAATGACAGCTATCATCCAAAAATATACTGAAGTAAGGCTGCCAAGAGGACTTGAAAGCGGGGCAGAATTGCAGGAAACCGATTTCAGGAGGTAGACTGGAATTGCATTGAAAGCATAGGAAAAGAGGCAGAACGTCCACAATGATGCACTTGGCCAAAAAGGGCGTATGCGTTTTTTCCTGAATATATTCAGGAAAAAACGCATACGCCCTTTTTGGCCAACCAAGCAAACTTGCAAAGGAAATCTGCACTACAATGAAGTCTCACTTCCCCCCGGTCAAAAGGGCCATCTGAGAAAAGTGTAAAATCCAGAAAGGCAGGACAGGCCATGGAGAACCGGGAGCCTTGTTATGCTGATGGGTGGGATGTAAATTGCCAACAGACACTCGGGAGAAGTGTATGGTGTTTCCTGAAACATCTAAAAAACAAAGCAACAGAGCCTAGGGCACTTCCACTTATGGTCCTATAGCTTAGGGAAATTAAAATCAAAAAGACACAACCACCCCAAAGTTTGGGACGCCTCTGATTACAAGAACCACGTTTACCGTACAAGTTCAATATCACAAAAAGTGAAAAATGGATAAAGATCTTGTGGTACTTATGTACAATGCAGTATCACTCAGCAATGAAATCTATGTCATCAGGCCCATAGCAGCATAATGAGTGGATTCAGGTACGATGATTCTAACTGAAATAAGTCACACAGAAAAAGAAACATCATTAGATATCACTAATACACGGAATGTAAACTTGGCTACACAGGAACGGAATTCCAAAACAGAACAGGGTCTCAAATTTAGAAAACCAACTTATGCTTGCTTAAGGGGAAAGGTGAGTTGGGGTGCTGCATAAAACCAGAGATTGAAATGAGCACAGATAAAGTTCCTTAAGCCAAATATGGAATAGACAAGAGCTACTCCTTGCTCAACGAAATGGACTCAACACCGCATATTAAACGCCTAAGAATGTACCTGACTAGTAAGTATCTTAAAACCTATGGATTGCTATGTCTCCGAAAGAGAATCAAGCATGTGTACAGGGGCATAAATGCAGCAGTGATAGGATTGGAGAGGTTCGGTGAACAAATGAAGACCCTTTGAAGTCATATTCCATGGTACCCATTACACGGGTCTCAACTCTCCAGGTTTAAGGTATTCTTCCTTCAGTTAAAACATGCATGTGGAACCTAGAGTATGATCAACCATGTGACCGGGAGATGTGTTCAAATATGTCTCAGTTTTCGTACCCTGGTACTTGGGTGCAACATTCCAGACGCTTTACTAACACGCTCCCGACTTGGAGAGTCAGTCCCTTTAACCTCCTGTTTGGCCCAGTTTGCAATTTCTGCGGAAGATGAACAGGAATAGCTAGAACCAATGAGAGACTAGCTGGAGGTGTCTGGACGGGCAAATTTAACTCTCATTTCCCACCAGGAAGAGGAATTAACCAAAGGCTCAGCGTGCCGTGCCGGAACCAGATTAGGGCCTGAAGCCATCCTGTGGTGTTGCGGCCAGCTCAAAAGAAAGCGAGTTGAAGAAAGGAGCTCAGGGGCACTGTAATTCACAAACCTGCAGAGTTATAAATGACAGCTCTCGTCCAAAAATATACTGAAGTAAGGCTGCCAAGAGGACTTGAAAGCGGGGCAGAATTGCAGGAAACCGATTTCAGGAGGTAGACTGGAATTGCATTGAAAGCATAGGAAAAGAGGCAGAACGTCCACAATGATGCACTTGGCCAAATAGGGCGTATGCGTTTTATCCTGAATATATTCAGGAAAAAACGCATACGCCCTTTTTGGCCAACCAAGCAAGCTTGCAAAGGAAATCTGCACTACAATGAAGTCTCACTTCCCTCCGGTCAAAAGGGCCATCTGAAAAAAGTGTAAAATCCAGAAAGGCAGGACAGGCCATGGAGAACTGGGAGCCTTGTTATGCTGATGGGCGGGATGTAAATTGCCAACAGCCACTCGGGAGAAGTGTATGGTGTTTCCTGAAACATCTAAAAAACAAAGCAACAGAGCCTAGGGCACTTCCACTTATGGTCCTATAGCTTAGGGAAATTAAAATCAAAAAGACACAGCCACCCCAAAGTTTGGGACGCCTCTGTTTACAAGAACCTCGTTTACCGTACAAGTTCAACATCGCAGAAAGTGAAAAATGCTTAAAGAAGTTGTGGTATTTACTTACAAAGCAATATCACTCAGCAATGAAATCTATGTCATCAGGCCCTTAGCAGCACAATGAGTGGATTCAGGTATGATGATTCTAACTGAAATAAGTCACACAGAAAAAGAAACATCATAAGATATCAGTAATACACGGAATGTAAACTTGGCTACACAGGAACTGAATTACAGAACAGAACAGGGTCTCAAATTTAGAAAACCAACTTATGCTTGCTTAAGGGTAAAGGTGAGTTGGGGTGCTGCATAAAACCAGAGATTGAAATGAGCACAGATAAAGTTCCTTAAGTCAAATATGGAATAGACAAGAGCTACTCCTTGCTCAACGAAATGGACTCAACACCGCATATTAAACGCCTAATAATGTACCTGACTAGTAAGTATCTTAAAACCTATGGATTGCTATGTCTCCAAAAGAGAATCAAGCGTGTGTACAGGGGCATAAACGCAGCAGTGATAGGATTGGAGATGTTCGGTGAGCAAATGAAGACCCTTTGAAGTCATATTGCATGGTACCCATTCCACGGGTCTCAACTCTCCAGGTTTAAGGTATTCTTCCTTCAGCTAAAACATGCATGTGGAACCCAGAGTATGATCAACCGTGTGAACGGGAGACGTTTTCAAATATGTCTCAGTTTTCCTCCCCTGGTACTCGGGTACAACATTCCAGACGCTTTACTAACACTCTCCCCACTTGGAGAGTCAGCGCCTTTAACCTCCTGTTTGGCCCAGTTTGCAATTTCTGCGGAAGATGAACAGGAATAGGGAGAACCAATGAGAGACTAGCTGGAGGTGTCTGGACGGGCAAATTTAACTCTCATTTCCCACCAGGAAGAGGAAATAACCAAAGGCTCAGCGTGCCGTGCCGGATCCAGATTAGGGCCTGAAGCCATCCTGCGGTGTTGCGGCCAGCTCAAAAGAAAGCGAGTTGAAGAAAGGAGCTCAGGGGCACTGTAATTCACAAACCTGCAGAGTTATAAATGACAGCTATCGTCGAAAAACATACTGAGGTAAGGCTGCCAAGAGGACTTGAAAACGGGGCCGAACTGCAGGAAACCGTTTTCAGGAGGTAGACTGGAATTGCATTGAAAGCATAGGAAAAGAGGCAGAACGTCCACAATGATGCACTTGGCCAAAAAGGGCGTATGCGTTTTTTCCTGAATATATTCAGGAAAAAACGCATACGCCCTTTTTGGCCAACCAAGCAAGCTTGCAAAGGAAATCTGCACTACAATGAAGTCTCTCTTCCCCCCAGTCAAAAGGGCCATCTGAAAAAAGTGTAAAATCCAGAAAGGCAGGACAGGCTATGGAGAACTGGGAGCCTTGTTATGCTGATGGGCAGGATGTAAATTGCCAACAGACACTGGGGAGAAGTGTATGGTGTTAACTGAAACATCTAAAAAACAAAGCAACAGAGCCTAGGGCACTTCCACTTATGGTCCTATAGCTTAGGGAAATTAAAATCAAAGAGACACAGCCACCCCAAAGTTTGGGACGCCTCTGTTTACAAGAACCTCATTTCCCGTACAAGTTCAATATCACAAAAAGTGAAAAATGGATAAAGAAGTTGTGGTACTTACGTACAATGCAGTATCACTCAGCAATGAAATCTATGGCAACAGGCCCGTAGCAGCATAATGAGTGGATTCAGGTACGATGATTCTAACTGAAATAAGTCACACAGAAAAAGAAACATCATAAGATATCAGTAATACACGGAATGTAAACTTGGCTACACAGGAACTGAATTACAGAACAGAACAGGGTCTCAAATTTAGAAAACCAACTTATGCTTGCTTAAGGGGAAAGGTGAGTTGGGGTGCTGCATAAAACCAGAGATTGAAATGAGCACAGATAAAGTTCCTTAAGCCAAATATGGAATAGAGAAGAGCTACTCCTTGCTCAACGAAATGGACTCAAAACCGCATATTAAACGCCTAAGAATGTACCTGACTAGTAAGTATCTTAAATCCTATGGATTGCTATGTCTCCGAAAGAGAATCAAGCATGTGTACAGGGGCATAAACGCAGCAGTGATAGGATTGGAGAGGTTCAGTGAGCAAATGAAGATCCTTTGAAGTCATATTGCATGGTACCCATTACACGGGTCTCAACTCTCCAGGTTTAAGGTATTCTTCCATCAGCTAAAACATGCATGTGGAATCTAGAGTATGATCAACCATGTGATCGGGAGACGTGTTCAAATACGTCTCAGTTTTCGTACCCTGCTACTCGGGTGCAACATTCCAGACGCTTTACTAACACTCTCCCCACTTGGAGAGTCAGTCCCTTTAACCTCCTGTTTGGCCCAGTTTGCAATTTCTGCGGAAGATGAACAGGAATAGGGAGAACCAATGAGAGACTAGCTGGAGGTGTCTGGACGGGCAAATTTAACTCTCATTTCCCACCAGGAAGAGGAAATAACCAAAGGCTCAGCGTGCCGTGCCGGAACCAGATTAGGGCCTGAAGACATCCTGCGGTGTTGCGGCCAGCTCACAAGAAAGCGAGTTGAAGAAAGGAGCTCAGGGGCACTGTAATTCACAAACCTGCAGAGTTATAAATGACAGCTATCGTCCAAAAATAGACTGAAGTAAGGCTGCCAAGAGGACTTGAAAGCGGGGCAGAATTGCAGGAAACCGATTTCAGGAGGTAGACTGGAATTGCATTGAAAGCATAGGAAAAGAGGCAGAACGTCCACAATGATGCACTTGGCCAAAAAGGGCGTATGCGTTTTTTCCTGAATATATTCAGGAAAAAATGCATACGCCCTTTTTGGCCAACCAAGCAAACTTGCAAAGGAAATCTGCACTACAATGAAGTCTCACTTCCCCCCGGTCAAAAGGGCCATCTGAAAAAAGTGTAAAATCCAGAAAGGCAGGACAGGCCATGGAGAACTGGGAGCCTTGTTATGCTGATGGGTGGGATGTAAATTGCCAACAGACACTCGAGAGAAGTGTATGGTGTTTCCTGAAACATCTAAAAAACAAAGCAACAGAGCCTAGGGCACTTCCACTTATGGTCCTATAGCTTAGGGAAATTAAAATCAAAAAGACACAGCCACCCCAAAGTTTGGGACGCCTCTGTTTACAAGAATCTCGTTTACAGTACAAGTTCAACATCGCAGAAAGTGAAAAATGAATAAAGAAGTTGTGGTATTTACTTACAAAGCAATATCACTCAGCAATGAATTCTATGTCATCAGGCCCTTAGCAGCACAATGAGTGGATTCAGGTATGATGATTCTAACTGAAATAAGTCACACAGAAAAAGAAACATCATAAGATATCAGTAATACACGGAATGGAAACTTGGCTACACAGGAACTGAATTACAGAACAGAACAGGGTCTCAAATTTAGAAAACCAACTTATGCTTGCTTAAGGGGAAAGGTGAGTTGGGGTGCTGCATAAAACCAGAGATTGAAATGAGCACAGATAAAGTTCCTAAAGCCAAATATGGAATAGACAAGAGCTACTCCTTGCTCAATGAAATGGACTCAAAACCGCATATTAAACGCCTAAGAATGTACCTGACTAGTAAGTATCTTAAAACCTATGGATTGCTATGTCTCCGAAAGAGAATCAAGCATGTGTACAGGGGCATAAACGCAGCAGTGATAGGATTGGAGAGGTTCAGTGAGAAAATGAAGACCCTTTGAAGTCATATTGCATGGTACCCATTACACGGGTCTCAACTCTCCAGGTTTAAGGTATTCTTCCATCAACTAAAACATGCATGTGTAACCTAGAGTATGATCAACCATGTGATCGGGAGACGTGTTCTAATATGTCTCAGTTTTCGTACCCTGCTACTCGGGTGCAACATTCCAGACGCTTTACTAACACTCTCCCCACTTGGAGAGTCAGCGCCTTTAACCTCCTGTTTGGCCCAGTTTGCAATTTCTGCGGAAGATGAACAGGAATAGGGAGAACCAATGAGAGACTAGCTGGAGGTGTCTGGACGGGCAAATTTAACTCTCATTTCCCACCAGGAAGAGGAAATAACCAAAGGCTCAGCGTGCCGTGCCGGAACCAGATTAGGGCCTGAAGCCATCCTGCGGTGTTGCGGCCAGATCACAAGAAAGGGAGTTGAAGAAAGGAGCTCAGGGGCACTGTAATTCACAAACCTGCAGAGTTATAAATGACAGCTATCGTCCAAAAATATACTGAAGTAAGGCTGCCAAGAGGACTTGAAAGCGGGGCAGAATTGCAGGAAACCGATTTCAGGAGGTAGACTGGAATTGCATTGAAAGCATAGGAAAAGAGGCAGAACGTCCACAATGATGCACTTGGCCAAAAAGGGCGTATGCGTTTTTTCCTGAATATATTCAGGGAAAAACGCATACGCCCTTTTTGGCCAACCAAGCAAGCTTGCAAAGGAAATCTGCACTACAATGAAGTCTCACTTCCCCCCGGTCAAAAGGGCCATCTGAAAAAAGTGTAAAATCCAGAAAGGCAGGACAGGCCATGGAGAACTGGGAACCTTGTTATGCTGATGGGCGGGATGTAAATTGCCAACAACCACTCGGGAGAAGTGTATGGTGTTTCCTGAAACATCTAAAAAACAAAGCAACAGAACCTAGGGCACTTCCACTTATGGTCCTATAGCTTAGGGAAATTAAAATCAAAAAGACTCAGCCACCCCAAAGTTTGGAACGGCTCTGTTTACAAGAAACTCGTTTACAGTACAAGTTCAACATCGCAGAAAGTGAAAAATGGAGAAAGAAGTTGTGGTATTTACTTACAAAGCAATATCACTCAGCAATGAAATCTGTGTCATCAGGCCCTTAGCAGCACAATGAGTGGATTCAGGTATGATGATTCTAACTGAAATAAGTCACACAGAAAAAGAAACATCATAAGATATCAGTAATACACGGAATGGAAACTTGGCTACACAGGAACTGAATTACAGAACAGAACAGGGTCTCAAATTTAGAAAACCAACTTATGCTTGCTTAAGGGGAAAGGTGAGTTGGGGTGCTGCATAAAACCAGAGATTGAAATGAGCACAGATAAAGTTCCTAAAGCCAAATATGGAATAGACAAGAGCTACTCCTTGCTCAATGAAATGGACTCAAAACCGCATATTAAACGCCTAAGAATGTACCTGACTAGTAAGTATCTTAAAACCTATGGATTGCTATGTCTCCGAAAGAGAATCAAGCATGTGTACAGGGGCATAAACGCAGCAGTGATAGGATTGGAGAGGTTCAGTGAGAAAATGAAGACCCTTTGAAGTCATATTGCATGGTACCCATTACACGGGTCTCAACTCTCCAGGTTTAAGGTATTCTTCCATCAGCTAAAACATGCATGTGTAACCTAGAGTATGATCAACCATGTGATCGGGAGACGTGTTCAAATATGTCTCAGTTTTCGTACCCTGCTACTCGGGTGCAACATTCCAGACGCTTTACTAACACTCTCCCCACTTGGAGAGTCAGCGCCTTTAACCTCCTGTTTGGCCCAGTTTGCAATTTCTGCGGAAGATGAACAGGAATAGGGAGAACCAATGAGAGACTAGCTGGAGGTGTCTGGACGGGCAAATTTAACTCTCATTTCCCACCAGGAAGAGGAAATAACCAAAGGCTCAGCGTGCCGTGCCGGAACCAGATTAGGGCCTGAAGCCATCCTGCGGTGTTGCGGCCAGATCACAAGAAAGGGAGTTGAAGAAAGGAGCTCAGGGGCACTGTAATTCACAAACCTGCAGAGTTATAAATGACAGCTATCGTCCAAAAATATACTGAAGTAAGGCTGCCAAGAGGACTTGAAAGCGGGGCAGAATTGCAGGAAACCGATTTCAGGAGGTAGACTGGAATTGCATTGAAAGCATAGGAAAAGAGGCAGAACGTCCACAATGATGCACTTGGCCAAAAAGGGCGTATGCGTTTTTTCCTGAATATATTCAGGAAAAAACGCATACGCCCTTTTTGGCCAACCAAGCAAGCTTGCAAAGGAAATCTGCACTACAATGAAGTCTCACTTCCCCCCGGTCAAAAGGGCCATCTGAAAAAAGTGTAAAATCCAGAAAGGCAGGACAGGCCATGGAGAACTGGGAGCCTTGTAATGCTGATGGGTGGGATGTAAATTGCCAACAGACACTCGGGAGAAGTGTATGGTGTTTCCTGAAACATCTAAAAAACAAAGCAACAGAGCCTAGGGCACTTCCACTTATGGTCCTATAGCTTAGGGAAATTAAAATCAAAAAGACACAACCACCCCAAAGTCTGGGACGCCTCTGATTACAAGAACCACGTTTACCGTACAAGTTCAATATCACAAAAAGTGAAAAATGGATAAAGATCTTGTGGTACTTATGTACAATGCAGTATCACTCAGCAATGAAATCTATGTCATCAGGCCCGTAGCAGCATAATGAGTGGATTCAGGTACGATGATTCTAACTGAAATAAGTCACACAGAAAAAGAAACATCATAAGATATCAGTAATACACGGAATGTTAACTTGGCTACACAGGAACTGAATTACAGAACAGAACAGGGTCTCAAATTTAGAAAAACAACTTATGCTTGCTTAAGGGTAAAGGTGAGTTGGGGTGCTGCATAAAACCAGAGATTGAAATGAGCACAGATAAAGTTCCTTAAGCCAAATATGGAATAGAGAAGAGCTACTCCTTGCTGAACGAAATGGACTCAACACCGCATATTAAACGCCTAAGAATGTACCTGACTAGTAAGTATCTTAAAACCTATGGATTGCTATGTCTCCGAAAGAGAATCAAGCATGTGTACAGGGGCATAAACGCAGCAGTGATAGGATTGGAGAGGTTCGGTGAGCAAATGAAGACCCTTTGAAGTCATACTGCATGGTACCCATTACACGGGTTTCAACTACCCAGGTTTAAGGTATTCTTCCTTCAGCTAAAACATGCATGTGGAACCTAGAGTATGATCAACCATGTGATCGGGAGACGTGTTCAAATATGTCTCAGTTATCGTACCCTGGTACTCGGGTGCAACATTCCAGACGCTTTACTAACACTCTCCTGACTTGGAGAGTCAGTCCCTTTAACCTCCTGTTTTGCCCAGTTTGCAATTTCTGCGGAAGATGAACAGGAATAGCGAGAACCAATGAGAGGCTATCTGGAGGTGTCTGGACGGGCAAATTTAACTCTCATTTCCCACCAGAGAGGAATTAACCAAAGGCTCAGCGTGCCAGGCCAGAACCAGATTAGGGCCTGAAGCCATCCTGCGGTGTTGCGGCCAGGTCAAAAGAAAGCGAGTTGAAGAAAGGAGCTCAGGGGCACTGTAATTCACAAACCTGCAGAGTTATAAATGACAGCTATCGTCCAAAAATAGACTGAAGTAAGGCTGCCAAGAGGACTTGAAAGCGGGGCAGAATTGCAGGAAACCGATTTCAGGAGGTAGACTGGAATTGCATTGAAAGCATAGGAAAAGAGGCAGAACGTCCACAATGATGCACTTGGCCAAAAAGGGCGTATGCGTTTTTTCCTGAATATATTCAGGGAAAAACGCATACGCCCTTTTTGGCCAACCAAGCAAGCTTGCAAAGGAAATCTGCACTACAATGAAGTCTCACTTCCCCCCGGTCAAAAGGGCCATCTGAAAAAAGTGTAAAATCCAGAAAGGCAGGACAGGCCATGGAGAACTGGGAACCTTGTTATGCTGATGGGCGGGATGTAAATTGCCAACAACCACTCGGGAGAAGTGTATGGTGTTTCCTGAAACATCTAAAAAACAAAGCAACAGAACCTAGGGCACTTCCACTTATGGTCCTATAGCTTAGGGAAATTAAAATCAAAAAGACTCAGCCACCCCAAAGTTTGGAACGGCTCTGTTTACAAGAACCTCGTTTACAGTACAAGTTCAACATCGCAGAAAGTGAAAAATGGAGAAAGAAGTTGTGGTATTTACTTACAAAGCAATATCACTCAGCAATGAAATCTGTGTCATCAGGCCCTTAGCAGCACAATGAGTGGATTCAGGTATGATGATTCTAACTGAAATAAGTCACACAGAAAAAGAAACATCATAAGATATCAGTAATACACGGAATGGAAACTTGGCTACACAGGAACTGAATTACAGAACAGAACAGGGTCTCAAATTTTGAAAACCAACTTATGCTTGCTTAAGGGGAAAGGTGAGTTCGGGTGGTGCATAAAACCAGAGATTGAAATGAGCACAGATAAAGTTCCTTAAGTCAAATATGGAATAGACAAGAGCTACTCCTTGGTCAACGAAATGGACTCAACACCGCATATTAAACGCCTAAGAATGTACGTGACTAGTAAGTATCGTAAAACCTATGGATTGCTATGTCTCCAATAGAGAATCAAGCATGTGTACAGGGGCATAAACGCAGCAGTGATAGGATTGGAGAGGTTCGGTGAGCAAATGAAGACCCTTTGAAGTCATATTGCATGGTACCCATTACACGGGTCTCAACTCTCCAGGTTTAAGGTATTCTTCCTTCAGCTAAAACATGCATGTGGAACCCAAATATGATCAACCATGTGAACGGGAGATGTGTTCAAATATGTCTCAGTTTTCCTCCCCTGGTACTCGGGTGCAACATTCCAGACGCTTTACTAACACTCTCCCCACTTGGAGAGTCAGCGTCTTTAACCTCCTGTTTGGCCCAGTTTGCAATTTCTGCGGAAGATGAACAGGAATAGCGAGAACCAATGAGAGGCTAGCTGGAGGTGTCTGGACGGGCAAATTTAACTCTCATTTCCCACCAGGAAGAGGAAATAACCAAAGGCTCAGTGTGCCGTGCCGGAACCAGATTAGGGCCTGAAGCCATCCTGCGGTGTTGCGGCCAGGTCACAAGAAAGCGAGTTGAAGAAAGGAGCTCAGGGGCACTGTAATTCACAAACCTGCAGAGTTATAAATGACAGCTATCGTCCAAAAATAGACTGAAGTAAGGCTGCCAAGAGGACTTGAAAGCGGGGCAGAATTGCAGGAAACCGATTTCAGGAGGTAGACTGGAATTGAATTGAAAGCATAGGAAAAGAGGCAGAACGTCCACAATGATGCACTTGGCCAAAAAGGGCGTATGCGTTTTTTCCTGAATATATTCAGGAAAAAACGCATACGCCCTTTTTGGCCAACCAAGCAAGCTTGCAAAGGAAATCTGCACTACAATGAAGTCTCACTTCCCTCCGGTCAAAAGGACCATCTGAAAAAAGTGTAAAATCCAGAAAGGCAGGACAGGCCATGGAGAACTGGGAGCCTTGTTATGCTGATGGGCGGGATGTAAATTGCCAACAACCACTCTGGAGAAGTGTATGCTGTTTCCTGAAACATTTAAAAAACAAAGCAACAGAGCCAAGGGCACTTCCATTTATGGTCCTATAGCTTAGGGAATTTAAAATCAAAAAGACACAGCCACCCAAAAGTTTCGAAAGGCTCTGTTTACAAAAACCTCGTTTACAGTACAAGTTCAACATCGCAGAAAGTGAAAAATGGATAAAAAATTTGTGGTATTTACTTACAAAGCAATATCACTCAGCAATGAAATCTGTGTCATCAGGCCCTTAGCAGCACAATGAGTGGATTCAGGTATGATGATTCTAACTGAAATAAGTCACACAGAAAAAGAAACATCATAAGATATCAGTAATAAACGGAATGTAAACTTGGCTACACAGGAACTGAATTACAGAACAGAACAGGGTCTCAAATTTAGAAAAACAACTTATGCTTGCTTAAGGGTAAAGGTGAGTTGGGGTGCTGCATAAAACCAGAGATTGAAATGAGCACAGATAAAGTTCCTTAAGCCAAATATGGAATAGACAAGAGCTACTCCTTGCTCAACGAAATGGACTCAACACCGCATATTAAACGCCTAAGAATGTACCTGACTTGTAAGTATCTTAAAACCTATGGATTGCTATGTCTCCGAAAGAGAATCAAGCATGTGTACAGGGGCATAAACGCAGCAGTGATAGGATTGGAGAGGTTCGGTGAGCAAATGAAGACCCTTTGAAGTCATATTGCATGGTACCCATTACACGGGTTTCAACTACCCAGGTTTAAGGTATTCTTCCTTCAGCTAAAACATGCATGTGGAACCTAGAGTATGATCAACCATGTGATCGGGAGACGTGTTCAAATATGTCTCAGTTTTCGTACCCTGGTACTCGGGTGCAACATTCCAGACGCTTTACTAACACTCTCCCGACTTGGAGAGTCAGTTCCTTTAACCTCCTGTTTGGCCCAGTTTGCAATTTCTGCGGAAGATGAACAGGAATAGCGAGAACCAATGAGAGGCTAGCTGGAGGTGTCTGGACGGGCAAATTTAACTCTCATTTCCCACCAGGAAGAGGAATTAACCAAAGGCTCAGCGTGCCGTGCCGGAACCAGATTAGGGCCTGAAGACATCCTGCGGTGTTGCGGCCAGCTCACAAGAAAGCGAGTTGAAGAAAGGAGCTCAGGGGCACTGTAATTCACAAACCTGCAGAGTTATAAATGACAGCTATCGTCCAAAAATAGACTGAAGTAAGGCTGCCAAGAGGACTTGAAAGCGGGGCAGAATTGCAGGAAACCGATTTCAGGAGGTAGACTGGAATTGCATTGAAAGCATAGGAAAAGAGGCAGAACGTCCACAATGATGCACTTGGCCAAAAAGGGCGTATGCGTTTTTTCCTGAATATATTCAGGAAAAAACGCATATGCCCTTTTTGGCCAACCAAGCAAGCTTGCAAAGGAAATCTGCACTACAATGAAGTCTCACTTCCCCCCGGTCAAAAGGGCCATCTGAAAAAAGTGTAAAATCCAGAAAGGCAGGACAGGCCATGGAGAACTGGGAGCCTTGTTATGCTGAAGGGAGGGATGCAAATTGCCAACAACCACTCGGGAGAAGTGTATGGTGTTTCCTGAAACATCTAAAAAACAAAGCAACAGAGCCTAGGGCACTTCCACTTATGGTCCTATAGCTTAGGGAAATTAAAATCAAAAAGACACAGCCACCCCAAAGTTTGGGACGGCTCTGTTTACAAGAAACTCGTTTACAGTACAAGTTCAACATCGCAGAAAGTGAAAAATGGATAAAGAAGTTGTGGTATTTACTTACAAAGCAATATCACTCAGCAATGAAATCTGTGTCATCAGGCCCTTAGCAGCACAATGAGTGGATTCAGGTATGATGATTCTAACTGAAATAAGTCACACAGAAAAAGAAACATCATAAGATATCAGTAATACACGGAATGGAAACTTGGCTACACAGGAACTGAATTACAGAACAGAACAGGGTCTCAAATTTAGAAAACCAACTTATGCTTGCTTAAGGGTAAAGGTGAGTTGGGGTGCTGCATAAAACCAGAGATTGAAATGAACACAGATAAAGTTCCTTAAGTCAAATATGGAATAGACAAGAGCTACTCCTTGGTCAACGAAATGGACTCAACACCGCATATTAAACGCCTAAGAATGTACCTGACTAGTAAGTATCGTAAAACCTATGGATTGCCATGTCTCCAATAGAGAATCAAGCATGTGTACAGGGGCATAAACGCAGCAGTGATAGGATTGGAGAGGTTCGGTGAGCAAATGAAGACCCTTTGAAGTCATATTGCATGGTACCCATTACACGGGTCTCAACTCTCCAGGTTTAAGGTATTCTTCCTTCAGCTAAAACATGCATGTGGAACCCAAGTATGATCAACTATGTGAACGGGAGATGTGTTCAAATATGTCTCAGTTTTCCTCCCCTGGTACTCGGGTGCAACATTCCAGACGCTTTACTAACACTCTCCCCACTTGGAGAGTCAGCGCCTTTAACCTCCTGTTTGGCCCAGTTTGCAATTTCTGCGGAAGATGAACAGGAATAGCGAGAACCAATGAGAGGCTAACTGGAGGTGTCTGGACGGGCAAATTTAACTCTCATTTCCCACCAGGAAGAGGAAATAACCAAAGGCTCAGTGTGCCGTCCGGAACCAGATTAGGGCCTGAAGCCATCCTGCGGTGTTGCGGCCAGCTCAAAAGAAAGCGAGTTGAAGAAAGGAGCTCAGGGGCACTGTAATTCACAAACCTGCAGAGTTATAAATGACAGCTATCGTCCAAAAATAGACTGAAGTAAGGCTGCCAAGAGGACTTGAAAGCGGGGCAGAATTGCAGGAAACCGATTTCAGGAGGTAGACTGGAATTGCATTGAAAGCATAGGAAAAGAGGCAGAACGTCCACAATGATGCACTTGGCCAAAAAGGGCGTATGCGTTTTTTCCTGAATATATTCAGGAAAAAACGCATACGCCCTTTTTGGCCAACCAAGCAAGCTTGCAAAGGAAATCTGCACTACAATGAAGTCTCACTTCCCCCCGGTCAAAAGGACCATCTGAAAAAAGTGTAAAATCCAGAAAGGCAGGACAGGCCATGGAGAACTGGGAGCCTTGTTATGCTGATGGGCGGGATGTAAATTGCCAACAACCACTCGGGAGAAGTGTATGGTGTTTCCTGAAACATCTAAAAAACAAAGCAACAGAGCCTAGGGCACTTCCACTTATGGTCCTATAGCTTAGGGAATTTAAAATCAAAAAGACACAGCCACCCAAAAGTTTCGAAAGGCTCTGTTTACAAAAACCTCGTTTACAGTACAAGTTCAACATCGCAGAAAGTGAAAAATGGATAAAAAATTTGTGGTATTTACTTACAAAGCAATATCACTCAGCAATGAAATCTGTGTCATCAGGCCCTTAGCAGCACAATGAGTGGATTCAGGTATGATGATTCTAACTGAAATAAGTCACACAGAAAAAGAAACATCATAAGATATCAGTAATACACGGAATGGAAACTTGGCTACACAGGAACTGAATTACAGAACAGAACAGGGTCTCAAATTTAGAAAAACAACTTATGCTTGCTTAAGGGTAAAGGTGAGTTGGGGTGCTGCATAAAACCAGAGATTGAAATGAGCACAGATAAAGTTCCTTAAGCCAAATATGGAATAGACAAGAGCTACTCCTTGCTCAACGAAATGGACTCAACACCGCATATTAAACGCCTAAGAATGTACCTGACTTGTAAGTATCTTAAAACCTATGGATTGCTATGTCTCCGAAAGAGAATCAAGCATGTGTACAGGGGCATAAACGCAGCAGTGATAGGATTGGAGAGGTTCGGTGAGCAAATGAAGACCCTTTGAAGTCATATTGCATGGTACCCATTACACGGGTTTCAACTACCCAGGTTTAAGGTATTCTTCCTTCAGCTAAAACATGCATGTGGAACCTAGAGTATGATCAACCATGTGATCGGGAGACGTGTTCAAATATGTCTCAGTTTTCGTACCCTGGTACTCGGGTGCAACATTCCAGACGCTTTACTAACACTCTCCCGACTTGGAGAGTCAGTTCCTTTAACCTCCTGTTTGGCCCAGTTTGCAATTTCTGCGGAAGATGAACAGGAATAGCGAGAACCAATGAGAGGCTAGCTGGAGGTGTCTGGACGGGCAAATTTAACTCTCATTTCCCACCAGGAAGAGGAATTAACCAAAGGCTCAGCGTGCCGTGCCGGAACCAGATTAGGGCCTGAAGACATCCTGCGGTGTTGCGGCCAGCTCACAAGAAAGCGAGTTGAAGAAAGGAGCTCAGGGGCACTGTAATTCACAAACCTGCAGAGTTATAAATGACAGCTATCGTCCAAAAATAGACTGAAGTAAGGCTGCCAAGAGGACTTGAAAGCGGGGCAGAATTGCAGGAAACCGATTTCAGGAGGTAGACTGGAATTGCATTGAAAGCATAGGAAAAGAGGCAGAACGTCCACAATGATGCACTTGGCCAAAAAGGGCGTATGCGTTTTTTCCTGAATATATTCAGGAAAAAACGCATATGCCCTTTTTGGCCAACCAAGCAAGCTTGCAAAGTAAATCTGCACTACAATGAAGTCTCACTTCCCCCCGGTCAAAAGGGCCATCTGAAAAAAGTGTAAAATCCAGAAAGGCAGGACAGGCCATGGAGAACTGGGAGCCTTGTTATGCTGAAGGGAGGGATGCAAATTGCCAACAACCACTCGGGAGAAGTGTATGGTGTTTCCTGAAACATCTAAAAAACAAAGCAACAGAGCCTAGGGCACTTCCACTTATGGTCCTATAGCTTAGGGAAATTAAAATCAAAAAGACACAGCCACCCCAAAGTTTGGGACGCCTCTGTTTACAAGAAACTCGTTTACAGTACAAGTTCAACATCGCAGAAAGTGAAAAATGGATAAAGAAGTTGTGGTATTTACTTACAAAGCAATATCACTCAGCAATGAAATCTGTGTCATCAGGCCCTTAGCAGCACAATGAGTGGATTCAGGTATGATGATTCTAACTGAAATAAGTCACACAGAAAAAGAAACATCATAAGATATCAGTAATACACGGAATGTAAACTTGGCTACACAGGAACTGAATTACAGAACAGAACAGGGTCTCAAATTTAGAAAACCAACTTATGCTTGCTTAAGGGTAAAGGTGAGTTGGGGTGCTGCATAAAACCAGAGATTGAAATGAACACAGATAAAGTTCCTTAAGTCAAATATGGAATAGACAAGAGCTACTCCTTGCTCAACGAAATGCACTCAACACCGCATATTAAACGCCTAAGAATGTACCTGACTTGTAAGTATCGTAAAACCTATGGATTGCTATGTCTCCGAAAGAGAATCAAGCATGTGTACAGGGGCATAAACGCAGCAGTGATAGGATTGGAGAGGTTCGGTGAGCAAATGAAGACCCTTTGAAGTCATATTGCATGGTACCCATTACACGGGTCTCAACTCTCCAGGTTTAAGGTATTTTTCCTTCAGCTAAAACATGCATGTGGAACCCAAGTATGATCAACCATGTGAACGGGAGACGTGTTCAAATATGTCTCAGTTTTCCTCCCCTGGTACTCGGGTGCAACATTCCAGACGCTTTACTAACACTCTCCCCACTTGGAGAGTCAGCGCCTTTAACCTCCTGTTTGGCTCAGTTTGCAATTTCTGCGGAAGATGAACAGGAATAGCGAGAACCAATGAGAGGCTAGCTGGAGGTGTCTGGACGGGCAAATTTAACTCTCATTTCCCACCAGGAAGAGGAAATAACCAAAGGCTCAGCGTGCCGTACCGGAACCAGATTAGGGCCTGAAGCCATCCTGCGGTGTTGCGGCCAGCTCAAAAGAAAGCGAGTTGAAGAAAGGAGCTCAGGGGCACTGTAATTCACAAACCTGCAGAGTTATAAATGACAGCTATCGTCCAAAAATAGACTGAAGTAAGGCTGCCAAGAGGACTTGAAAGCGGGGCAGAATTGCAGGAAACCGATTTCAGGAGGTAGACTGGAATTGCATTGAAAGCATAGGAAAAGAGGCAGAACGTCCACAATGATGCACTTGGCCAAAAAGGGCGTATGCGTTTTTTCCTGAATATATTCAGGAAAAAACGCATACGCCCTTTTTGGCCAACCAAGCAAGCTTGCAAAGGAAATCTGCACTACAATGAAGTCTCACTTCCCCCCGGTCAAAAGGGCCATCTGAAAAAAGTGTAAAATCCAGAAAGGCAGGACAGGCCATGGAGAACTGAGAGCCTTGTTATCCTGAAGGGCGGGATGTAAATTGCCAACAACCACTCGGGAGAAGTGTATGGTGTTTCCTGAAACATCTAAAAAACAAAGCAACAGAGCCTAGGGCACTTCCACTTATGGTCCTATAGCTTAGGGAATTTAAAATCAAAAAGACACAGCCACCCCAAAGTTCGGAACGGCTCTGTTTACAAGAACCTCGTTTACAGTACAAGTTCAACATCACAGAAAGTGAAAAATGGATAAAGAAGTTGTGGTATTTACTTACAAAGCAATATCACTCAGCAATGAAATCTGTGTCATCAGGCCCTTAGCAGCACAATGAGTGGATTCAGGTATGATGATTCTAACTGAAATAAGTCACACAGAAAAAGAAACATCATAAGATATCAGTAATACATGGAACGGAAACTTGGCTACACAGGAACTGAATTACAGAACAGAACAGGGTCTCAAATTTAGAAAAACAACTTATGCTTGCTTAAGGGTAAAGGTGAGTTGGGGTGCTGCAATAAACCAGAGATTGAAATGAGCACAGATAAAGTTCCTTAAGCCAAATATGGAATAGAGAAGAGCTACTCCTTGCTGAACGAAATGGACTCAACACCGCATATTAAACGCCTAAGAATGTACCTGACTAGTAAGTATCTTAAAACCTATGGATTGCTATGTCTCCAAAAGAGAATCAAGCATGTGTACAGGGGCATAAACACAGCAGTGATAGGATTGGAGAGGTTCGGTGAGCAAATGAAGACCCTTTGAAGTCATATTGCATGGTACCCTTTCCACGGGTTTCAACTACCCAGGTTTAAGGTATTCTTCCTTCAGCTAAAACATGCATGTGGAACCTAGAGTATGATCAACCATGTGATCGGGAGACGTGTTCAAATATGTCTCAGTTATCGTACCCTGGTACTCGGGTGCAACATTCCAGACGCTTTACTAACACTCTCCCGACTTGGAGAGTCAGTCCCTTTAACCTCCTGTTTGGCCCAGTTTGCAATTTCTGCGGAAGATGAACAGGAATAGCGAGAACCAATGAGAGGCTAGCTGGAGGTGTCTGGACGGGCAAATTTAACTCTCATTTCCCACCAGGAAGAGGAATTAACCAAAGGCTCAGTGTGCCATGCCAGAACCAGATTACGGCCTGAAGCCATCCTGCGGTGTTGCGGCCAGGTCACAAGAAAACGAGTTGAAGAAAGGAGCTCAGGGGCACTGTAATTCACAAACCTGCAGAGTTATAAATGACAGCTATCGTCCAAAAATAGACTGAAGTAAGGCTGCCAAGAGGACTTGAAAGCGGGGCAGAATTGCAGGGAACTGATTTCAGGAGTTAGACTGGAATTGCATTGAAAGCATAGGAAAAGAGGCAGAACGTCCACAATGATGCACTTGGCCAAAAAGGGCGTATGCGTTTTCTCCTGAATATATTCAGGGAAAAACGCATACGCCCATTTTGGCCAACCAAGCAAGCTTGCAAAGGAATCTGCACTACAATGAAGTCTCACTTCCCCCCGGTCAAAAGGGCCATCTGAAAAAACTGTAAAATCCAGAAAGGCAGGACAGGCCATGGAGAACTGGGAGCCTTGTTATGCTGATGGGCGGGATGTAAATTGCCAACAACCACTCGGGAGAAGTGTATGGTGTTTCCTGAAACATCTAAAAAACAAAGCAACAGAACCTAGGGCACTTCCACTTATGGTCCTATAGCTTAGGGAAATTAAAATCAAAAAGACACAGCCACCCCAAAGTTTGGAACGGCTCTGTTTACAAGAACTTCGTTTACAGTACAAGTTCAACATCGCAGAAAGTGAAAAATGGAGAAAGAAGTTGTGGTATTTACTTACAAAGCAATATCACTCAGCAATGAAATCTGTGTCATCAGGCCCTTAGCAGCACAATGAGTGGATTCAGGTATGATGATTCTAACCGAAATAAGTCACACAGAAAAAGAAACATCATAAGATATCAGTAATACACGGAATGTAAACTTGGCTACACAGGAACTGAATTACAGAACAGAACATGGTCTCAAATTTAGAAAAACAACTTATGCTTGCTTAAGGGTAAAGGTGAGTTGGGGTGCTGCATAAAACCAGAGATTGAAATGAGCACAGATAAAGTTCCTTAAGCCAAATATGGAATAGACAAGAATTACTCCTTGCTCAACGAAATGGACTCAACACCGCATATTAAACGCCTAAGAATGTACCTGACTTGTAAGTATCTTAAAACCTATGGATTGCTATGTCTCCGAAAGAGAATCAAGCATGTGTACAGGGGCATAAACGCAGCAGTGATAGGATTGGAGAGGTTCGGTGAGCAGATGACGACCCTTTGAAGTCATATTGCATGGTACCCATTCCACGGGTTTCAACTACCCAGGTTTTAGGTATTCTACCTTCAGCTAAAACATGCATGTGGAACCCAGAGTATGATCAACCATGTGATCGGGAGACGTGTTCAAATATATCTCAGTTTTCGTACCCTGGTACTTGGGTGCAACATTACAGACGCTTTACTAACACTCTCCCGACTTGGAGAGTCAGTCCCTTTAACCTCCTGTTTGGCCCAGTTTGCAATTTCTGCGGAAGATGAACAGGAATAGCGAGAACCAATGAGAGACTAGCTGGAGGTGTCTGGAAGGGCAAATTTAACTCTCATTTCCCACCAGGAAGAGGAATTAACCAAACGCTCAGCGTGCCGTGCCGGAACCAGATTAGGGCCTGAAGCCATCCTGCGGTGTTGCGGCCAGCTCACAAGAACGCGAGTTGAAGAAAGGAGCTCAGGGGCACTGTAATTCACAAACCTGCAGAGTTATAAATGACAGCTATCGTCCAAAAATAGACTGAAGTAAGGCTGCCAAGAGGACTTGAAAGCGGGGCAGAATTGCAGGAAACTGATTTCAGGAGGTAGACTGGAATTGCATTGAAAGCATAGGAAAAGAGGCAGAACGTCCACAATGATGCACTTGGCCAAAAAGGGCGTATGCGTTTTTTCCTGAATATATTCAGGAAAAAACGCATACGCCCTTTTTGGCCAACCAAGCAAGCTTGCAAAGGAAATCTGCACTACAATGAAGTCTCACTTCCCCCCGGTCAAAAGGGCCATCTGAAAAAATTGTAAAATCCAGAAAGGCAGGACAGGCCATGGAGAACTGGGAACCTTGTTATGCTGATGGGCGGGATGTAAATTGCCAACAACCACTCGGGAGAAGTGTATGGTGTTTCCTGAAACATCTAAAAAACAAAGCAACAGAACCAAGGGCACTTCCACTTATGGTCCTATAGCTTAGGGAAATTAAAATCAAAAAGACACAGCCACCCCAAAGTTTGGAACGGCTCTGTTTACAAGAAACTCGTTTACAGTACAAGTTCAACATCGCAGAAAGTGAAAAATGGATAAAGAAGTTGTGGTATTTACTTACAAAGCAATATCACTCAGCAATGAAATCTGTGTCATCATGCCCTTAGCAGCACAATGAGTGGATTCAGGTATGATGATTCTAACTGAAATAAGTCACACAGAAAAAGAAACATCATAAGATATCAGTAATACACGGAATGGAAACTTGGCTACACAGGAACTGAATTACAGAACAGAACAGGGTCTCAAATTTAGAAAACCAACTTATGCTTTCTTAAGGGGAAAGGTGAGTTCGGGTGCTGCATAAAACCAGAGATTGAAATGAGCACAGATAAAGTTCCTTAAGTCAAATATGGAATAGACAAGAGCTACTCCTTGGTCAACGAAATGGACTCAACACCGCATATTAAACGCCTAAGAATGTACCTGACTAGTAAGTATCGTAAAACCTATGGATTGCTATGTCTCCGAAAGAGAATCAAGCATGTGTACAGGGGCATAAACGCAGCAGTGATAGGATTGGAGAGGTTCGGTGAGCAAATGAAGACCCTTTGAAGTCATATTGCATGGTCCCCATTACACGGGTTTCAACTACCCAGGTTTAAGGTATTCTTCCTTCAGCTAAAACATGCATGTGGAACCTAGAGTATGATCAACCATGTGATCGGGAGACGTGTTCAAATATGTCTCAGTTTTCGTACCCTGGTACTCGGGTGCAACATTCCAGACGCTTTACTAACACTATCCCGACTTGGAGAGTCAGTTCCTTTAACCTCCTGTTTGGCCCAGTTTGCAATTTCTGCGGAAGATGAACAGGAATAGCGAGAACCAATGAGAGGCTAGCTGGAGGTGTCTGGACGGGCAAATTTCACTCTCATTTCCCACCAGGAAGAGGAATTAACCAAAGGCTCAGCGTGCCGTGCCGGAACCAGATTAGGGCCTGAAGACATCCTGCGGTGTTGCGGCCAGCTCACAAGAAAGCGAGTTGAAGAAAGGAGCTCAGGGGCACTGTAATTCACAAACCTGCAGAGTTATAAATGACAGCTATCGTCCAAAAATAGACTGAAGTAAGGCTGCCAAGAGGACTTGAAAGCGGGGCAGAATTGCAGGAAACCGATTTCAGGAGGTAGACTGGAATTGCATTGAAAGCATAGGAAAAGAGGCAGAACGTCCACAATGATGCACTTGGCCAAAAAGGGCATATGCGTTTTTTCCTGAATATATTCAGGAAAAAACGCATATGCCCTTTTTGGCCAACCAAGCAAGCTTGCAAAGTAAATCTGCACTACAATGAAGTCTCACTTCCCCCCGGTCAAAAGGGCCATCTGAAAAAAGTGTAAAATCCAGAAAGGCAGGACAGGCCATGGAGAACTGGGAGCCTTGTTATGCTGAAGGGAGGGATGCAAATTGCCAACAACCACTCGGGAGAAGTGTATGGTGTTTCCTGAAACATCTAAAAAACAAAGCAACAGAGCCTAGGGCACTTCCACTTATGGTCCTATAGCTTAGGGAAATTAAAATCAAAAAGACACAGCCACCCCAAAGTTTGGGACGCCTCTGTTTACAAGAAACTCGTTTACAGTACAAGTTCAACATCGCAGAAAGTGAAAAATGGATAAAGAAGTTGTGGTATTTACTTACAAAGCAATATCACTCAGCAATGAAATCTGTGTCATCAGGCCCTTAGCAGCACAATGAGTGGATTCAGGTATGATGATTCTAACTGAAATAAGTCACACAGAAAAAGAAACATCATAAGATATCAGTAATACACGGAATGTAAACTTGGCTACACAGGAACTGAATTACAGAACAGAACAGGGTCTCAAATTTAGAAAACCAACTTATGCTTGCTTAAGGGTAAAGGTGAGTTGGGGTGCTGCATAAAACCAGAGATTGAAATGAACACAGATAAAGTTCCTTAAGTCAAATATGGAATAGACAAGAGCTACTCCTTGCTCAACGAAATGCACTCAACACCGCATATTAAACGCCTAAGAATGTACCTGACTTGTAAGTATCGTAAAACCTATGGATTGCTATGTCTCCAAAAGAGAATCAAGCATGTGTACAGGGGCATAAACGCAGCAGTGATAGGATTGGAGAGGTTTGGTGAGCAAATGAAGACCCTTTGAAGTCATATTGCATGGTACCCTTTCCACGGGTTTCAACTACGAGGTTTAAGGTATTCTTCCTTCAGCTAAAACATGCATGTGGAACCTAGAGTATGATCAACCATGTGATCGGGAGACGTGTTCAAATATGTCTCAGTTTTCGTACCCTGGTACTCGGGTGCAACATTCCAGACGCTTTACTAACACTCTCCCGACTTGGAGAGTCAGTCCCTTTAACCTCCTGTTTGGCCCAGTTTGCAATTTCTGCGGAAGATGAACAGGAATAGCGAGAACCAATGAGAGGCTAGCTGGAGGTGTCTGGACGGGCAAATTTAACTCTCATTTCCCACCAGGAAGAGGAATTAACCAAAGGCTCAGCGTGCCATGCCGGAACCAGATTAGGGCCTGAAGCCATCCTGCGGTGTTGCGGCCAGCTCAAAAGAAAGCGAGTTGAAGAAAGGAGCTCAGGGGCACTGTAATTCACAAACCTGCAGAGTTATAAGTGACAGCTATCGTCCAAAAATAGACTGAAGTAGGGATGCCAAGAGGACTTGAAAGCGGGGCAGAATTGCAGGAAACCGATTTCAGGAGGTAGACTGGAATTGCATTGAAAGCATAGGAAAAGAGGCAGAACGTCCACAATGATGCACTTGGCCAAAAAGGGCGTATGCGTTTTTTCCTGAATATATTCAGGAAAAAACGCATACGCCCTTTTTGGCCAACCAAGCAAGCTTGCAAAGGAAATCTGCACTACAATGAAGTCTCACTTCCCCCCGGTCAAAAGGGCCATCTGAAAAAAGTGTAAAATCCAGAAAGGCAGGACAGGCCATGGAGAACTGGGAGCCTTGTTATGCTGATGGGCGGGATGTAAATTGCCAACAGACACTCAGGAGAAGTGTATGGTGTTTCCTGAAACATCTAAAAAACAAAGCAACAGAGCCTAGGGCACTTCCACTTATGGTCCTATAGCTTAGGGAAATTAAAATCAAAAAGACACAGCCACCCCAATGTTTGGGACGCCTCTGTTTACAAGAACCTCGTTTACAGTACAAGTTCAACATCGCAGAAAGTGATACATGGGTAAAGAACATGTGGTATTTACTTACAATGCAGTATCACTCAGCAATGAAATCTATGTCATCAGGCCCGTAGCAGCATAATGAGTGGATTCAGGTACGCTGATTCTAACTGAAATAAGTCACACAGAAAAAGAAACATCATAAGATATCACTAATACACGGAATGTAAACTTGGCTACACAGGAACTGAATTACAGAACAGAACAGGGTCTCAAATTTAGAAAACCAACTTATGCTTGCTTAAGGGTAAAGGTGAGTTGGGGTGCTGCATAAAACCAGAGATTGAAATGAGCACAGATAAAGTTCCTTAAGCCAAATATGGAATAGACAAGAGCTACTCCTTGCTCAACGAAATGGACTCAACACCGCATATTAAACGCCTAAGAATGTACCTGACTAGTAAGTATCGTAAAACCTATGGATTGCTATGTCTCCAAAAGAGAATCAAGCGTGTGTACAGGGGCATAAACGCAGCAGTGATAGGATTGGAGAGGTTCGGTGAGCAAATGAAGACCCTTTGAAGTCATATTGCATGGTACCCATTACACGGGTCTCAACTCTCCAGGTTTAAGGTATTTTTCCTTCAGCTAAAACATGCATGTGGAACCCAAGTATGATCAACCATGTGAACGGGAGACGTGTTCAAATATGTCTCAGTTTTCCTTCCCTGCTACTCGGGTGCAACATTCCAGACGCTTTACTAACACTCTCCCCACTTGGAGAGTCAGCGCCTTTAACCTCCTGTTTGGCTCAGTTTGCAATTTCTGCGGAAGATGAACAGGAATAGCGAGAACCAATGAGAGGCTAGCTGGAGGTGTCTGGACGGGCAAATTTAACTCTCATTTCCCACCAGGAAGAGGAAATAACCAAAGGCGCAGCGTGCCGTACCGGAACCAGATTAGGGCCTGAAGCCATCCTGCGGTGTTGCGGCCAGCTCACAAGAAAGCGAGTTGAAGAAAGGAGCTCAGGGGCACTGTAATTCACAAACCTGCAGAGTTATAAATGACAGCTATCGTCCAAAAATAGACTGAAGTAAGGCTGCCAAGAGGACTTGAAAGCGGGGCAGAATTGCAGGAAACCGATTTCAGGAGGTAGACTGGAATTGCATTGAAAGCATAGGAAAAGAGGCAGAACGTCCACAATGATGCACTTGGCCAAAAAGGGCGTATGCGTTTTTTCCTGAATATATTCAGGAAAAAACGCATACGCCCTTTTTGGCCAACCAAGCAAGCTTGCAAAGGAAATCTGCACTACAATGAAGTCTCACTTCCCCCCGGTCAAAAGGGCCATCTGAAAAAAGTGTAAAATCCAGAAAGGCAGGACAGGCCATGGAGAACTGAGAGCCTTGTTATCCTGAAGGGCGGGATGTAAATTGCCAACAACCACTCGGGAGAAGTGTATGGTGTTTCCTGAAACATCTAAAAAACAAAGCAACAGAGCCTAGGGCACTTCCACTTATGGTCCTATAGCTTAGGGAATTTAAAATCAAAAAGACACAGCCACCCCAAAGTTCGGAACGGCTCTGTTTACAAGAACCTCGTTTACAGTACAAGTTCAACATCACAGAAAGTGAAAAATGGATAAAGAAGTTGTGGTATTTACTTACAAAGCAATATCACTCAGCAATGAAATCTGTGTCATCAGGCCCTTAGCAGCACAATGAGTGGATTCAGGTATGATGATTCTAACTGAAATAAGTCACACAGAAAAAGAAACATCATAAGATATCAGTAATACATGGAACGGAAACTTGGCTACACAGGAACTGAATTACAGAACAGAACAGGGTCTCAAATTTAGAAAAACAACTTATGCTTGCTTAAGGGTAAAGGTGAGTTGGGGTGCTGCAATAAACCAGAGATTGAAATGAGCACAGATAAAGTTCCTTAAGCCAAATATGGAATAGAGAAGAGCTACTCCTTGCTGAACGAAATGGACTCAACACCGCATATTAAACGCCTAAGAATGTACCTGACTAGTAAGTATCTTAAAACCTATGGATTGCTATGTCTCCGAAAGAGAATCAAGCATGTGTACAGGGGCATAAACACAGCAGTGATAGGATTGGAGAGGTTCGGTGAGCAAATGAAGACCCTTTGAAGTCATATTGCATGGTACCCTTTCCACGGGTTTCAACTACCCAGGTTTAAGGTATTCTTCCTTCAGCTAAAACATGCATGTGGAACCTAGAGTATGATCAACCATGTGATCGGGAGACGTGTTCAAATATGTCTCAGTTATCGCACCCTGGTACTCGAGTGCAACATTCCAGACGCTTTACTAACACTCTCCCGACTTGGAGAGTCAGTCCCTTTAACCTCCTGTTTGGCCCAGTTTGCAATTTCTGCAGAAGATGAACAGGAATAGCGAGAACCAATGAGAGGCTAGCTGGAGGTGTCTGGACGGGCAAATTTAACTCTCATTTCCCACCAGGAAGAGGAATTAACCAAAGGCTCAGCGTGCCATGCCAGAACCAGATTACGGCCTGAAGCCATCCTGCGGTGTTGCGGCCAGGTCACAAGAAAACGAGTTGAAGAAAGGAGCTCAGGGGCACTGTAATTCACAAACCTGCAGAGTTATAAATGACAGCTATCGTCCAAAAATAGACTGAAGTAAGGCTGCCAAGAGGACTTGAAAGCGGGGCAGAATTGCAGGGAACTGATTTCAGGAGTTAGACTGGAATTGCATTGAAAGCATAGGAAAAGAGGCAGAACGTCCACAATGATGCACTTGGCCAAAAAGGGCGTATGCGTTTTCTCCTGAATATATTCAGGGAAAAACGCATACGCCCATTTTGGCCAACCAAGCAAGCTTGCAAAGGAAATCTGCACTACAATGAAGTCTCACTTCCCCCCGGTCAAAAGGGCCATCTGAAAAAACTGTAAAATCCAGAAAGGCAGGACAGGCCATGGAGAACTGGGAGCCTTGTTATGCTGATGGGCGGGATGTAAATTGCCAACAACCACTCGGGAGAAGTGTATGGTGTTTCCTGAAACATCTAAAAAACAAAGCAACAGAACCTAGGGCACTTCCACTTATGGTCCTATAGCTTAGGGAAATTAAAATCAAAAAGACACAGCCACCCCAAAGTTTGGAACGGCTCTGTTTACAAGAACTTCGTTTACAGTACAAGTTCAACATCGCAGAAAGTGAAAAATGGAGAAAGAAGTTGTGGTATTTACTTACAAAGCAATATCACTCAGCAATGAAATCTGTGTCATCAGGCCCTTAGCAGCACAATGAGTGGATTCAGGTATGATGATTCTAACCAAAATAAGTCACACAGAAAAAGAAACATCATAAGATATCAGTAATACACGGAATGTAAACTTGGCTACACAGGAACTGAATTACAGAACAGAACATGGTCTCAAATTTAGAAAAACAACTTATGCTTGCTTAAGGGTAAAGGTGAGTTGGGGTGCTGCATAAAACCAGAGATTGAAATGAGCACAGATAAAGTTCCTTAAGCCAAATATGGAATAGACAAGAGCTACTCCTTGCTCAACGAAATGGACTCAACACCGCATATTAAACGCCTAAGAATGTACCTGACTTGTAAGTATCTTAAAACCTATGGATTGCTATGTCTCCGAAAGAGAATCAAGCATGTGTACAGGGGCATAAACGCAGCAGTGATAGGATTGGAGAGGTTCGGTGAGCAGATGACGACCCTTTGAAGTCATATTGCATGGTACCCATTCCACGGGTTTCAACTACCCAGGTTTTAGGTATTCTACCTTCAGCTAAAACATGCATGTGGAACCCAGAGTATGATCAACCATGTGATCGGGAGACGTGTTCAAATATATCTCAGTTTTCGTACCCTGGTACTTGGGTGCAACATTACAGACGCTTTACTAACACTCTCCCGACTTGGAGAGTCAGTCCCTTTAACCTCCTGTTTGGCCCAGTTTGCAATTTCTGCGGAAGATGAACAGGAATAGCGAGAACCAATGAGAGACTAGCTGGAGGTGTCTGGACGGGCAAATTTAACTCTCATTTCCCACCAGGAAGAGGAATTAACCAAACGCTCAGCGTGCCGTGCCGGAACCAGATTAGGGCCTGAAGCCATCCTGCGGTGTTGCGGCCAGCTCACAAGAACGCGAGTTGAAGAAAGGAGCTCAGGGGCACTGTAATTCACAAACCTGCAGAGTTATAAATGACAGCTATCGTCCAAAAATAGACTGAAGTAAGGCTGCCAAGAGGACTTGAAAGCGGGGCAGAATTGCAGGAAACTGATTTCAGGAGGTAGACTGGAATTGCATTGAAAGCATAGGAAAAGAGGCAGAACGTCCACAATGATGCACTTGGCCAAAAAGGGCGTATGCGTTTTTTCCTGAATATATTCAGGAAAAAACGCATACGCCCTTTTTGGCCAACCAAGCAAGCTTGCAAAGGAAATCTGCACTACAATGAAGTCTCACTTCCCCCCGGTCAAAAGGGCCATCTGAAAAAAGTGTAAAATCCAGAAAGGCAGGACAGGCCATGGAGAACTGGGAACCTTGTTATGCTGATGGGCGGGATGTAAATTGCCAACAACCACTCGGGAGAAGTGTATGCTGTTTCCTGAAACATCTAAAAAACAAAGCAACAGAGCCTAGGGCACTTCCACTTATGGTCCTATAGCTTAGGGAATTTAAAATCAAAAAGACACAGCCACCCCAAAGTTTCGAAAGGCTCTGTTTACAAAAACCTCGTTTACAGTACAAGTTCAACATCACAGAAAGTGAAAAATGGATAAAAAATTTGTGGTATTTACTTACAAAGCAATATCACTCAGCAATGAAATCTGTGTCATCAGGCCCTTAGCAGCACAATGAGTGGATTCAGGTATGATGATTCTAACTGAAATAAGTCACACAGAAAAAGAAACATCATAAGATATCAGTAATACACGGAATGTAAACTTGGCTACACAGGAACTGAATTACAGAACAGAACAGGGTCTCAAATTTAGAAAAACAACTTATGCTTGCTTAAGGGTAAAGGTGAGTTGGGGTGCTGCATAAAACCAGAGATTGAAATGAGCACAGATAAAGTTCCTTAAGCCAAATATGGAATAGACAAGAGCTACTCCTTGCTCAACGAAATGGACTCAACACCGCATATTAAACGCCTAAGAATGTACCTGACTTGTAAGTATCTTAAAACCTATGGATTGCTATGTCTCCGAAAGAGAATCAAGCATGTGTACAGGGGCATAAACGCAGCAGTGATAGGATTGGAGAGGTTCGGTGAGCAAATGAAGACCCTTTGAAGTCATATTGCATGGTACCCATTACACGGGTTTCAACTACCCAGGTTTAAGGTATTCTTCCTTCAGCTAAAGCATGCATGTGGAACCTAGAGTATGATCAACCATGTGATCGGGAGACGTGTTCAAATATGTCTCAGTTTTCGTACCCTGGTACTCGGGTGCAACATTCCAGACGCTTTACTAACACTCTCCCGACTTGGAGAGTCAGTTCCTTTAACCTCCTGTTTGGCCCAGTTTGCAATTTCTGCGGAAGATGAACAGGAATAGCGAGAACCAATGAGAGGCTAGCTGGAGGTGTCTGGACGGGCAAATTTAACTCTCATTTCCCACCAGGAAGAGGAATTAACCAAAGGCTCAGCGTGCCGTGCCGGAACCAGATTAGGGCCTGAAGACATCCTGCGGTGTTGCGGCCAGCTCACAAGAAAGCGAGTTGAAGAAAGGAGCTCAGGGGCACTGTAATTCACAAACCTGCAGAGTTATAAATGACAGCTATCGTCCAAAAATAGACTGAAGTAAGGCTGCCAAGAGGACTTGAAAGCGGGGCAGAATTGCAGGAAACCGATTTCAGGAGGTAGACTGGAATTGCATTGAAAGCATAGGAAAAGAGGCAGAACGTCCACAATGATGCACTTGGCCAAAAAGGGCGTATGCGTTTTTTCCTGAATATATTCAGGAAAAAACGCATACGCCCTTTTTGGCCAACCAAGCAAGCTTGCAAAGGAAATCTGCACTACAATGAAGTCTCACTTCCCCCCGGTCAAAAGGGCCATCTGAAAAAAGTGTAAAATCCAGAAAGGCAGGACAGGTCATGGAGAACTGGGAGCCTTGTTATGCTGAAGGGCGGGATGTAAATTGCCAACAGCCACTCGGGAGAAGTGTATGGTGTTTCCTGAAACATCTAAAAAACAAAGCAACAGAGCCTAGGGCACTTCCACTTATGGTCCTATAGCTTAGGGAAATTAAAATCAAAAAGACACAGCCACCCCAAAGTTTGGGACGCCTCTGTTTACAAGAAACTCGTTTACAGTACAAGTTCAACATCGCAGAAAGTGAAAAATGGATAAAGAAGTTGTGGTATTTACTTACAAAGCAATATCACTCAGCAATGAAATCTGTGTCATCAGGCCCTTAGCAGCACAATGAGTGGATTCAGGTATGATGATTCTAACTGAAATAAGTCACACAGAAAAAGAAACATCATAAGATATCAGTAATACACGGAATGTAAACTTGGCTACACAGGAACTGAATTACAGAACAGAACAGGGTCTCAAATTTAGAAAACCAACTTATGCTTGCTTAAGGGTAAAGGTGAGTTGGGGTGCTGCATAAAACCAGAGATTGAAATGAACACAGATAAAGTTCCTTAAGTCAAATATGGAATAGACAAGAGCTACTCCTTGCTCAACGAAATGCACTCAACACCGCATATTAAACGCCTAAGAATGTTCCTGACTTGTAAGTATCGTAAAACCTATGGATTGCTATGTCTCCAAAAGAGAATCAAGCATGTGTACAGGGGCATAAACGCAGCAGTGATAGGATTGGAGAGGTTCGGTGAGCAAATGAAGACCCTTTGAAGTCATATTGCATGGTACCCATTCCACGGGTCTCAACTCTCCAGGTTTAAGGTATTCTTCCTTCAGCTAAAACATGCATGTGGAACCCAAGTATGATCAACCATGTGAACGGGAGACGTGTTCAAATATGTCTCAGTTTTCCTCCCCTGGTACTCGGGTACAACATTCCAGACGCTTTACTAACACTCACCCCACTTGGAGAGTCAGCGCCTTTAACCTCCTGTTTGGCCCAGTTTGCAATATCTGCGGAAGATGAACAGGAATAGTGAGAACCAATGAGAGGCTAGCTGGAGGTGTCTGGACGGGCAAATTTAACTCTCATTTCCCACCAGGAAGAGGAAATAACCAAAGGCTCAGTGTGCCGTGCCGGAACGAAATAAGGGCCTGAAGCCATCCTGCGGTGTTGCGGCCAGCTCACAAGAAAGCGACTTGAAGAAAGGAGCTCAGGGGCACTGTAATTCACAAACCTGCAGAGTTATAAATGACAGCTATCGTCCAAAAATAGACTGAAGTAAGGCTGCCAAGAGGACTTGAAAGCGGGGCAGAATTGCAGGAAACCGATTTCAGGAGGTAGACTGGAATTGCATTGAAAGCATAGGAAAAGAGGCAGAACGTCCACAATGATGCACTTGGCCAAAAAGGGCGTATGCGTTTTTTCCTGAATATATTCAGGAAAAAACGCATACGCCCTTTTTGGCCAACCAAGCAAGCTTGCAAAGGAAATCTGCACTACAATGAAGTCTCACTTCCCCCCGGTCAAAAGGGTCATCTGAAAAAAGTGTAAAATCCAGAAAGGCAGGACAGGCCATGGAGAACTGGGAGCCTTGTTATGCTGATGGGCGGGATGTAAATTGCCAACAGACACTGGGGAGAAGTGTATGGTGTTAACTGAAACATCTAAAAAACAAAGCAACAGAGCCTAGGGCACTTCCACTTATGGTCCTATAGCTTAGGGAAATTAAAATCAAAGAGACACAGCCACCCCAAAGTTTGGGACGCCTCTGTTTACAAGAACCTCATTTCCCGTACAAGTTCAATATCACAAAAAGTGAAAAATGGATAAAGAAGTTGTGGTACTTACGTACAATGCAGTATCACTCAGCAATGAAATCTATGGCATCAGGCCCGTAGCAGCATAATGAGTGGATTCAGGTACGATGATTCTAACTGAAATAAGTCACACAGAAAAAGAAACATCATAAGATATCAGTAATACACGGAATGTAAACTTGGCTACACAGGAACTGAATTACAGAACAGAACAGGGTCTCAAATTTAGAAAACCAACTTATGCTTGCTTAAGGGGAAAGGTGAGTTGGGGTGCTGCATAAAACCAGAGATTGAAATGAGCACAGATAAAGTTCCTTAAGCCAAATATGGAATAGAGAAGAGCTACTCCTTGCTCAACGAAATGGACTCAAAACCGCATATTAAACGCCTAAGAATGTACCTGACTAGTAAGTATCTTAAATCCTATGGATTGCTATGTCTCCGAAAGAGAATCAAGCATGTGTACAGGGGCATAAACGCAGCAGTGATAGGATTGGAGAGGTTCAGTGAGCAAATGAAGATCCTTTGAAGTCATATTGCATGGTACCCATTACACGGGTCTCAACTCTCCAGGTTTAAGGTATTCTTCCATCAGCTAAAACATGCATGTGGAATCTAGAGTATGATCAACCATGTGATCGGGAGACGTGTTCAAATACGTCTCAGTTTTCGTACCCTGCTACTCGGGTGCAACATTCCAGACGCTTTACTAACACTCTCCCCACTTGGAGAGTCAGTCCCTTTAACCTCCTGTTTGGCCCAGTTTGCAATTTCTGCGGAAGATGAACAGGAATAGGGAGAACCAATGAGAGACTAGCTGGAGGTGTCTGGACGGGCAAATTTAACTCTCATTTCCCACCAGGAAGAGGAAATAACCAAAGGCTCAGCGTGCCGTGCCGGAACCAGATTAGGGCCTGAAGACATCCTGCGGTGTTGCGGCCAGCTCACAAGAAAGCGAGTTGAAGAAAGGAGCTCAGGGGCACTGTAATTCACAAACCTGCAGAGTTATAAATGACAGCTATCGTCCAAAAATAGACTGAAGTAAGGCTGCCAAGAGGACTTGAAAGCGGGGCAGAATTGCAGGAAACCGATTTCAGGAGGTAGACTGGAATTGCATTGAAAGCATAGGAAAAGAGGCAGAACGTCCACAATGATGCACTTGGCCAAAAAGGGCGTATGCGTTTTTTCCTGAATATATTCAGGAAAAAATGCATACGCCCTTTTTGGCCAACCAAGCAAACTTGCAAAGTAAATCTGCACTACAATGAAGTCTCACTTCCCCCCGGTCAAAAGGGCCATCTGAAAAAAGTGTAAAATCCAGAAAGGCAGGACAGGCCATGGAGAACTGGGAGCCTTGTTATGCTGATGGGTGGGATGTAAATTGCCAACAGACACTCGGGAGAAGTGTATGGTGTTTCCTGAAACATCTAAAAAACAAAGCAACAGAGCCTAGGGCACTTCCACTTATGGTCCTATAGCTTAGGGAAATTAAAATCAAAAAGACACAGCCACCCCAAAGTTTGGGACGCCTCTGTTTACAAGAATCTCGTTTACAGTACAAGTTCAACATCGCAGAAAGTGAAAAATGAATAAAGAAGTTGTGGTATTTACTTACAAAGCAATATCACTCAGCAATGAATTCTATGTCATCAGGCCCTTAGCAGCACAATGAGTGGATTCAGGTATGATGATTCTAACTGAAATAAGTCACACAGAAAAAGAAACATCATAAGATATCAGTAATACACGGAATGGAAACTTGGCTACACAGGAACTGAATTACAGAACAGAACAGGGTCTCAAATTTAGAAAACCAACTTATGCTTGCTTAAGGGGAAATGTGAGTTGGGGTGCTGCATAAAACCAGAGATTGAAATGAGCACAGATAAAGTTCCTAAAGCCAAATATGGAATAGACAAGAGCTACTCCTTGCTCAATGAAATGGACTCAAAACCGCATATTAAACGCCTAAGAATGTACCTGACTAGTAAGTATCTTAAAACCTATGGATTGCTATGTCTCCGAAAGAGAATCAAGCATGTGTACAGGGGCATAAACGCAGCAGTGATAGGATTGGAGAGGTTCAGTGAGAAAATGAAGACCCTTTGAAGTCATATTGCATGGTACCCATTACACGGGTCTCAACTCTCCAGGTTTAAGGTATTCTTCCATCAGCTAAAACATGCATGTGTAACCTAGAGTATGATCAACCATGTGATCGGGAGACGTGTTCTAATATGTCTCAGTTTTCGTACCCTGCTACTCGGGTGCAACATTCCAGACGCTTTACTAACACTCTCCCCACTTGGAGAGTCAGCGCCTTTAACCTCCTGTTTGGCCCAGTTTGCAATTTCTGCGGAAGATGAACAGGAATAGGGAGAACCAATGAGAGACTAGCTGGAGGTGTCTGGACGGGCAAATTTAACTCTCATTTCCCACCAGGAAGAGGAAATAACCAAAGGCTCAGCGTGCCGTGCCGGAACCAGATTAGGGCCTGAAGCCATCCTGCGGTGTTGCGGCCAGATCACAAGAAAGGGAGTTGAAGAAAGGAGCTCAGGGGCACTGTAATTCACAAACCTGCAGAGTTATAAATGACAGCTATCGTCCAAAAATATACTGAAGTAAGGCTGCCAAGAGGACTTGAAAGCGGGGCAGAATTGCAGGAAACCGATTTCAGGAGGTAGACTGGAATTGCATTGAAAGCATAGGAAAAGAGGTAGAACGTCCACAATGATGCACTTGGCCAAAAAGGGCGTATGCGTTTTTTCCTGAATATATTCAGGAAAAAACGCATACGCCCTTTTTGGCCAACCAAGCAAGCTTGCAAAGGAAATCTGCACTACAATGAAGTCTCACTTCCCCCCGGTCAAAAGGGCCATCTGAAAAAAGTGTAAAATCCAGAAAGGCAGGACAGGCCATGGAGAACTGGGAGCCTTGTTATGCTGATGGGTGGGATGTAAATTGCCAACAGACACTCGGGAGAAGTATATGGTGTTTCCTGAAACATCTAAAAAACAAAGCAACAGAGCCTAGGGCACTTCCACTTATGGTCCTATAGCTTAGGGAAATTAAAATCAAAAAGACACAACCACCCCAAAGTCTGGGACGCCTCTGATTACAAGAACCACGTTTACCGTACAAGTTCAATATCACAAAAAGTGAAAAATGGATAAAGATCTTGTGGTACTTATGTACAATGCAGTATCACTCAGCAATGAAATCTATGTCATCAGGCCCGTAGCAGCATAATGAGTGGATTCAGGTACGATGATTCTAACTGAAATAAGTCACACAGAAAAAGAAACATCATAAGATATCAGTAATACACGGAATGTAAACTTGGCTACACAGGAACTGAATTACAGAACAGAACAGGGTCTCAAATTTAGAAAAACAACTTATGCTTGCTTAAGGGTAAAGGTGAGTTGGGGTGCTGCATAAAACCAGAGATTGAAATGAGCACAGATAAAGTTCCTTAAGCCAAATATGGAATAGAGAAGAGCTGCTCCTTGCTGAACGAAATGGACTCAACACCGCATATTAAACGCCTAAGAATGTACCTGACTAGTAAGTATCTTAAAACCTATGGATTGCTATGTCTCCGAAAGAGAATCAAGCATGTGTACAGGGGCATAAACGCAGCAGTGATAGGATTGGAGAGGTTCGGTGAGCAAATGAAGACCCTTTGAAGTCATACTGCATGGTACCCATTACACGGGTTTCAACTACCCAGGTTTAAGGTATTCTTCCTTCAGCTAAAACATGCATGTGGAACCTAGAGTATGATCAACCATGTGATCGGGAGACGTGTTCAAATATGTCTCAGTTATCGTACCCTGGTACTCGGGTGCAACATTCCAGACGCTTTACTAACACTCTCCTGACTTGGAGAGTCAGTCCCTTTAACCTCCTGTTTTGCCCAGTTTGCAATTTCTGCGGAAGATGAACAGGAATAGCGAGAACCAATGAGAGGCTAGCTGGAGGTGTCTGGACGGGCAAATTTAACTCTCATTTCCCACCAGAGAGGAATTAACCAAAGGCTCAGCGTGCCAGGCCAGAACCAGATTAGGGCCTGAAGCCATCCTGCGGTGTTGCGGCCAGGTCACAAGAAAGCGAGTTGAAGAAAGGAGCTCAGGGGCACTGTAATTCACAAACCTGCAGAGTTATAAATGACAGCTATCGTCCAAAAATAGACTGAAGTAAGGCTGCCAAGAGGACTTGAAAGCGGGGCAGAATTGCAGGAAACCGATTTCAGGAGGTAGACTGGAATTGCATTGAAAGCATAGGAAAAGAGGCAGAACGTCCACAATGATGCACTTGGCCAAAAAGGGCGTATGCGTTTTTTCCTGAATATATTCAGGGAAAAACGCATACGCCCTTTTTGGCCAACCAAGCAAGCTTGCAAAGGAAATCTGCACTACAATGAAGTCTCACTTCCCCCCGGTCAAAAGGGCCATCTGAAAAAAGTGTAAAATCCAGAAAGGCAGGACAGGCCATGGAGAACTGGGAACCTTGTTATGCTGATGGGCGGGATGTAAATTGCCAACAACCACTCGGGAGAAGTGTATGGTGTTTCCTGAAACATCTAAAAAACAAAGCAACAGAACCTAGGGCACTTCCACTTATGGTCCTATAGCTTAGGGAAATTAAAATCAAAAAGACTCAGCCACCCCAAAGTTTGGAACGGCTCTGTTTACAAGAAACTCGTTTACAGTACAAGTTCAACATCGCAGAAAGTGAAAAATGGAGAAAGAAGTTGTGGTATTTACTTACAAAGCAATATCACTCAGCAATGAAATCTGTGTCATCAGGCCCTTAGCAGCACAATGAGTGGATTCAGGTATGATGATTCTAACTGAAATAAGTCACACAGAAAAAGAAACATCATAAGATATCAGTAATACACGGAATGGAAACTTGGCTACACAGGAACTGAATTACAGAACAGAACAGGGTCTCAAATTTAGAAAACCAACTTATGCTTGCTTAAGGGGAAAGGTGAGTTGGGGTGCTGCATAAAACCAGAGATTGAAATGAGCACAGATAAAGTTCCTAAAGCCAAATATGGAATAGACAAGAGCTACTCCTTGCTCAATGAAATGGACTCAAAACCGCATATTAAACGCCTAAGAATGTACCTGACTAGTAAGTATCTTAAAACCTATGGATTGCTATGTCTCCGAAAGAGAATCAAGCATGTGTACAGGGGCATAAACGCAGCAGTGATAGGATTGGAGAGGTTCAGTGAGAAAATGAAGACCCTTTGAAGTCATATTGCATGGTACCCATTACACGGGTCTCAACTCTCCAGGTTTAAGGTATTCTTCCATCAGCTAAAACATGCATGTGTAACCTAGAGTATGATCAACCATGTGATCGGGAGACGTGTTCAAATATGTCTCAGTTTTCGTACCCTGCTACTCGGGTGCAACATTCCAGACGCTTTACTAACACTCTCCCCACTTGGAGAGTCAGCGCCTTTAACCTCCTGTTTGGCCCAGTTTGCAATTTCTGCGGAAGATGAACAGGAATAGGGAGAACCAATGAGAGACTAGCTGGAGGTGTCTGGACGGGCAAATTTAACTCTCATTTCCCACCAGGAAGAGGAAATAACCAAAGGCTCAGCGTGCCGTGCCGGAACCAGATTAGGGCCTGAAGCCATCCTGCGGTGTTGCGGCCAGATCACAAGAAAGGGAGTTGAAGAAAGGAGCTCAGGGGCACTGTAATTCACAAACCTGCAGAGTTATAAATGACAGCTATCGTCCAAAAATATACTGAAGTAAGGCTGCCAAGAGGACTTGAAAGCGGGGCAGAATTGCAGGAAACCGATTTCAGGAGGTAGACTGGAATTGCATTGAAAGCATAGGAAAAGAGGCAGAACGTCCACAATGATGCACTTGGCCAAAAAGGGCGTATGCGTTTTTTCCTGAATATATTCAGGAAAAAACGCATACGCCCTTTTTGGCCAACCAAGCAAGCTTGCAAAGGAAATCTGCACTACAATGAAGTCTCACTTCCCCCCGGTCAAAAGGGCCATCTGAAAAAAGTGTAAAATCCAGAAAGGCAGGACAGGCCATGGAGAACTGGGAGCCTTGTTATGCTGATGGGTGGGATGTAAATTGCCAACAGACACTCGGGAGAAGTGTATGGTGTTTCCTGAAACATCTAAAAAACAAAGCAACAGAGCCTAGGGCACTTCCACTTATGGTCCTATAGCTTAGGGAAATTAAAATCAAAAAGACACAACCACCCCAAAGTCTGGGACGCCTCTGATTACAAGAACCACGTTTACCGTACAAGTTCAATATCACAAAAAGTGAAAAATGGATAAAGATCTTGTGGTACTTATGTACAATGCAGTATCACTCAGCAATGAAATCTATGTCATCAGGCCCGTAGCAGCATAATGAGTGGATTCAGGTACGATGATTCTAACTGAAATAAGTCACACAGAAAAAGAAACATCATAAGATATCAGTAATACACGGAATGTTAACTTGGCTACACAGGAACTGAATTACAGAACAGAACAGGGTCTCAAATTTAGAAAAACAACTTATGCTTGCTTAAGGGTAAAGGTGAGTTGGGGTGCTGCATAAAACCAGAGATTGAAATGAGCACAGATAAAGTTCCTTAAGCCAAATATGGAATAGAGAAGAGCTACTCCTTGCTGAACGAAATGGACTCAACACCGCATATTAAACGCCTAAGAATGTACCTGACTAGTAAGTATCTTAAAACCTATGGATTGCTATGTCTCCGAAAGAGAATCAAGCATGTGTACAGGGGCATAAACGCAGCAGTGATAGGATTGGAGAGGTTCGGTGAGCAAATGAAGACCCTTTGAAGTCATACTGCATGGTACCCATTACACGGGTTTCAACTACCCAGGTTTAAGGTATTCTTCCTTCAGCTAAAACATGCATGTGGAACCTAGAGTATGATCAACCATGTGATCGGGAGACGTGTTCAAATATGTCTCAGTTATCGTACCCTGGTACTCGGGTGCAACATTCCAGACGCTTTACTAACACTCTCCTGACTTGGAGAGTCAGTCCCTTTAACCTCCTGTTTTGCCCAGTTTGCAATTTCTGCGGAAGATGAACAGGAATAGCGAGAACCAATGAGAGGCTAGCTGGAGGTGTCTGGACGGGCAAATTTAACTCTCATTTCCCACCAGAGAGGAATTAACCAAAGGCTCAGCGTGCCAGGCCAGAACCAGATTAGGGCCTGAAGCCATCCTGCGGTGTTGCGGCCAGGTCACAAGAAAGCGAGTTGAAGAAAGGAGCTCAGGGGCACTGTAATTCACAAACCTGCAGAGTTATAAATGACAGCTATCGTCCAAAAATAGACTGAAGTAAGGCTGCCAAGAGGACTTGAAAGCGGGGCAGAATTGCAGGAAACCGATTTCAGGAGGTAGACTGGAATTGCATTGAAAGCATAGGAAAAGAGGCAGAACGTCCACAATGATGCACTTGGCCAAAAAGGGCGTATGCGTTTTTTCCTGAATATATTCAGGGAAAAACGCATACGCCCTTTTTGGCCAACCAAGCAAGCTTGCAAAGGAAATCTGCACTACAATGAAGTCTCACTTCCCCCCGGTCAAAAGGGCCATCTGAAAAAAGTGTAAAATCCAGAAAGGCAGGACAGGCCATGGAGAACTGGGAACCTTGTTATGCTGATGGGCGGGATGTAAATTGCCAACAACCACTCGGGAGAAGTGTATGGTGTTTCCTGAAACATCTAAAAAACAAAGCAACAGAACCTAGGGCACTTCCACTTATGGTCCTATAGCTTAGGGAAATTAAAATCAAAAAGACTCAGCCACCCCAAAGTTTGGAACGGCTCTGTTTACAAGAAACTCGTTTACAGTACAAGTTCAACATCGCAGAAAGTGAAAAATGGAGAAAGAAGTTGTGGTATTTACTTACAAAGCAATATCACTCAGCAATGAAATCTGTGTCATCAGGCCCTTAGCAGCACAATGAGTGGATTCAGGTATGATGATTCTAACTGAAATAAGTCACACAGAAAAAGAAACATCATAAGATATCAGTAATACACGGAATGGAAACTTGGCTACACAGGAACTGAATTACAGAACAGAACAGGGTCTCAAATTTTGAAAACCAACTTATGCTTGCTTAAGGGGAAAGGTGAGTTCGGGTGGTGCATAAAACCAGAGATTGAAATGAGCACAGATAAAGTTCCTTAAGTCAAATATGGAATAGACAAGAGCTACTCCTTGGTCAACGAAATGGACTCAACACCGCATATTAAACGCCTAAGAATGTACGTGACTAGTAAGTATCGTAAAACCTATGGATTGCTATGTCTCCAATAGAGAATCAAGCATGTGTACAGGGGCATAAACGCAGCAGTGATAGGATTGGAGAGGTTCGGTGAGCAAATGAAGACCCTTTGAAGTCATATTGCATGGTACCCATTACACGGGTCTCAACTCTCCAGGTTTAAGGTATTCTTCCTTCAGCTAAAACATGCATGTGGAACCCAAATATGATCAACCATGTGAACGGGAGATGTGTTCAAATATGTCTCAGTTTTCCTCCCCTGGTACTCGGGTGCAACATTCCAGACGCTTTACTAACACTCTCCCCACTTGGAGAGTCAGCGCCTTTAACCTCCTGTTTGGCCCAGTTTGCAATTTCTGCGGAAGATGAACAGGAATAGCGAGAACCAATGAGAGGCTAGCTGGAGGTGTCTGGACGGGCAAATTTAACTCTCATTTCCCACCAGGAAGAGGAAATAACCAAAGGCTCAGTGTGCCGTGCCGGAACCAGATTAGGGCCTGAAGCCATCCTGCGGTGTTGCGGCCAGGTCACAAGAAAGCGAGTTGAAGAAAGGAGCTCAGGGGCACTGTAATTCACAAACCTGCAGAGTTATAAATGACAGCTATCGTCCAAAAATAGACTGAAGTAAGGCTGCCAAGAGGACTTGAAAGCGGGGCAGAATTGCAGGAAACCGATTTCAGGAGGTAGACTGGAATTGAATTGAAAGCATAGGAAAAGAGGCAGAACGTCCACAATGATGCACTTGGCCAAAAAGGGCGTATGCGTTTTTTCCTGAATATATTCAGGAAAAAACGCATACGCCCTTTTTGGCCAACCAAGCAAGCTTGCAAAGGAAATCTGCACTACAATGAAGTCTCACTTCCCTCCGGTCAAAAGGACCATCTGAAAAAAGTGTAAAATCCAGAAAGGCAGGACAGGCCATGGAGAACTGGGAGCCTTGTTATGCTGATGGGCGGGATGTAAATTGCCAACAACCACTCTGGAGAAGTGTATGCTGTTTCCTGAAACATTTAAAAAACAAAGCAACAGAGCCAAGGGCACTTCCATTTATGGTCCTATAGCTTAGGGAATTTAAAATCAAAAAGACACAGCCACCCAAAAGTTTCGAAAGGCTCTGTTTACAAAAACCTCGTTTACAGTACAAGTTCAACATCGCAGAAAGTGAAAAATGGATAAAAAATTTGTGGTATTTACTTACAAAGCAATATCACTCAGCAATGAAATCTGTGTCATCAGGCCCTTAGCAGCACAATGAGTGGATTCAGGTATGATGATTCTAACTGAAATAAGTCACACAGAAAAAGAAACATCATAAGATATCAGTAATAAACGGAATGTAAACTTGGCTACACAGGAACTGAATTACAGAACAGAACAGGGTCTCAAATTTAGAAAAACAACTTATGCTTGCTTAAGGGTAAAGGTGAGTTGGGGTGCTGCATAAAACCAGAGATTGAAATGAGCACAGATAAAGTTCCTTAAGCCAAATATGGAATAGACAAGAGCTACTCCTTGCTCAACGAAATGGACTCAACACCGCATATTAAACGCCTAAGAATGTACCTGACTTGTAAGTATCTTAAAACCTATGGATTGCTATGTCTCCGAAAGAGAATCAAGCATGTGTACAGGGGCATAAACGCAGCAGTGATAGGATTGGAGAGGTTCGGTGAGCAAATGAAGACCCTTTGAAGTCATATTGCATGGTACCCATTACACGGGTTTCAACTACCCAGGTTTAAGGTATTCTTCCTTCAGCTAAAACATGCATGTGGAACCTAGAGTATGATCAACCATGTGATCGGGAGACGTGTTCAAATATGTCTCAGTTTTCGTACCCTGGTACTCGGGTGCAACATTCCAGACGCTTTACTAACACTCTCCCGACTTGGAGAGTCAGTTCCTTTAACCTCCTGTTTGGCCCAGTTTGCAATTTCTGCGGAAGATGAACAGGAATAGCGAGAACCAATGAGAGGCTAGCTGGAGGTGTCTGGACGGGCAAATTTAACTCTCATTTCCCACCAGGAAGAGGAATTAACCAAAGGCTCAGCGTGCCGTGCCGGAACCAGATTAGGGCCTGAAGACATCCTGCGGTGTTGCGGCCAGCTCACAAGAAAGCGAGTTGAAGAAAGGAGCTCAGGGGCACTGTAATTCACAAACCTGCAGAGTTATAAATGACAGCTATCGTCCAAAAATAGACTGAAGTAAGGCTGCCAAGAGGACTTGAAAGCGGGGCAGAATTGCAGGAAACCGATTTCAGGAGGTAGACTGGAATTGCATTGAAAGCATAGGAAAAGAGGCAGAACGTCCACAATGATGCACTTGGCCAAAAAGGGCGTATGCGTTTTTTCCTGAATATATTCAGGAAAAAACGCATATGCCCTTTTTGGCCAACCAAGCAAGCTTGCAAAGGAAATCTGCACTACAATGAAGTCTCACTTCCCCCCGGTCAAAAGGGCCATCTGAAAAAAGTGTAAAATCCAGAAAGGCAGGACAGGCCATGGAGAACTGGGAGCCTTGTTATGCTGAAGGGAGGGATGCAAATTGCCAACAACCACTCGGGAGAAGTGTATGGTGTTTCCTGAAACATCTAAAAAACAAAGCAACAGAGCCTAGGGCACTTCCACTTATGGTCCTATAGCTTAGGGAAATTAAAATCAAAAAGACACAGCCACCCCAAAGTTTGGGACGGCTCTGTTTACAAAAAACTCGTTTACAGTACAAGTTCAACATCGCAGAAAGTGAAAAATGGATAAAGAAGTTGTGGTATTTACTTACAAAGCAATATCACTCAGCAATGAAATCTGTGTCATCAGGCCCTTAGCAGCACAATGAGTGGATTCAGGTATGATGATTCTAACTGAAATAAGTCACACAGAAAAAGAAACATCATAAGATATCAGTAATACACGGAATGGAAACTTGGCTACACAGGAACTGAATTACAGAACAGAACAGGGTCTCAAATTTAGAAAACCAACTTATGCTTGCTTAAGGGTAAAGGTGAGTTGGGGTGCTGCATAAAACCAGAGATTGAAATGAACACAGATAAAGTTCCTTAAGTCAAATATGGAATAGACAAGAGCTACTCCTTGGTCAACGAAATGGACTCAACACCGCATATTAAACGCCTAAGAATGTACCTGACTAGTAAGTATCGTAAAACCTATGGATTGCCATGTCTCCAATAGAGAATCAAGCATGTGTACAGGGGCATAAACGCAGCAGTGATAGGATTGGAGAGGTTCGGTGAGCAAATGAAGACCCTTTGAAGTCATATTGCATGGTACCCATTACACGGGTCTCAACTCTCCAGGTTTAAGGTATTTTTCCTTCAGCTAAAACATGCATGTGGAACCCAAGTATGATCAACTATGTGAACGGGAGATGTGTTCAAATATGTCTCAGTTTTCCTCCCCTGGTACTCGGGTGCAACATTCCAGACGCTTTACTAACACTCTCCCCACTTGGAGAGTCAGCGCCTTTAACCTCCTGTTTGGCCCAGTTTGCAATTTCTGCGGAAGATGAACAGGAATAGCGAGAACCAATGAGAGGCTAACTGGAGGTGTCTGGACGGGCAAATTTAACTCTCATTTCCCACCAGGAAGAGGAAATAACCAAAGGCTCAGTGTGCCGTCCGGAACCAGATTAGGGCCTGAAGCCATCCTGCGGTGTTGCGGCCAGCTCAAAAGAAAGCGAGTTGAAGAAAGGAGCTCAGGGGCACTGTAATTCACAAACCTGCAGAGTTATAAATGACAGCTATCGTCCAAAAATAGACTGAAGTAAGGCTGCCAAGAGGACTTGAAAGCGGGGCAGAATTGCAGGAAACCGATTTCAGGAGGTAGACTGGAATTGCATTGAAAGCATAGGAAAAGAGGCAGAACGTCCACAATGATGCACTTGGCCAAAAAGGGCGTATGCGTTTTTTCCTGAATATATTCAGGAAAAAACGCATACGCCCTTTTTGGCCAACCAAGCAAGCTTGCAAAGGAAATCTGCACTACAATGAAGTCTCACTTCCTCCCGGTCAAAAGGACCATCTGAAAAAAGTGTAAAATCCAGAAAGGCAGGACAGGCCATGGAGAACTGGGAGCCTTGTTATGCTGATGGGCGGGATGTAAATTGCCAACAACCACTCGGGAGAAGTGTATGGTGTTTCCTGAAACATCTAAAAAACAAAGCAACAGAGCCTAGGGCACTTCCACTTATGGTCCTATAGCTTAGGGAATTTAAAATCAAAAAGACACAGCCACCCAAAAGTTTCGAAAGGCTCTGTTTACAAAAACCTCGTTTACAGTACAAGTTCAACATCGCAGAAAGTGAAAAATGGATAAAAAATTTGTGGTATTTACTTACAAAGCAATATCACTCAGCAATGAAATCTGTGTCATCAGGCCCTTAGCAGCACAATGAGTGGATTCAGGTATGATGATTCTAACTGAAATAAGTCACACAGAAAAAGAAACATCATAAGATATCAGTAATACACGGAATGGAAACTTGGCTACACAGGAACTGAATTACAGAACAGAACAGGGTCTCAAATTTAGAAAAACAACTTATGCTTGCTTAAGGGTAAAGGTGAGTTGGGGTGCTGCATAAAACCAGAGATTGAAATGAGCACAGATAAAGTTCCTTAAGCCAAATATGGAATAGACAAGAGCTACTCCTTGCTCAACGAAATGGACTCAACACCCCATATTAAACGCCTAAGAATGTACGTGACTAGTAAGTATCGTAAAACCTATGGATTGCTATGTCTCCAATAGAGAATCAAGCATGTGTACAGGGGCATAAACGCAGCAGTGATAGGATTGGAGAGGTTCGGTGAGCAAATGAAGACCCTTTGAAGTCATATTGCATGGTACCCATTACACGGGTCTCAACTCTCCAGGTTTAAGGTATTCTTCCTTCAGCTAAAACATGCATGTGGAACCCAAATATGATCAACCATGTGAACGGGAGATGTGTTCAAATATGTCTCAGTTTTCCTCCCCTGGTACTCGGGTGCAACATTCCAGACGCTTTACTAACACTCTCCCCACTTGGAGAGTCAGCGCCTTTAACCTCCTGTTTGGCCCAGTTTGCAATTTCTGCGGAAGATGAACAGGAATAGCGAGAACCAATGAGAGGCTAGCTGGAGGTGTCTGGACGGGCAAATTTAACTCTCATTTCCCACCAGGAAGAGGAAATAACCAAAGGCTCAGTGTGCCGTGCCGGAACCAGATTAGGGCCTGAAGCCATCCTGCGGTGTTGCGGCCAGGTCACAAGAAAGCGAGTTGAAGAAAGGAGCTCAGGGGCACTGTAATTCACAAACCTGCAGAGTTATAAATGACAGCTATCGTCCAAAAATAGACTGAAGTAAGGCTGCCAAGAGGACTTGAAAGCGGGGCAGAATTGCAGGAAACCGATTTCAGGAGGTAGACTGGAATTGAATTGAAAGCATAGGAAAAGAGGCAGAACGTCCACAATGATGCACTTGGCCAAAAAGGGCGTATGCGTTTTTTCCTGAATATATTCAGGAAAAAACGCATACGCCCTTTTTGGCCAACCAAGCAAGCTTGCAAAGGAAATCTGCACTACAATGAAGTCTCACTTCCCTCCGGTCAAAAGGACCATCTGAAAAAAGTGTAAAATCCAGAAAGGCAGGACAGGCCATGGAGAACTGGGAGCCTTGTTATGCTGATGGGCGGGATGTAAATTGCCAACAACCACTCTGGAGAAGTGTATGCTGTTTCCTGAAACATTTAAAAAACAAAGCAACAGAGCCAAGGGCACTTCCATTTATGGTCCTATAGCTTAGGGAATTTAAAATCAAAAAGACACAGCCACCCAAAAGTTTCGAAAGGCTCTGTTTACAAAAACCTCGTTTACAGTACAAGTTCAACATCGCAGAAAGTGAAAAATGGATAAAAAATTTGTGGTATTTACTTACAAAGCAATATCACTCAGCAATGAAATCTGTGTCATCAGGCCCTTAGCAGCACAATGAGTGGATTCAGGTATGATGATTCTAACTGAAATAAGTCACACAGAAAAAGAAACATCATAAGATATCAGTAATAAACGGAATGTAAACTTGGCTACACAGGAACTGAATTACAGAACAGAACAGGGTCTCAAATTTAGAAAAACAACTTATGCTTGCTTAAGGGTAAAGGTGAGTTGGGGTGCTGCATAAAACCAGAGATTGAAATGAGCACAGATAAAGTTCCTTAAGCCAAATATGGAATAGACAAGAGCTACTCCTTGCTCAACGAAATGGACTCAACACCGCATATTAAACGCCTAAGAATGTACCTGACTTGTAAGTATCTTAAAACCTATGGATTGCTATGTCTCCGAAAGAGAATCAAGCATGTGTACAGGGGCATAAACGCAGCAGTGATAGGATTGGAGAGGTTCGGTGAGCAAATGAAGACCCTTTGAAGTCATATTGCATGGTACCCATTACACGGGTTTCAACTACCCAGGTTTAAGGTATTCTTCCTTCAGCTAAAACATGCATGTGGAACCTAGAGTATGATCAACCATGTGATCGGGAGACGTGTTCAAATATGTCTCAGTTTTCGTACCCTGGTACTCGGGTGCAACATTCCAGACGCTTTACTAACACTCTCCCGACTTGGAGAGTCAGTTCCTTTAACCTCCTGTTTGGCCCAGTTTGCAATTTCTGCGGAAGATGAACAGGAATAGCGAGAACCAATGAGAGGCTAGCTGGAGGTGTCTGGACGGGCAAATTTAACTCTCATTTCCCACCAGGAAGAGGAATTAACCAAAGGCTCAGCGTGCCGTGCCGGAACCAGATTAGGGCCTGAAGACATCCTGCGGTGTTGCGGCCAGCTCACAAGAAAGCGAGTTGAAGAAAGGAGCTCAGGGGCACTGTAATTCACAAACCTGCAGAGTTATAAATGACAGCTATCGTCCAAAAATAGACTGAAGTAAGGCTGCCAAGAGGACTTGAAAGCGGGGCAGAATTGCAGGAAACCGATTTCAGGAGGTAGACTGGAATTGCATTGAAAGCATAGGAAAAGAGGCAGAACGTCCACAATGATGCACTTGGCCAAAAAGGGCGTATGCGTTTTTTCCTGAATATATTCAGGAAAAAACGCATATGCCCTTTTTGGCCAACCAAGCAAGCTTGCAAAGGAAATCTGCACTACAATGAAGTCTCACTTCCCCCCGGTCAAAAGGGCCATCTGAAAAAAGTGTAAAATCCAGAAAGGCAGGACAGGCCATGGAGAACTGGGAGCCTTGTTATGCTGAAGGGAGGGATGCAAATTGCCAACAACCACTCGGGAGAAGTGTATGGTGTTTCCTGAAACATCTAAAAAACAAAGCAACAGAGCCTAGGGCACTTCCACTTATGGTCCTATAGCTTAGGGAAATTAAAATCAAAAAGACACAGCCACCCCAAAGTTTGGGACGGCTCTGTTTACAAGAAACTCGTTTACAGTACAAGTTCAACATCGCAGAAAGTGAAAAATGGATAAAGAAGTTGTGGTATTTACTTACAAAGCAATATCACTCAGCAATGAAATCTGTGTCATCAGGCCCTTAGCAGCACAATGAGTGGATTCAGGTATGATGATTCTAACTGAAATAAGTCACACAGAAAAAGAAACATCATAAGATATCAGTAATACACGGAATGGAAACTTGGCTACACAGGAACTGAATTACAGAACAGAACAGGGTCTCAAATTTAGAAAACCAACTTATGCTTGCTTAAGGGTAAAGGTGAGTTGGGGTGCTGCATAAAACCAGAGATTGAAATGAACACAGATAAAGTTCCTTAAGTCAAATATGGAATAGACAAGAGCTACTCCTTGGTCAACGAAATGGACTCAACACCGCATATTAAACGCCTAAGAATGTACCTGACTAGTAAGTATCGTAAAACCTATGGATTGCCATGTCTCCAATAGAGAATCAAGCATGTGTACAGGGGCATAAACGCAGCAGTGATAGGATTGGAGAGGTTCGGTGAGCAAATGAAGACCCTTTGAAGTCATATTGCATGGTACCCATTACACGGGTCTCAACTCTCCAGGTTTAAGGTATTTTTCCTTCAGCTAAAACATGCATGTGGAACCCAAGTATGATCAACTATGTGAACGGGAGATGTGTTCAAATATGTCTCAGTTTTCCTCCCCTGGTACTCGGGTGCAACATTCCAGACGCTTTACTAACACTCTCCCCACTTGGAGAGTCAGCGCCTTTAACCTCCTGTTTGGCCCAGTTTGCAATTTCTGCGGAAGATGAACAGGAATAGCGAGAACCAATGAGAGGCTAACTGGAGGTGTCTGGACGGGCAAATTTAACTCTCATTTCCCACCAGGAAGAGGAAATAACCAAAGGCTCAGTGTGCCGTCCGGAACCAGATTAGGGCCTGAAGCCATCCTGCGGTGTTGCGGCCAGCTCAAAAGAAAGCGAGTTGAAGAAAGGAGCTCAGGGGCACTGTAATTCACAAACCTGCAGAGTTATAAATGACAGCTATCGTCCAAAAATAGACTGAAGTAAGGCTGCCAAGAGGACTTGAAAGCGGGGCAGAATTGCAGGAAACCGATTTCAGGAGGTAGACTGGAATTGCATTGAAAGCATAGGAAAAGAGGCAGAACGTCCACAATGATGCACTTGGCCAAAAAGGGCGTATGCGTTTTTTCCTGAATATATTCAGGAAAAAACGCATACGCCCTTTTTGGCCAACCAAGCAAGCTTGCAAAGGAAATCTGCACTACAATGAAGTCTCACTTCCCCCCGGTCAAAAGGACCATCTGAAAAAAGTGTAAAATCCAGAAAGGCAGGACAGGCCATGGAGAACTGGGAGCCTTGTTATGCTGATGGGCGGGATGTAAATTGCCAACAACCACTCGGGAGAAGTGTATGGTGTTTCCTGAAACATCTAAAAAACAAAGCAACAGAGCCTAGGGCACTTCCACTTATGGTCCTATAGCTTAGGGAATTTAAAATCAAAAAGACACAGCCACCCAAAAGTTTCGAAAGGCTCTGTTTACAAAAACCTCGTTTACAGTACAAGTTCAACATCGCAGAAAGTGAAAAATGGATAAAAAATTTGTGGTATTTACTTACAAAGCAATATCACTCAGCAATGAAATCTGTGTCATCAGGCCCTTAGCAGCACAATGAGTGGATTCAGGTATGATGATTCTAACTGAAATAAGTCACACAGAAAAAGAAACATCATAAGATATCAGTAATACACGGAATGGAAACTTGGCTACACAGGAACTGAATTACAGAACAGAACAGGGTCTCAAATTTAGAAAAACAACTTATGCTTGCTTAAGGGTAAAGGTGAGTTGGGGTGCTGCATAAAACCAGAGATTGAAATGAGCACAGATAAAGTTCCTTAAGCCAAATATGGAATAGACAAGAGCTACTCCTTGCTCAACGAAATGGACTCAACACCGCATATTAAACGCCTAAGAATGTACCTGACTTGTAAGTATCTTAAAACCTATGGATTGCTATGTCTCCGAAAGAGAATCAAGCATGTGTACAGGGGCATAAACGCAGCAGTGATAGGATTGGAGAGGTTCGGTGAGCAAATGAAGACCCTTTGAAGTCATATTGCATGGTACCCATTACACGGGTTTCAACTACCCAGGTTTAAGGTATTCTTCCTTCAGCTAAAACATGCATGTGGAACCTAGAGTATGATCAACCATGTGATCGGGAGACGTGTTCAAATATGTCTCAGTTTTCGTACCCTGGTACTCGGGTGCAACATTCCAGACGCTTTACTAACACTCTCCCGACTTGGAGAGTCAGTTCCTTTAACCTCCTGTTTGGCCCAGTTTGCAATTTCTGCGGAAGATGAACAGGAATAGCGAGAACCAATGAGAGGCTAGCTGGAGGTGTCTGGACGGGCAAATTTCACTCTCATTTCCCACCAGGAAGAGGAATTAACCAAAGGCTCAGCGTGCCGTGCCGGAACCAGATTAGGGCCTGAAGACATCCTGCGGTGTTGCGGCCAGCTCACAAGAAAGCGAGTTGAAGAAAGGAGCTCAGGGGCACTGTAATTCACAAACCTGCAGAGTTATAAATGACAGCTATCGTCCAAAAATAGACTGAAGTAAGGCTGCCAAGAGGACTTGAAAGCGGGGCAGAATTGCAGGAAACCGATTTCAGGAGGTAGACTGGAATTGCATTGAAAGCATAGGAAAAGAGGCAGAACGTCCACAATGATGCACTTGGCCAAAAAGGGCGTATGCGTTTTTTCCTGAATATATTCAGGAAAAAACGCATATGCCCTTTTTGGCCAACCAAGCAAGCTTGCAAAGTAAATCTGCACTACAATGAAGTCTCACTTCCCCCCGGTCAAAAGGGCCATCTGAAAAAAGTGTAAAATCCAGAAAGGCAGGACAGGCCATGGAGAACTGGGAGCCTTGTTATGCTGAAGGGAGGGATGCAAATTGCCAACAACCACTCGGGAGAAGTGTATGGTGTTTCCTGAAACATCTAAAAAACAAAGCAACAGAGCCTAGGGCACTTCCACTTATGGTCCTATAGCTTAGGGAAATTAAAATCAAAAAGACACAGCCACCCCAAAGTTTGGGACGCCTCTGTTTACAAGAAACTCGTTTACAGTACAAGTTCAACATCGCAGAAAGTGAAAAATGGATAAAGAAGTTGTGGTATTTACTTACAAAGCAATATCACTCAGCAATGAAATCTGTGTCATCAGGCCCTTAGCAGCACAATGAGTGGATTCAGGTATGATGATTCTAACTGAAATAAGTCACACAGAAAAAGAAACATCATAAGATATCAGTAATACACGGAATGTAAACTTGGCTACACAGGAACTGAATTACAGAACAGAACAGGGTCTCAAATTTAGAAAACCAACTTATGCTTGCTTAAGGGTAAAGGTGAGTTGGGGTGCTGCATAAAACCAGAGATTGAAATGAACACAGATAAAGTTCCTTAAGTCAAATATGGAATAGACAAGAGCTACTCCTTGCTCAACGAAATGCACTCAACACCGCATATTAAACGCCTAAGAATGTACCTGACTTGTAAGTATCGTAAAACCTATGGATTGCTATGTCTCCAAAAGAGAATCAAGCATGTGTACAGGGGCATAAACGCAGCAGTGATAGGATTGGAGAGGTTCGGTGAGCAAATGAAGACCCTTTGAAGTCATATTGCATGGTACCCATTACACGGGTCTCAACTCTCCAGGTTTAAGGTATTTTTCCTTCAGCTAAAACATGCATGTGGAACCCAAGTATGATCAACCATGTGAACGGGAGACGTGTTCAAATATGTCTCAGTTTTCCTCCCCTGGTACTCGGGTGCAACATTCCAGACGCTTTACTAACACTCTCCCCACTTGGAGAGTCAGCGCCTTTAACCTCCTGTTTGGCTCAGTTTGCAATTTCTGCGGAAGATGAACAGGAATAGCGAGAACCAATGAGAGGCTAGCTGGAGGTGTCTGGACGGGCAAATTTAACTCTCATTTCCCACCAGGAAGAGGAAATAACCAAAGGCTCAGCGTGCCGTACCGGAACCAGATTAGGGCCTGAAGCCATCCTGCGGTGTTGCGGCCAGCTCAAAAGAAAGCGAGTTGAAGAAAGGAGCTCAGGGGCACTGTAATTCACAAACCTGCAGAGTTATAAATGACAGCTATCGTCCAAAAATAGACTGAAGTAAGGCTGCCAAGAGGACTTGAAAGCGGGGCAGAATTGCAGGAAACCGATTTCAGGAGGTAGACTGGAATTGCATTGAAAGCATAGGAAAAGAGGCAGAACGTCCACAATGATGCACTTGGCCAAAAAGGGCGTATGCGTTTTTTCCTGAATATATTCAGGAAAAAACGCATACGCCCTTTTTGGCCAACCAAGCAAGCTTGCAAAGGAAATCTGCACTACAATGAAGTCTCACTTCCCCCCGGTCAAAAGGGCCATCTGAAAAAAGTGTAAAATCCAGAAAGGCAGGACAGGCCATGGAGAACTGAGAGCCTTGTTATCCTGAAGGGCGGGATGTAAATTGCCAACAACCACTCGGGAGAAGTGTATGGTGTTTCCTGAAACATCTAAAAAACAAAGCAACAGAGCCTAGGGCACTTCCACTTATGGTCCTATAGCTTAGGGAATTTAAAATCAAAAAGACACAGCCACCCCAAAGTTCGGAACGGCTCTGTTTACAAGAACCTCGTTTACAGTACAAGTTCAACATCACAGAAAGTGAAAAATGGATAAAGAAGTTGTGGTATTTACTTACAAAGCAATATCACTCAGCAATGAAATCTGTGTCATCAGGCCCTTAGCAGCACAATGAGTGGATTCAGGTATGATGATTCTAACTGAAATAAGTCACACAGAAAAAGAAACATCATAAGATATCAGTAATACATGGAACGGAAACTTGGCTACACAGGAACTGAATTACAGAACAGAACAGGGTCTCAAATTTAGAAAAACAACTTATGCTTGCTTAAGGGTAAAGGTGAGTTGGGGTGCTGCAATAAACCAGAGATTGAAATGAGCACAGATAAAGTTCCTTAAGCCAAATATGGAATAGAGAAGAGCTACTCCTTGCTGAACGAAATGGACTCAACACCGCATATTAAACGCCTAAGAATGTACCTGACTAGTAAGTATCTTAAAACCTATGGATTGCTATGTCTCCAAAAGAGAATCAAGCATCTGTACAGGGGCATAAACACAGCAGTGATAGGATTGGAGAGGTTCGGTGAGCAAATGAAGACCCTTTGAAGTCATATTGCATGGTACCCTTTCCACGGGTTTCAACTACCCAGGTTTAAGGTATTCTTCCTTCAGCTAAAACATGCATGTGGAACCTAGAGTATGATCAACCATGTGATCGGGAGACGTGTTCAAATATGTCTCAGTTATCGTACCCTGGTACTCGGGTGCAACATTCCAGACGCTTTACTAACACTCTCCCGACTTGGAGAGTCAGTCCCTTTAACCTCCTGTTTGGCCCAGTTTGCAATTTCTGCGGAAGATGAACAGGAATAGCGAGAACCAATGAGAGGCTAGCTGGAGGTGTCTGGACGGGCAAATTTAACTCTCATTTCCCACCAGGAAGAGGAATTAACCAAAGGCTCAGTGTGCCATGCCAGAACCAGATTACGGCCTGAAGCCATCCTGCGGTGTTGCGGCCAGGTCACAAGAAAACGAGTTGAAGAAAGGAGCTCAGGGGCACTGTAATTCACAAACCTGCAGAGTTATAAATGACAGCTATCGTCCAAAAATAGACTGAAGTAAGGCTGCCAAGAGGACTTGAAAGCGGGGCAGAATTGCAGGGAACTGATTTCAGGAGTTAGACTGAAATTGCATTGAAAGCATAGGAAAAGAGGCAGAACGTCCACAATGATGCACTTGGCCAAAAAGGGCGTATGCGTTTTCTCCTGAATATATTCAGGGAAAAACGCATACGCCCATTTTGGCCAACCAAGCAAGCTTGCAAAGGAAATCTGCACTACAATGAAGTCTCACTTCCCCCCGGTCAAAAGGGCCATCTGAAAAAACTGTAAAATCCAGAAAGGCAGGACAGGCCATGGAGAACTGGGAGCCTTGTTATGCTGATGGGCGGGATGTAAATTGCCAACAACCACTCGGGAGAAGTGTATGGTGTTTCCTGAAACATCTAAAAAACAAAGCAACAGAACCTAGGGCACTTCCACTTATGGTCCTATAGCTTAGGGAAATTAAAATCAAAAAGACACAGCCACCCCAAAGTTTGGAACGGCTCTGTTTACAAGAACTTCGTTTACAGTACAAGTTCAACATCGCAGAAAGTGAAAAATGGAGAAAGAAGTTGTGGTATTTACTTACAAAGCAATATCACTCAGCAATGAAATCTGTGTCATCAGGCCCTTAGCAGCACAATGAGTGGATTCAGGTATGATGATTCTAACCGAAATAAGTCACACAGAAAAAGAAACATCATAAGATATCAGTAATACACGGAATGTAAACTTGGCTACACAGGAACTGAATTACAGAACAGAACATGGTCTCAAATTTAGAAAAACAACTTATGCTTGCTTAAGGGTAAAGGTGAGTTGGGGTGCTGCATAAAACCAGAGATTGAAATGAGCACAGATAAAGTTCCTTAAGCCAAATATGGAATAGACAAGAGCTACTCCTTGCTCAACGAAATGGACTCAACACCGCATATTAAACGCCTAAGAATGTACCTGACTTGTAAGTATCTTAAAACCTATGGATTGCTATGTCTCCGAAAGAGAATCAAGCATGTGTACAGGGGCATAAACGCAGCAGTGATAGGATTGGAGAGGTTCGGTGAGCAGATGACGACCCTTTGAAGTCATATTGCATGGTACCCATTCCACGGGTTTCAACTACCCAGGTTTTAGGTATTCTACCTTCAGCTAAAACATGCATGTGGAACCCAGAGTATGATCAACCATGTGATCGGGAGACGTGTTCAAATATATCTCAGTTTTCGTACCCTGGTACTTGGGTGCAACATTACAGACGCTTTACTAACACTCTCCCGACTTGGAGAGTCAGTCCCTTTAACCTCCTGTTTGGCCCAGTTTGCAATTTCTGCGGAAGATGAACAGGAATAGCGAGAACCAATGAGAGACTAGCTGGAGGTGTCTGGAAGGGCAAATTTAACTCTCATTTCCCACCAGGAAGAGGAATTAACCAAACGCTCAGCGTGCCGTGCCGGAACCAGATTAGGGCCTGAAGCCATCCTGCGGTGTTGCGGCCAGCTCACAAGAACGCGAGTTGAAGAAAGGAGCTCAGGGGCACTGTAATTCACAAACCTGCAGAGTTATAAATGACAGCTATCGTCCAAAAATAGACTGAAGTAAGGCTGCCAAGAGGACTTGAAAGCGGGGCAGAATTGCAGGAAACTGATTTCAGGAGGTAGACTGGAATTGCATTGAAAGCATAGGAAAAGAGGCAGAACGTCCACAATGATGCACTTGGCCAAAAAGGGCGTATGCGTTTTTTCCTGAATATATTCAGGAAAAAACGCATACGCCCTTTTTGGCCAACCAAGCAAGCTTGCAAAGGAAATCTGCACTACAATGAAGTCTCACTTCCCCCCGGTCAAAAGGGCCATCTGAAAAAAGTGTAAAATCCAGAAAGGCAGGACAGGCCATGGAGAACTGGGAACCTTGTTATGCTGATGGGCGGGATGTAAATTGCCAACAACCACTCGGGAGAAGTGTATGGTGTTTCCTGAAACATCTAAAAAACAAAGCAACAGAACCAAGGGCACTTCCACTTATGGTCCTATAGCTTAGGGAAATTAAAATCAAAAAGACACAGCCACCCCAAAGTTTGGAACGGCTCTGTTTACAAGAAACTCGTTTACAGTACAAGTTCAACATCGCAGAAAGTGAAAAATGGATAAAGAAGTTGTGGTATTTACTTACAAAGCAATATCACTCAGCAATGAAATCTGTGTCATCATGCCCTTAGCAGCACAATGAGTGGATTCAGGTATGATGATTCTAACTGAAATAAGTCACACAGAAAAAGAAACATCATAAGATATCAGTAATACACGGAATGGAAACTTGGCTACACAGGAACTGAATTACAGAACAGAACAGGGTCTCAAATTTTGAAAACCAACTTATGCTTTCTTAAGGGGAAAGGTGAGTTCGGGTGCTGCATAAAACCAGAGATTGAAATGAGCACAGATAAAGTTCCTTAAGTCAAATATGGAATAGACAAGAGCTACTCCTTGGTCAACGAAATGGACTCAACACCGCATATTAAACGCCTAAGAATGTACCTGACTAGTAAGTATCGTAAAACCTATGGATTGCTATGTCTCCGAAAGAGAATCAAGCATGTGTACAGGGGCATAAACGCAGCAGTGATAGGATTGGAGAGGTTCGGTGAGCAAATGAAGACCCTTTGAAGTCATATTGCATGGTACCCATTACACGGGTTTCAACTACCCAGGTTTAAGGTATTCTTCCTTCAGCTAAAACATGCATGTGGAACCTAGAGTATGATCAACCATGTGATCGGGAGACGTGTTCAAATATGTCTCAGTTTTCGTACCCTGGTACTCGGGTGCAACATTCCAGACGCTTTACTAACACTCTCCCGACTTGGAGAGTCAGTTCCTTTAACCTCCTGTTTGGCCCAGTTTGCAATTTCTGCGGAAGATGAACAGGAATAGCGAGAACCAATGAGAGGCTAGCTGGAGGTGTCTGGACGGGCAAATTTCACTCTCATTTCCCACCAGGAAGAGGAATTAACCAAAGGCTCAGCGTGCCGTGCCGGAACCAGATTAGGGCCTGAAGACATCCTGCGGTGTTGCGGCCAGCTCACAAGAAAGCGAGTTGAAGAAAGGAGCTCAGGGGCACTGTAATTCACAAACCTGCAGAGTTATAAATGACAGCTATCGTCCAAAAATAGACTGAAGTAAGGCTGCCAAGAGGACTTGAAAGCGGGGCAGAATTGCAGGAAACCGATTTCAGGAGGTAGACTGGAATTGCATTGAAAGCATAGGAAAAGAGGCAGAACGTCCACAATGATGCACTTGGCCAAAAAGGGCATATGCGTTTTTTCCTGAATATATTCAGGAAAAAACGCATATGCCCTTTTTGGCCAACCAAGCAAGCTTGCAAAGTAAATCTGCACTACAATGAAGTCTCACTTCCCCCCGGTCAAAAGGGCCATCTGAAAAAAGTGTAAAATCCAGAAAGGCAGGACAGGCCATGGAGAACTGGGAGCCTTGTTATGCTGAAGGGAGGGATGCAAATTGCCAACAACCACTCGGGAGAAGTGTATGGTGTTTCCTGAAACATCTAAAAAACAAAGCAACAGAGCCTAGGGCACTTCCACTTATGGTCCTATAGCTTAGGGAAATTAAAATCAAAAAGACACAGCCACCCCAAAGTTTGGGACGCCTCTGTTTACAAGAAACTCGTTTACAGTACAAGTTCAACATCGCAGAAAGTGAAAAATGGATAAAGAAGTTGTGGTATTTACTTACAAAGCAATATCACTCAGCAATGAAATCTGTGTCATCAGGCCCTTAGCAGCACAATGAGTGGATTCAGGTATGATGATTCTAACTGAAATAAGTCACACAGAAAAAGAAACATCATAAGATATCAGTAATACACGGAATGTAAACTTGGCTACACAGGAACTGAATTACAGAACAGAACAGGGTCTCAAATTTAGAAAACCAACTTATGCTTGCTTAAGGGTAAAGGTGAGTTGGGGTGCTGCATAAAACCAGAGATTGAAATGAACACAGATAAAGTTCCTTAAGTCAAATATGGAATAGACAAGAGCTACTCCTTGCTCAACGAAATGCACTCAACACCGCATATTAAACGCCTAAGAATGTACCTGACTTGTAAGTATCGTAAAACCTATGGATTGCTATGTCACCAAAAGAGAATCAAGCATGTGTACAGGGGCATAAACGCAGCAGTGATAGGATTGGAGAGGTTTGGTGAGCAAATGAAGACCCTTTGAAGTCATATTGCATGGTACCCTTTCCACGGGTTTCAACTACGAGGTTTAAGGTATTCTTCCTTCAGCTAAAACATGCATGTGGAACCTAGAGTATGATCAACCATGTGATCGGGAGACGTGTTCAAATATGTCTCAGTTTTCGTACCCTGGTACTCAGGTGCAACATTCCAGACGCTTTACTAACACTCTCCCGACTTGGAGAGTCAGTCCCTTTAACCTCCTGTTTGGCCCAGTTTGCAATTTCTGCGGAAGATGAACAGGAATAGCGAGAACCAATGAGAGGCTAGCTGGAGGTGTCTGGACGGGCAAATTTAACTCTCATTTCCCACCAGGAAGAGGAATTAACCAAAGGCTCAGCGTGCCATGCCGGAACCAGATTAGGGCCTGAAGCCATCCTGCGGTGTTGCGGCCAGCTCAAAAGAAAGCGAGTTGAAGAAAGGAGCTCAGGGGCACTGTAATTCACAAACCTGCAGAGTTATAAGTGACAGCTATCGTCCAAAAATAGACTGAAGTAGGGATGCCAAGAGGACTTGAAAGCGGGGCAGAATTGCAGGAAACCGATTTCAGGAGGTAGACTGGAATTGCATTGAAAGCATAGGAAAAGAGGCAGAACGTCCACAATGATGCACTTGGCCAAAAAGGGCGTATGCGTTTTTTCCTGAATATATTCAGGAAAAAACGCATACGCCCTTTTTGGCCAACCAAGCAAGCTTGCAAAGGAAATCTGCACTACAATGAAGTCTCACTTCCCCCCGGTCAAAAGGGCCATCTGAAAAAAGTGTAAAATCCAGAAAGGCAGGACAGGCCATGGAGAACTGGGAGCCTTGTTATGCTGATGGGCGGGATGTAAATTGCCAACAGACACTTGGGAGAAGTGTATGGTGTTTCCTGAAACATCTAAAAAACAAAGCAACAGAGCCTAGGGCACTTCCACTTATGGTCCTATAGCTTAGGGAAATTAAAATCAAAAAGACACAGCCACCCCAATGTTTGGGACGCCTCTGTTTACAAGAACCTCGTTTACAGTACAAGTTCAACATCGCAGAAAGTGATACATGGGTAAAGAACATGTGGTATTTACTTACAATGCAGTATCACTCAGCAATGAAATCTATGTCATCAGGCCCGTAGCAGCATAATGAGTGGATTCAGGTACGCTGATTCTAACTGAAATAAGTCACACAGAAAAAGAAACATCATAAGATATCACTAATACACGGAATGTAAACTTGGCTACACAGGAACTGAATTACAGAACAGAACAGGGTCTCAAATTTAGAAAACCAACTTATGCTTGCTTAAGGGGAAAGGTGAGTTGGGGTGCTGCATAAAACCAGAGATTGAAATGAGCACAGATAAAGTTCCTTAAGCCAAATATGGAATAGACAAGAGCTACTCCTTGCTCAACGAAATGGACTCAACACCGCATATTAAACGCCTAAGAATGTACCTGACTAGTAAGTATCGTAAAACCTATGGATTGCTATGTCTCCAAAAGAGAATCAAGCGTGTGTACAGGGGCATAAACGCAGCAGTGATAGGATTGGAGAGGTTCGGTGAGCAAATGAAGACCCTTTGAAGTCATATTGCATGGTACCCATTACACGGGTCTCAACTCTCCAGGTTTAAGGTATTTTTCCTTCAGCTAAAACATGCATGTGGAACCCAAGTATGATCAACCATGTGAACGGGAGACGTGTTCAAATATGTCTCAGTTTTCCTCCCCTGGTACTCGGGTGCAACATTCCAGACGCTTTACTAACACTCTCCCCACTTGGAGAGTCAGCGCCTTTAACCTCCTGTTTGGCTCAGTTTGCAATTTCTGCGGAAGATGAACAGGAATAGCGAGAACCAATGAGAGGCTAGCTGGAGGTGTCTGGACGGGCAAATTTAACTCTCATTTCCCACCAGGAAGAGGAAATAACCAAAGGCGCAGCGTGCCGTACCGGAACCAGATTAGGGCCTGAAGCCATCCTGCGGTGTTGCGGCCAGCTCACAAGAAAGCGAGTTGAAGAAAGGAGCTCAGGGGCACTGTAATTCACAAACCTGCAGAGTTATAAATGACAGCTATCGTCCAAAAATAGACTGAAGTAAGGCTGCCAAGAGGACTTGAAAGCGGGGCAGAATTGCAGGAAACCGATTTCAGGAGGTAGACTGGAATTGCATTGAAAGCATAGGAAAAGAGGCAGAACGTCCACAATGATGCACTTGGCCAAAAAGGGCGTATGCGTTTTTTCCTGAATATATTCAGGAAAAAACGCATACGCCCTTTTTGGCCAACCAAGCAAGCTTGCAAAGGAAATCTGCACTACAATGAAGTCTCACTTCCCCCCGGTCAAAAGGGCCATCTGAAAAAAGTGTAAAATCCAGAAAGGCAGGACAGGCCATGGAGAACTGAGAGCCTTGTTATCCTGAAGGGCGGGATGTAAATTGCCAACAACCACTCGGGAGAAGTGTATGGTGTTTCCTGAAACATCTAAAAAACAAAGCAACAGAGCCTAGGGCACTTCCACTTATGGTCCTATAGCTTAGGGAATTTAAAATCAAAAAGACACAGCCACCCCAAAGTTCGGAACGGCTCTGTTTACAAGAACCTCGTTTACAGTACAAGTTCAACATCACAGAAAGTGAAAAATGGATAAAGAAGTTGTGGTATTTACTTACAAAGCAATATCACTCAGCAATGAAATCTGTGTCATCAGGCCCTTAGCAGCACAATGAGTGGATTCAGGTATGATGATTCTAACTGAAATAAGTCACACAGAAAAAGAAACATCATAAGATATCGGTAATACATGGAACGGAAACTTGGCTACACAGGAACTGAATTACAGAACAGAACAGGGTCTCAAATTTAGAAAAACAACTTATGCTTGCTTAAGGGTAAAGGTGAGTTGGGGTGCTGCAATAAACCAGAGATTGAAATGAGCACAGATAAAGTTCCTTAAGCCAAATATGGAATAGAGAAGAGCTACTCCTTGCTGAACGAAATGGACTCAACACCGCATATTAAACGCCTAAGAATGTACCTGACTAGTAAGTATCTTAAAACCTATGGATTGCTATGTCTCCGAAAGAGAATCAAGCATGTGTACAGGGGCATAAACACAGCAGTGATAGGATTGGAGAGGTTCGGTGAGCAAATGAAGACCCTTTGAAGTCATATTGCATGGTACCCTTTCCACGGGTTTCAACTACCCAGGTTTAAGGTATTCTTCCTTTAGCTAAAACATGCATGTGGAACCTAGAGTATGATCAACCATGTGATCGGGAGACGTGTTCAAATATGTCTCAGTTATCGTACCCTGGTACTCGAGTGCAACATTCCAGACGCTTTACTAACACTCTCCCGACTTGGAGAGTCAGTCCCTTTAACCTCCTGTTTGGCCCAGTTTGCAATTTCTGCAGAAGATGAACAGGAATAGCGAGAACCAATGAGAGGCTAGCTGGAGGTGTCTGGACGGGCAAATTTAACTCTCATTTCCCACCAGGAAGAGGAATTAACCAAAGGCTCAGCGTGCCATGCCAGAACCAGATTACGGCCTGAAGCCATCCTGCGGTGTTGCGGCCAGGTCACAAGAAAACGAGTTGAAGAAAGGAGCTCAGGGGCACTGTAATTCACAAACCTGCAGAGTTATAAATGACAGCTATCGTCCAAAAATAGACTGAAGTAAGGCTGCCAAGAGGACTTGAAAGCGGGGCAGAATTGCAGGGAACTGATTTCAGGAGTTAGACTGGAATTGCATTGAAAGCATAGGAAAAGAGGCAGAACGTCCACAATGATGCACTTGGCCAAAAAGGGCGTATGCGTTTTCTCCTGAATATATTCAGGGAAAAACGCATACGCCCATTTTGGCCAACCAAGCAAGCTTGCAAAGGAAATCTGCACTACAATGAAGTCTCACTTCCCCCCGGTCAAAAGGGCCATCTGAAAAAACTGTAAAATCCAGAAAGGCAGGACAGGCCATGGAGAACTGGGAACCTTGTTATGCTGATGGGCGGGATGTAAATTGCCAACAACCACTCGGGAGAAGTGTATGGTGTTTCCTGAAACATCTAAAAAACAAAGCAACAGAACCTAGGGCACTTCCACTTATGGTCCTATAGCTTAGGGAAATTAAAATCAAAAAGACACAGCCACCCCAAAGTTTGGAACGGCTCTGTTTACAAGAACTTCGTTTACAGTACAAGTTCAACATCGCAGAAAGTGAAAAATGGAGAAAGAAGTTGTGGTATTTACTTACAAAGCAATATCACTCAGCAATGAAATCTGTGTCATCAGGCCCTTAGCAGCACAATGAGTGGATTCAGGTATGATGATTCTAACCGAAATAAGTCACACAGAAAAAGAAACATCATAAGATATCAGTAATACACGGAATGTAAACTTGGCTACACAGGAACTGAATTACAGAACAGAACATGGTCTCAAATTTAGAAAAACAACTTATGCTTGCTTAAGGGTAAAGGTGAGTTGGGGTGCTGCATAAAACCAGAGATTGAAATGAGCACAGATAAAGTTCCTTAAGCCAAATATGGAATAGACAAGAGCTACTCCTTGCTCAACGAAATGGACTCAACACCGCATATTAAACGCCTAAGAATGTACCTGACTTGTAAGTATCTTAAAACCTATGGATTGCTATGTCTCCGAAAGAGAATCAAGCATGTGTACAGGGGCATAAACGCAGCAGTGATAGGATTGGAGAGGTTCGGTGAGCAGATGACGACCCTTTGAAGTCATATTGCATGGTACCCATTCCACGGGTTTCAACTACCCAGGTTTTAGGTATTCTACCTTCAGCTAAAACATGCATGTGGAACCCAGAGTATGATCAACCATGTGATCGGGAGACGTGTTCAAATATATCTCAGTTTTCGTACCCTGGTACTTGGGTGCAACATTACAGACGCTTTACTAACACTCTCCCGACTTGGAGAGTCAGTCCCTTTAACCTCCTGTTTGGACCAGTTTGCAATTTCTGCGGAAGATGAACAGGAATAGCGAGAACCAATGAGAGACTAGCTGGAGGTGTCTGGAAGGGCAAATTTAACTCTCATTTCCCACCAGGAAGAGGAATTAACCAAACGCTCAGCGTGCCGTGCCGGAACCAGATTAGGGCCTGAAGCCATCCTGCGGTGTTGCGGCCAGCTCACAAGAACGCGAGTTGAAGAAAGGAGCTCAGGGGCACTGTAATTCACAAACCTGCAGAGTTATAAATGACAGCTATCGTCCAAAAATAGACTGAAGTAAGGCTGCCAAGAGGACTTGAAAGCGGGGCAGAATTGCAGGAAACTGATTTCAGGAGGTAGACTGGAATTGCATTGAAAGCATAGGAAAAGAGGCAGAACGTCCACAATGATGCACTTGGCCAAAAAGTGCGTATGCGTTTTTTCCTGAATATATTCAGGAAAAAACGCATACGCCCTTTTTGGCCAACCAAGCAAGCTTGCAAAGGAAATCTGCACTACAATGAAGTCTCACTTCCCCCCGGTCAAAAGGGCCATCTGAAAAAAGTGTAAAATCCAGAAAGGCAGGACAGGCCATGGAGAACTGGGAACCTTGTTATGCTGATGGGCGGGATGTAAATTGCCAACAACCACTCGGGAGAAGTGTATGGTGTTTCCTGAAACATCTAAAAAACAAAGCAACAGAACCAAGGGCACTTCCACTTATGGTCCTATAGCTTAGGGAAATTAAAATCAAAAAGACACAGCCACCCCAAAGTTTGGAACGGCTCTGTTTACAAGAAACTCGTTTAGAGTACAAGTTCAACATCGCAGAAAGTGAAAAATGGATAAAGAAGTTGTGGTATTTACTTACAAAGCAATATCACTCAGCAATGAAATCTGTGTCATCAGGCCCTTAGCAGCACAATGAGTGGATTCAGGTATGATGATTCTAACTGAAATAAGTCACACAGAAAAAGAAACATCATAAGATATCAGTAATACACGGAATGGAAACTTGGCTACACAGGAACTGAATTACAGAACAGAACAGGGTCTCAAATTTTGAAAACCAACTTATGCTTTCTTAAGGGGAAAGGTGAGTTCGGGTGCTGCATAAAACCAGAGATTGAAATGAGCACAGATAAAGTTCCTTAAGTCAAATATGGAATAGACAAGAGCTACTCCTTGGTCAACGAAATGGACTCAACACCGCATATTAAACGCCTAAGAATGTACCTGACTAGTAAGTATCGTAAAACCTATGGATTGCTATGTCTCCAATAGAGTATCAAGCATGTGTACAGGGGCATAAACGCAGCAGTGATAGGATTGGAGAGGTTCGGTGAGCAAATGAAGACCCTTTGAAGTCATATTGCATGGTACCCATTACACGGGTCTCAACTCTCCAGGTTTAAGGTATTCTTCCTTCAGCTAAAACATGCATGTGGAACCCAAGTATGATCAACCATGTGAACGGGAGATGTGTTCAAATATGTCTCAGTTTTCCTCCCCTGGTACTCGGGTGCAACATTCCAGACGCTTTACTGACACTCTCCCCACTTGGAGAGTCAGCGCCTTTAACCTCCTGTTTGGCCCAGTTTGCAATTTCTGCGGAAGATGAACAGGAATAGCGAGAACCAATGAGAGGCTAGCTGGAGGTGTCTGGACGGGCAAATTTAACTCTCATTTCCCACCAGGAAGAGGAAATAACCAAAGGCTCAGCGTGCCGTGCCGGAACCAGATTAGGGCCTGAAGCCATCCTGCGGTGTTGCGGCCAGCTCAAAAGAAAGCGAGTTGAAGAAAGGAGCTCAGGGGCACTGTAATTCACAAACCTGCAGAGTTATAAATGACAGCTATCGTCCAAAAATAGACTGAAGTAAGGCTGCCAAGAGGACTTGAAAGCGGGGCAGAATTGCAGGAAACCGATTTCAGGAGGTAGACTGGAATTGCATTGAAAGCATAGGAAAAGAGGCAGAACGTCCACAATGATGCACTTGGCCAAAAAGGGCGTATGCGTTTTTTCCTGAATATATTCAGGAAAAAACGCATACGCCCTTTTTGGCCAACCAAGCAAGCTTGCAAAGGAAATCTGCACTACAATGAAGTCTCACTTCCCCCCGGTCAAAAGGACCATCTGAAAAAAGTGTAAAATCCAGAAAGGCAGGACAGGCCATGGAGAACTGGGAGCCTTGTTATGCTGATGGGCGGGATGTAATATGCCAACAACCACTCGGGAGAAGTGTATGCTGTTTCCTGAAACATCTAAAAAACAAAGCAACAGAGCCTAGGGCACTTCCACTTATGGTCCTATAGCTTAGGGAATTTAAAATCAAAAAGACACAGCCACCCCAAAGTTTCGAAAGGCTCTGTTTAGAAAAACCTCGTTTACAGTACAAGTTCAACATCACAGAAAGTGAAAAATGGATAAAAAATTTGTGGTATTTACTTACAAAGCAATATCACTCAGCAATGAAATCTGTGTCATCAGGCCCTTAGCAGCACAATGAGTGGATTCAGGTATGATGATTCTAACTGAAATAAGTCACACAGAAAAAGAAACATCATAAGATATCAGTAATACACGGAATGTAAACTTGGCTACACAGGAACTGAATTACAGAACAGAACAGGGTCTCAAATTTAGAAAAACAACTTATGCTTGCTTAAGGGTAAAGGTGAGTTGGGGTGCTGCATAAAACCAGAGATTGAAATGAGCACAGATAAAGTTCCTTAAGCCAAATATGGAATAGACAAGAGCTACTCCTTGCTCAACGAAATGGACTCAACACCGCATATTAAACGCCTAAGAATGTACCTGACTTGTAAGTATCTTAAAACCTATGGATTGCTATGTCTCCGAAAGAGAATCAAGCATGTGTACAGGGGCATAAACGCAGCAGTGATAGGATTGGAGAGGTTCGGTGAGCAAATGAAGACCCTTTGAAGTCATATTGCATGGTACCCATTACACGGGTTTCAACTACCCAGGTTTAAGGTATTCTTCCTTCAGCTAAAGCATGCATGTGGAACCTAGAGTATGATCAACCATGTGATCGGGAGACGTGTTCAAATATGTCTCAGTTTTCGTACCCTGGTACTCGGGTGCAACATTCCAGACGCTTTACTAACACTCTCCCGACTTGGAGAGTCAGTTCCTTTAACCTCCTGTTTGGCCCAGTTTGCAATTTCTGCGGAAGATGAACAGGAATAGCGAGAACCAATGAGAGGCTAGCTGGAGGTGTCTGGACGGGCAAATTTAACTCTCATTTCCCACCAGGAAGAGGAATTAACCAAAGGCTCAGCGTGCCGTGCCGGAACCAGATTAGGGCCTGAAGACATCCTGCGGTGTTGCGGCCAGCTCACAAGAAAGCGAGTTGAAGAAAGGAGCTCAGGGGCACTGTAATTCACAAACCTGCAGAGTTATAAATGACAGCTATCATCCAAAAATAGACTGAAGTAAGGCTGCCAAGAGGACTTGAAAGCGGGGCAGAATTGCAGGAAACCGATTTCAGGAGGTAGACTGGAATTGCATTGAAAGCATAGGAAAAGAGGCAGAACGTCCACAATGATGCACTTGGCCAAAAAGGGCGTATGCGTTTTTTCCTGAATATATTCAGGAAAAAACGCATACGCCCTTTTTGGCCAACCAAGCAAGCTTGCAAAGGAAATCTGCACTACAATGAAGTCTCACTTCCCCCCGGTCAAAAGGGCCATCTGAAAAAAGTGTAAAATCCAGAAAGGCAGGACAGGTCATGGAGAACTGGGAGCCTTGTTATGCTGAAGGGCGGGATGTAAATTGCCAACAACCACTCGGGAGAAGTGTATGGTGTTTCCTGAAACATCTAAAAAACAAAGCAACAGAGCCTAGGGCACTTCCACTTATGGTCCTATAGCTTAGGGAAATTAAAATCAAAAAGACACAGCCACCCCAAAGTTTGGGATGCCTCTGTTTACAAGAAACTCGTTTACAGTACAAGTTCAACATCGCAGAAAGTGAAAAATGGATAAAGAAGTTGTGGTATTTACTTACAAAGCAATATCACTCAGCAATGAAATCTGTGTCATCAGGCCCTTAGCAGCACAATGAGTGGATTCAGGTATGATGATTCTAACTGAAATAAGTCACACAGAAAAAGAAACATCATAAGATATCAGTAATACACGGAATGTAAACTTGGCTACACAGGAACTGAATTACAGAACAGAACAGGGTCTCAAATTTAGAAAACCAACTTATGCTTGCTTAAGGGTAAAGGTGAGTTGGGGTGCTGCATAAAACCAGAGATTGAAATGAACACAGATAAAGTTCCTTAAGTCAAATATGGAATAGACAAGAGCTACTCCTTGCTCAACGAAATGCACTCAACACCGCATATTAAACGCCTAAGAATGTTCCTGACTTGTAAGTATCGTAAAACCTATGGATTGCTATGTCTCCAAAAGAGAATCAAGCATGTGTACAGGGGCATAAACGCAGCAGTGATAGGATTGGAGAGGTTCGGTGAGCAAATGAAGACCCTTTGAAGTCATATTGCATGGTACCCATTCCACGGGTCTCAACTCTCCAGGTTTAAGGTATTCTTCCTTCAGCTAAAACATGCATGTGGAACCCAAGTATGATCAACCATGTGAACGGGAGACGTGTTCAAATATGTCTCAGTTTTCCTCCCCTGGTACTCGGGTACAACATTCCAGACGCTTTACTAACACTCTCCCCACTTGGAGAGTCAGCGCCTTTAACCTCCTGTTTGGCCCAGTTTGCAATATCTGCGGAAGATGAACAGGAATAGTGAGAACCAATGAGAGGCTAGCTGGAGGTGTCTGGACGGGCAAATTTAACTCTCATTTCCCACCAGGAAGAGGAAATAGCCAAAGGCTCAGTGTGCCGTGCCGGAACGAAATAAGGGCCTGAAGCCATCCTGCGGTGTTGCGGCCAGGTCACAAGAAAGCGACTTGAAGAAAGGAGCTCAGGGGCACTGTAATTCACAAACCTGCAGAGTTATAAATGACAGCTATCGTCCAAAAATAGACTGAAGTAAGGCTGCCAAGAGGACTTGAAAGCGGGGCAGAATTGCAGGAAACCGATTTCAGGAGGTAGACTGGAATTGCATTGAAAGCATAGGAAAAGAGGCAGAACGTCCACAATGATGCACTTGGCCAAAAAGGGCGTATGCGTTTTTTCCTGAATATATTCAGGAAAAAACGCATACGCCCTTTTTGGCCAACCAAGCAAGCTTGCAAAGGAAATCTGCACTACAATGAAGTCTCACTTCCCCCCGGTCAAAAGGGTCATCTGAAAAAAGTGTAAAATCCAGAAAGGCAGGACAGGCCATGGAGAACTGGGAGCCTTGTTATGCTGATGGGCGGGATGTAAATTGCCAACAGACACTCGGGAGAAGTGTATGGTGTTTCCTGAAACATCTAAAAAACAAAGCAACAGAGCCTAGGGCACTTCCACTTATGGTCCTATAGCTTAGGGAATTTAAAATCAAAAAGACACAGCCACCCCAAAGTTTGGAACGGCTCTGTTTACAAGAACCTCGTTTACAGTACAAGTTCAACATCACAGAAAGTGAAAAATGGATAAAAAAGTTGTGGTATTTACTTACAAAACAATATTACTCAGCAATGAAATCTGTGTCATCAGGCCCTTAGCAGCACAATGAGTGGATTCAGGTATGATGATTCTAACTGAAATAAGTCACACAGAAAAAGAAACATCATAAGATATCAGTAATACACGGAATGGAAACTTGGCTACACAGGAACTGAATTACAGAACAGAACAGGGTCTCAAATTTAGAAAAACAACTTATGCTTGCTTAAGGGTAAAGGTGAGTTGGGGTGCTGCATAAAACCAGAGATTGAAATGAGCACAGATAAAGTTCCTTAAGCCAAATATGGAATAGACAAGAGCTACTCCTTGCTCAACGAAATGGACTCAACACCGCATATTAAACGCCTAAGAATGTACCTGACTTGTAAGTATCTTAAAACCTATGGATTGCTATGTCTCCGAAAGAGAATCAAGCATGTGTACAGGGGCATAAACGCAGCAGTGATAGGATTGGAGAGGTTCGGTGAGCAAATGAAGACCCTTTGAAGTCATATTGCATGGTACCCATTCCACGGGTTTCAACTACCCAGGTTTAAGGTATTCTTCCTTCAGCTAAAACATGCATGTGGAACCTAGAGTATGATCAACCATGTGATCGGGAGACGTGTTCAAATATGTCTCAGTTTTCGTACCCTGGTACTCGGGTGCAACATTCCAGACGCTTTACTAACACTCTCCCCACTTGGAGAGTCAGCGCCTTTAACCTCCTGTTTGGCTCAGTTTGCAATTTCTGCGGATGATGAACAGGAATAGCGAGAACCAATGAGAGGCTAGCTGGAGGTGTCTGGACGGGCAAATTTAACTCTCATTTCCCACCAGGAAGAGGAAATAACCAAAGGCTCAGCATGCCGTACCGGAACTAGATTAGGGCCTGAAGCCATCCTGCGGTGTTGCGGCCAGCTCAAAAGAAAGCGAGTTGAAGAAAGGAGCTCAGGGGCACTGTAATTCACAAACCTGCAGAGTTATAAATGACAGCTATCGTCCAAAAATAGACTGAAGTAAGGCTGCCAAGAGGACTTGAAAGCGGGGCAGAATTGCAGGAAACCGATTTCAGGAGGTAGACTGGAATTGCATTGAAAGCATAGGAAAAGAGGCAGAACGTCCACAATGATGCACTTGGCCAAAAAGGGCGTATGCGTTTTTTCCTGAATATATTCAGGAAAAAACGCATACGCCCTTTTTGGCCAACCAAGCAAGCTAGCAAAGGAAATCTGCACTACAATGAAGTCTCACTTCCCCCCGGTCAAAAGGGCCATCTGAAAAAAGTGTAAAATCCAGAAAGGCAGGACAGGCCATGGAGAACTGAGAGCCTTGTTATCCTGAAGGGCGGGATGTAAATTGCCAACAACCACTCGGGAGAAGTGTATGGTGTTTCCTGAAACATCTAAAAAACAAAGCAACAGAGCCTAGGACACTTCCACTTATGGTCCTATAGCTTAGGGAATTTAAAATCAAAAAGACACAGCCACCCCAAAGTTTGGAACGGCTCTGTTTACAAGAACCTCGTTTACAGTACAAGTTCAACATCACAGAAAGTGAAAAATGGATAAAGAAGTTGTGGTATTTACTTACAAAGCAATATCACTCAGCAATGAAATCTGTGTCATCAGGCCCTTAGCAGCACAATGAGTGGATTCAGGTATGATGATTCTAACTGAAATAAGTCACACAGAAAAAGAAACATTATACGATATCAGTAATACATGGAATGGAAACTTGGCTACACAGGAACTGAATTACAGAACAGAACAGGGTCTCAAATTTAGAAAAACAACTTATGCTTGCTTAAGGGTAAAGGTGAGTTGGGGTGCTGCATAAAACCAGAGATTGAAATGAGCACAGATAAAGTTCATTAAGCCAAATATGGAATAGAGAAGAGCTACTCCTTGCTGAATGAAATGGACTCAACACCGCATATTAAACGCCTTAGAATGTACCTGACTAGTAAGTATCTTAAAACCTATGGATTGCTATGTCTCCGAAAGAGAATCAAGCATGTGTACAGGGGCATAAACGCAGCAGTGATAGGATTGGAGAGGTTCGGTGAGCAAATGAAGACCCTTTGAAGTCATATTGCATGGTACCCATTACACGGGTCTCAACTCTCCAGGTTTAAGGTATTCTTCCTTCAGCTAAAACATGCATGTGGAACCCAAGTATGATCAACCATGTGAACGGGAGACGTGTTCAAATATGTCTCAATTTTCCTCCCCTGGTACTCGGGTGCAACATTCCAGACGCTTTACTAACACTCTCCCCACTTGGAGAGTCAGCGCCTTTAACCTCCTGTTTGGCTCAGTTTGCAATTTCTGCGGATGATGAACAGGAATAGCGAGAACCAATGAGAGGCTAGCTGGAGGTGTCTGGACGGGCAAATTTAACTCTCATTTCCCACCAGGAAGAGGAAATAACCAAAGGCTCAGCGTGCCGTACCGGAACCAGATTAGGGCCTGAAGCCATCCTGCGGTGTTGCGGCCAGCTCAAAAGAAAGCGAGTTGAAGAAAGCAGCTCAGGGGCACTGTAATTCACAAACCTGCAGAGTTATAAATGACAGCTATCGTCCAAAAATAGACTGAAGTAAGGCTGCCAAGAGGACTTGAAAGCGGGGCAGAATTGCAGGAAACCGATTTCAGGAGGTAGACTGGAATTGCATTGAAAGCATAGGAAAAGAGGCAGAACGTCCACAATGATGCACTTGGCCAAAAAGGGCGTATGCGTTTTTTCCTGAATATATTCAGGAAAAAACGCATACGCCCTTTTTGGCCAACCAAGCAAGCTAGCAAAGGAAATCTGCACTACAATGAAGTCTCACTTCCCCCCGGTCAAAAGGGCCATCTGAAAAAAGTGTAAAATCCAGAAAGGCAGGACAGGCCATGGAGAACTGAGAGCCTTGTTATCCTGAAGGGCGGGATGTAAATTGCCAACAACCACTCGGGAGAAGTTTATGGTGTTTCCTGAAACATCTAAAAAACAAAGCAACAGAGCCTAGGGCACTTCCACTTATGGTCCTATAGCCTAGGGAATTTAAAATCAAAAAGACACAGCCACCCCAAAGTTTGGAACGGCTCTGTTTACAAGAACCTCGTTTACAGTACAAGTTCAACATCACAGAAAGTGAAAAATGGATAAAGAAGTTGTGGTATTTACTTACAAAGCAATATCACTCAGCAATGAAATCTGTGTCATCAGGCCCTTAGCAGCACAATGAGTGGATTCAGGTATGATGATTCTAACTGAAATAAGTCACACAGAAAAAGAAACATTATACGATATCAGTAATACATGGAATGGAAACTTGGCTACACAGGAACTGAATTACAGAACAGAACAGGGTCTCAAATTTAGAAAAACAACTTATGCTTGCTTAAGGGTAAAGGTGAGTTGGGGTGCTGCATAAAACCAGAGATTGAAATGAGCACAGATAAAGTTCCTTAAGCCAAATATGGAATAGAGAAGAGCTACTCCTTGCTGAATGAAATGGACTCAACACCGCATATTAAACGCCTAAGAATGTACCTGACTAGTAAGTATCTTAAAACCTATGGATTGCTATGTCTCCGAAAGAGAATCAAGCATGTGTACAGGGGCATAAACGCAGCAGTGATAGGATTGGAGAGGTTCGGTGAGCAAATGAAGACCCTTTGAAGTCATATTGCATGGTACCCATTACACGGGTCTCAACTCTCCAGGTTTAAGGTATTCTTCCTTCAGCTAAAACATGCATGTGGAACCCAAGTATGATCAACCATGTGAACGGGAGACGTGTTCAAATATGTCTCAGTTTTCCTCCCCTGGTACTCGGGTGCAACATTCCAGACGCTTTACTAACACTCTCCCCACTTGGAGAGTCAGCGCCTTTAACCTCCTGTTTGGCCCAGTTTGCAATATCTGCGGAAGATGAACAGGAATAGTGAGAACCAATGAGAGGCTAGCTGGAGGTGTCTGGACGGGCAAATTTAACTCTCATTTCCCACCAGGAAGAGGAAATAACCAAAGGCTCAGTGTGCCGTGCCGGAACCAAATAAGGGCCTGAAGCCATCATGCGGTGTTGCGGCCAGCTCACAAGAAAGCGACTTGAAGAAAGGAGCTCAGGGGCACTGTAATTCACAAACCTGCAGAGTTATAAATGACAGCTATCGTCCAAAAATAGACTGAAGTAAGGCTGCCAAGAGGACTTGAAAGCGGGGCAGAATTGCAGGAAACCGATTTCAGGAGGTAGACTGGAATTGCATTGAAAGCATAGGAAAAGAGGCAGAACGTCCACAATGATGCACTTGGCCAAAAAGGGCGTATGCGTTTTTTCCTGAATATATTCAGGAAAAAACGCATACGCCCTTTTTGGCCAACCAAGCAAGCTTGCAAAGGAAATCTGCACTACAATGAAGTCTCACTTCCCCCCGGTCAAAAGGGTCATCTGAAAAAAGTGTAAAATCCAGAAAGGCAGGACAGGCCATGGAGAACTGGGAGCCTTGTTATGCTGATGGGCGGGATGTAAATTGCCAACAACCACTCTGGAGAAGTGTATGGTGTTTCCTGAAACATCTAAAAAACAAAGCAACAGAGCCTAGGGCACTTCCTCTTATGGTCCTATAGTTTAGGGAAATTAAAATCAAAAAGACACAGCCACCCCAAAGTTTGGAACGGCTCTGTTTACAAGAACCTCGTTTACAGTACAAGTTCAACATCACAGAAAGTGAAAAATGGATAAAAAAGTTGTGGTATTTACTTACAAAAGAATATTACTCAGCAATGAAATCTGTGTCATCAGGCCCTTAGCAGCACAATGAGTGGATTCAGGTATGATGATTCTAACTGAAATAAGTCACACAGAAAAAGAAACATCATAAGATATCAGTAATACACGGAATGGAAACTTGGCTACACAGGAACTGAATTACAGAACAGAACAGGGTCTCAAATTTAGAAAAACAACTTATGCTTGCTTAAGGGGAAAGGTGAGTTGGGGTGCTGCATAAAACCAGAGATTGAAATGAGCACAGATAAAGTTCCTTAAGCCAAATATGGAATAGACAAGAGCTACTCCTTGCTCAACGAAATGGACTCAACACCCCATATTAAACGCCTAAGAATGTACCTGACTTGTAAGTATCTTAAAACCTATGGATTGCTATGTCTCCGAAAGAGAATCAAGCATGTGTACAGGGGCATAAACGCAGCAGTGATAGGATTGGAGAGGTTCGGTGAGCAAATGAAGACCCTTTGAAGTCATATTGCATGGTACCCATTCCACGGGTTTCAACTACCCAGGTTTAAGGTATTCTTCCTTCAGCTAAAACATGCATGTGGAACCTAGAGTATGATCAACCATGTGATCGGGAGACGTGTTCAAATATGTCTCAGTTTTCCTCCCCTGGTACTCGGGTGCAACATTCCAGACGCTTTACTAACACTCTCCCGACTTGGAGAGTCAGTCCCTTTAACCTCCTGTTTGGCCCAGTTTGCAATTTCTGCGGATGATGAACAAGAATAGCGAGAACCAATGAGAGGCTAGCTGGAGGTGTCTGGACGGGCAAATTTAACTCTCATTTCCCACCAGGAAGAGGAATTAACCAAAGGCTCAGCGTGCCATGCCGGAACCAGATTAGGGCCTGAAGCCATCCTGCGGTGTTGCGGCCAGCTCACAAGAAAGCGAGTTGAAGAAAGGAGCTCAGGGGCACTGTAATTCACAAACCTGCAAAGTTATAAATGACAGCTGTCGTCCAAAAATAGACTGAAGTAAGGCTGCCAAGAGGACTTGAAAGCGGGGAAGAATTGCAGGAAACCGATTTCAGGAGGTAGACTGGAATTGCATTGAAAGCATAGGAAAAGAGGCAGAACGTCCACAATGATGCAGTTGGCCAAAAAGGGCGTATGCATTTTTTCCTGAATATATTCAGGAAAAAACGCATATGCCCTTTTTGGCCAACCAAGCAAGCTTGCAAAGGAAATCTGCACTACAATGAAGTCTCACTTCCCCCCGGTCAAAAGGGCCATCTGAAAAAAGTGTAAAATCCAGAAAGGCAGGACAGGCCATGGAGAACTGGGAGCCTTGTTATGCTGATGGGCGGGATGTAAATTGGCAACAGACACTTGGGAGAAGTGTATGGTGTTTCCTGAAACATCTAAAAAACAAAGCAACAGAGCCTAGGGCACTTCCACTTATGGTCCTATAGCTTAGGGAAATTAAAATCAAAAAGACACAGCCACACCAAAGTTTGGGATGCCTCTGTTTACAAGCACCTCATTTACCGTAAAAGTTCAATATCACAGAAAGTGAAAAATGGATAAAGAACTTGTGGTACTTACGTACAATGCAGTATCACTCAGCAATGAAATCTATGTCATCAGGCCCGTAGCAGCATAATGAGTGGATTCAGGTACGATGATTCTAACTGAAATAAGTCACACAGAAAAAGAAACATCATAAGATATCACTAATACACGGAATGTAAACTTGGCTACAGAGGAACTGAATTCCAAAACAGAACAGGGTCTCAAATTTAGAAAACCAACTTATGCTTGCTTAAGGGTAAAGGTGAGTTGGGGTGCTGCATAAAACCAGAGATTGAAATGAGCACAGATAAAGTTCCTTAAGCCAAATATGGAATAGACAAGAGCTACTCCTTGCTCAACGAAATGGACTCAACACCCCATATTAAACGCCTAAGAATGTACCTGACTAGTAAGTATCTTCAAACCTATGGATTGCTATGTCTCCGAAAGAGAATCAAGCATGTGTACAGGGGCATAAACGCAGCAGTGATAGGATTGGAGAGGTTCGGTGAGCAAATGAAGACCCTTTGAAGTCATATTGCATGGTACCCATTCCACGGGTTTCAACTACCCAGGTTTAAGGTATTCTTCCTTCAGCTAAAACATGCATGTGGAACCTAGAGTATGATCAACCATGTGATCGGGAGACGTGTTCAAATATGTCTCAGTTTTCGTACCCTGGTACTCGGGTGCAACATTCCAGACGCTTTACTAACACTCTCCCGACTTGGAGAGTCAGTCCCTTTAACCTCCTGTTTGGCCCAGTTTGCAATTTCTGCGGAAGATGAACAGGAATAGCGAGAACCAATGAGAGACTAGCTGGAGGTGTCTGGACGGGCAAATTTAACTCTCATTTCCCACCAGGAAGAGGAATTAACCAAAGCCTCAGCGTGCCGTGCCCGAACCAGATTAGGGCCTGAAGCCATCCTGCGGTGTTGCGGCCAGCTCACAAGAAAGCGAGTTGAAGAAAGGAGCTCAGGGGCACTGTAATTCACAAACCTGCAGAGTTATAAATGACAGCTATCGTCCAAAAATAGACTGAAGTAAGGCTGCCAAGAGGACTTGAAAGCGGGGCAGAATTGCAGGAAACCGATTTCAGGAGGTAGACTGGAATTGCATTGAAAGCATAGGAAAAGAGGCAGAACGTCCACAATGATGCACTTGGCCAAAAAGGGCGTATGCGTTTTTTCCTGAATATATTCAGGAAAAAACGCATACGCCCTTTTTGGCCAACCAAGCAAGCTTGCAAAGGAAATCTGCACTACAATGAAGTCTCACTTCCCCCCGGTCAAAAGGGTCATCTGAAAAAAGTGTAAAATCCAGAAAGGCAGGACAGGCCATGGAGAACTGGGAGCCTTGTTATGCTGATGGGCGGGATGTAAATTGCCAACAACCACTCTGGAGAAGTGTATGGTGTTTCCTGAAACATCTAAAAAACAAAGCAACAGAGCCTAGGGCACTTCCTCTTATGGTCCTATAGTTTAGGGAAATTAAAATCAAAAAGACACAGCCACCCCAAAGTTTGGAACGGCTCTGTTTACAAGAACCTCGTTTACAGTACAAGTTCAACATCACAGAAAGTGAAAAATGGATAAAAAAGTTGTGGTATTTACTTACAAAAGAATATTACTCAGCAATGAAATCTGTGTCATCAGGCCCTTAGCAGCACAATGAGTGGATTCAGGTATGATGATTCTAACTGAAATAAGTCACACAGAAAAAGAAACATCATAAGATATCAGTAATACACGGAATGGAAACTTGGCTACACAGGAACTGAATTACAGAACAGAACAGGGTCTCAAATTTAGAAAAACAACTTATGCTTGCTTAAGGGGAAAGGTGAGTTGGGGTGCTGCATAAAACCAGAGATTGAAATGAGCACAGATAAAGTTCCTTAAGCCAAATATGGAATAGACAAGAGCTACTCCTTGCTCAACGAAATGGACTCAACACCCCATATTAAACGCCTAAGAATGTACCTGACTTGTAAGTATCTTAAAACCTATGGATTGCTATGTCTCCGAAAGAGAATCAAGCATGTGTACAGGGGCATAAACGCAGCAGTGATAGGATTGGAGAGGTTCGGTGAGCAAATGAAGACCCTTTGAAGTCATATTGCATGGTACCCATTCCACGGGTTTCAACTACCCAGGTTTAAGGTATTCTTCCTTCAGCTAAAACATGCATGTGGAACCTAGAGTATGATCAACCATGTGATCGGGAGACGTGTTCAAATATGTCTCAGTTTTCCTCCCCTGGTACTCGGGTGCAACATTCCAGACGCTTTACTAACACTCTCCCGACTTGGAGAGTCAGTCCCTTTAACCTCCTGTTTGGCCCAGTTTGCAATTTCTGCGGATGATGAACAAGAATAGCGAGAACCAATGAGAGGCTAGCTGGAGGTGTCTGGACGGGCAAATTTAACTCTCATTTCCCACCAGGAAGAGGAATTAACCAAAGGCTCAGCGTGCCATGCCGGAACCAGATTAGGGCCTGAAGCCATCCTGCGGTGTTGCGGCCAGCTCACAAGAAAGCGAGTTGAAGAAAGGAGCTCAGGGGCACTGTAATTCACAAACCTGCAAAGTTATAAATGACAGCTGTCGTCCAAAAATAGACTGAAGTAAGGCTGCCAAGAGGACTTGAAAGCGGGGAAGAATTGCAGGAAACCGATTTCAGGAGGTAGACTGGAATTGCATTGAAAGCATAGGAAAAGAGGCAGAACGTCCACAATGATGCAGTTGGCCAAAAAGGGCGTATGCATTTTTTCCTGAATATATTCAGGAAAAAACGCATATGCCCTTTTTGGCCAACCAAGCAAGCTTGCAAAGGAAATCTGCACTACAATGAAGTCTCACTTCCCCCCGGTCAAAAGGGCCATCTGAAAAAAGTGTAAAATCCAGAAAGGCAGGACAGGCCATGGAGAACTGGGAGCCTTGTTATGCTGATGGGCGGGATGTAAATTGGCAACAGACACTTGGGAGAAGTGTATGGTGTTTCCTGAAACATCTAAAAAACAAAGCAACAGAGCCTAGGGCACTTCCACTTATGGTCCTATAGCTTAGGGAAATTAAAATCAAAAAGACACAGCCACACCAAAGTTTGGGATGCCTCTGTTTACAAGCACCTCATTTACCGTAGAAGTTCAATATCACAGAAAGTGAAAAATGGATAAAGAACTTGTGGTACTTACGTACAATGCAGTATCACTCAGCAATGAAATCTATGTCATCAGGCCCGTAGCAGCATAATGAGTGGATTCAGGTACGATGATTCTAACTGAAATAAGTCACACAGAAAAAGAAACATCATAAGATATCACTAATACACGGAATGTAAACTTGGCTACAGAGGAACTGAATTCCAAAACAGAACAGGGTCTCAAATTTAGAAAACCAACTTATGCTTGCTTAAGGGTAAAGGTGAGTTGGGGTGCTGCATAAAACCAGAGATTGAAATGAGCACAGATAAAGTTCCTTAAGCCAAATATGGAATAGACAAGAGCTACTCCTTGCTCAACGAAATGGACTCAACACCCCATATTAAACGCCTAAGAATGTACCTGACTAGTAAGTATCTTCAAACCTATGGATTGCTATGTCTCCGAAAGAGAATCAAGCATGTGTACAGGGGCATAAACGCAGCAGTGATAGGATTGGAGAGGTTCGGTGAGCAAATGAAGACCCTTTGAAGTCATATTGCATGGTACCCATTCCACGGGTTTCAACTACCCAGGTTTAAGGTATTCTTCCTTCAGCTAAAACATGCATGTGGAACCTAGAGTATGATCAACCATGTGATCGGGAGACGTGTTCAAATATGTCTCAGTTTTCGTACCCTGGTACTCGGGTGCAACATTCCAGACGCTTTACTAACACTCTCCCGACTTGGAGAGTCAGTCCCTTTAACCTCCTGTTTGGCCCAGTTTGCAATTTCTGCGGAAGATGAACAGGAATAGCGAGAACCAATGAGAGACTAGCTGGAGGTGTCTGGACGGGCAAATTTAACTCTCATTTCCCACCAGGAAGAGGAATTAACCAAAGCCTCAGCGTGCCGTGCCCGAACCAGATTAGGGCCTGAAGCCATCCTGCGGTGTTGCGGCCAGCTCACAAGAAAGCGAGTTGAAGAAAGGAGCTCAGGGGCACTGTAATTCACAAACCTGCAGAGTTATAAATGACAGCTATCGTCCAAAAATAGACTGAAGTAAGGCTGCCAAGAGGACTTGAAAGCGGGGCAGAATTGCAGGAAACCGATTTCAGGAGGTAGACTGGAATTGCATTGAAAGCATAGGAAAAGAGGCAGAACGTCCACAATGATGCACTTGGCCAAAAAGGGCGTATGCGTTTTTTCCTGAATATATTCAGGAAAAAACGCATACGCACTTTTTGGCCAACCAAGCAAGCTTGCAAAGGAAATCTGCACTACAATGAAGTCTCACTTCCCCCCGGTCCAAAGGGCTATCTGAAAAAAGTGTAAAATCCAGAAAGGCAGGACAGGCCATGGAGAACTGGGAGCCTTGTTATGCTGATGGGCGGGATGTAAATTGCCAACAACCACTCGGGAGAAGTGTATGGTGTTTCCTGAAACATCTAAAAAACAAAGCAACAGAACCTAGGGTACTTCCACTTATGGTCCTATAGCTTAGGGAAATTAAAATAAAAAAGACACAGCCACCCCAAAGTTTGGAACGGCTCTGTTTACAAGAACCTCGTTTACAGTACAAGTTCAACATCGCAGAAAGTGAAAAATGGATAAAGAAGTTGTGGTATTTACTTACAAAGCAATATCACTCAGCAATGAAATCTGTGTCATCAGGCCCTTAGCAGCACAATGAGTGGATTCAGGTATGATGATTCTAACTGAAATAAGTCACACAGAGAAAGAAACATCATAAGATATCAGTAATACACGGAATGGAAACTTGGCTACACAGGAACTGAATTACAGAACAGAACAGGGTCTCAAATTTAGAAAACCAACTTATGCTTGCTTAAGGGGAAAGGTGAGTTGGGGTGCTGCATAAAACCAGAGATTGAAATGAGCACAGATAAAGTTCCTTAAGCCAAATATGGAATAGACAAGAGCTACTCCTTGCTCAATGAAATGGACTCAACACCCCATATTAAACGCCTAAGAATGTACCTGACTAGTAAGTATCTTCAAACCTATGGATTGCTATGTCTCCGAAAGAGAATCAAGCATGTGTACAGGGGCATAAACGCAGCAGTGATAGGATTGGAGAGGTTCGGTGAGCAAATGAAGACCCTTTGAAGTCATATTGCATGGTACCCATTCCACGGGTTTCAACTACCCAGGTTTAAGGTATTCTTCCTTCAGCTAAAACATGCATGTGGAACCTAGAGTATGATCAACCATGTGACCGGGAGACATGTTCAAATATGTCTCAGTTTTCGTACCCTGGTACTCGGGTGCAACATTCCAGACGCTTTACTAACACTCTCCCGACTTGGAGAGTCAGTCCCTTTAACCTCCTGTTTGGCCCAGTTTGCAATTTCTGCGGAAGATGAACAGGAATAGCGAGAACCAATGAGAGACTAGCTGGAGGTGTCTGGACGGGCAAATTTAACTCTCATTTCCCACCAGGAAGAGGAATTAACCAAAGGCTCAGCGTGCCGTGCCCGAACCAGATTAGGGCCTGAAGCCATCCTGCGGTGTTTTGGCCAGCTCACAAGAAAGTGAGTTGAAGAAAGGAGCTCAGGGGCACTGTAATTCACAAACCTGCAGAGTTATAAATGACAGCTATCGTCCAAAAATAGACTGAAGTAAGGCTGCCAAGAGGACTTGAAAGCGGGGCAGAATTGCAGGAAACTGATTTCGGAGGTAGACTGGAATTGCATTGAAAGCATAGGAAAAGAGGCAGAACGTCCACAATGATGCACTTGGCCAAAAAGGGTGTATGCGTTTTTTCCTGAATATATTCAGGAAAAAACGCATACGCCCTTTTTGGCCAACCAAGCAAGCTTGCAAAGAAATCTGCACTACAATGAAGTCTCACTTCCCCCCGGTCCAAAGGGCCATCTGAAAAAAGTGTAAAATCCAGAAAGGCAGGACAGGCCATGGAGAACTGGAAGCCTTGTTATGCTGATGGGCGGGATGTAAATTGCCAACAGACACTTGGGAGAAGTGTATGGTGTTTCCTGAAACATCTAAAAAACAAAGCAACAGAACCAAGGGCACTTCCACTTATGGTCCTATAGCTTAGGGAAATTAAAATCAAAAAGACACAGCCACCCCAAAGTTTGGAACGGCTCTGTTTACAAGAACCTCGTTTACAGTACAAGTTCAACATCGCAGAAAGTGAAAAATGGATAAAGAAGTTGTGGTATTTACTTACAAAGCAATATCACTCAGCAATGAAATCTGTGTCATCAGGCCCTTAGCAGCACAATGAGTGGATTCAGGTATGATGATTCTAACTGAAATAAGTCACACAGAAAAAGAAACATCATAAGATATCAGTAATACACGGAATGGAAACTTGGCTACACAGGAACTGAATTACAGAACAGAACAGGGTCTCAAATTTAGAAAACCAACTTATGCTTGCTTAAGGGGAAAGGTGAGTTGGGGTGCTGCATAAAACCAGAGATTGAAATGAGCACAGATAAAGTTCCTTAAGCCAAATATGGAATAGACAAGAGCTACTCCTTGCTCAATGAAATGGACTCAACACCCCATATTAAACGCCTAAGAATGTACCTGACTAGTAAGTATCTTCAAACCTATGGATTGCTATGTCTCCGAAAGAGAATCAAGCATGTGTACAGGGGCATAAACGCAGCAGTGATAGGATTGGAGAGGTTCGGTGAGCAAATGAAGACCCTTTGAAGTCATATTGCATGGTACCCATTCCACGGGTTTCAACTACCCAGGTTTAAGGTATTCTTCCTTCAGCTAAAACATGCATGTGGAACCTAGAGTATGATCAACCATGTGATCGGGAGACGTGTTCAAATATGTCTCAGTTTTCGTACCCTGGTACTCGGGTGCAACATTCCAGACGCTTTACTAACACTCTCCCGACTTGGAGAGTCAGTCCCTTTAACCTCCTGTTTGGCCCAGTTTGCAATTTCTGCGGAAGATGAACAGGAATAGCGAGAACCAATGAGAGACTAGCTGGAGGTGTCTGGACGGGCAAATTTAACTCTCATTTCCCACCAGGAAGAGGAATTAACCAAAGGCTCAGCATGCCGTGCCCGAACCAGATTAGGGCCTGAAGCCATCCTGTGGTGTTTTGGCCAGCTCACAAGAAAGTGAGTTGAAGAAAGGAGCTCAGGGGCACTGTAATTCACAAACCTGCAGAGTTATAAATGACAGCTATCGTCCAAAAATAGACTGAAGTAAGGCTGCCAAGAGGACTTGAAAGCGGGGCAGAATTGCAGGAAGCCGATTTCGGAGGTAGACTGGAATTACATTGAAAGCATAGGAAAAGAGGCAGAACGTCCACAATGATGCAGTTGGCCAAAAAGGGCGTATGCGTTTTCTCCTGAATATATTCAGGAAAAAACGCATACGCCCTTTTTGGCCAACCAAGCAAGCTTGCAAAGGAAATCTGCACTACAATGAAGTCTCACTTCCCCCCGGTCAAAAGGGCCATCTGAAAAAAGTGTAAAATCCAGAAAGGCAGGACAGGCCATGGAGAACTGGGAGCCTTGTTATGCTGATGGGCGGGATGTAAATTGCCAACAGACACTTGGGAGAAGTGTATGGTGTTTCCTGAAACATCGAAAAAACAAAGCAACAGAGCCTAGGGCACTTCCACTTATAGTCCTATAGCTTAGGAAAATTAAAATCAAAAAGACACAGCCACCCCAAAGTTTGGGACGCCTCTGTTTACAAGAACCTCGTTTACAGTACAAGTTCAACATCGCAGAAAATGAAAAATGGATAAAGAAGCTGTGGTATTTACTTACAAAGCAATATCACTCAGCAATGAAATCTATGTCATCAGGCCCTTAGCAGCACAATGAGTGGATTCAGGTATGATGAATCTACCTGAAATAAGTCACACAGAAAAAGAAACATCATAAGATATCACTAATACACGGAATGTAAACTTGGCTACACAGGAACTGAATTTCAGAACAGAACAGGGTCTCAAATTTAGAAAACCAACTTATGCTTGCTTAAGGGGAAAGGTGAGTTGGGGTGCTGCATAAAACCAGAGATTGAAATGAGCACAGATAAAGTTCCTTAAGCCAAATATGGAATAGACAAGAGCTACTCCTTGCTCAACGAAATGGACTCAACACCGCATATTAAACGCCTAAGAATGTACCTGACTAGTAAGTATCTTAAAACCTATGGATTGCTATGTCTTCGAAAGAGAATCAAGCATGTGTACAGGGGCATAAACACAGCAGTGATAGGATTGGAGAGGTTCGGTGAGCAAATGAAGACCCTTTGAAGTCATATTGCATGGTACCCATTCCACGGGTTTCAACTACCCAGGTTTAAGGTATTCTTCCTTCAGCTAAAACATGCATGTGGAACCCAGAGTATGATCAACCATGTGATCAGGAGACGTGTTCAAATATGTCTCAGTTTTCGTACCCTGGTACTCGGGTGCAACATTCCAGACGCTTTACTAACACTCTCCCCACTTGGAGAGTCAGCCCCTTTAACCTCCTGTTTGGCCCAGTTTCCAATTTCTGCGGAAGATGAACAGGAATAGCGAGAACCAATGAGAGACTAGCTGGAGGTGTCTGGACGGGCAAATTTAACTCAGATTTCCCACCAGGAAGAGGAATTAACCAAAGGCTCAGCGTGCCGTGCCAGAACCAGATTAGGGCCTGAAGCCATCCTGCGGTGTTGCGGCCAGGTCACAAGAAAGCGAGTTGAAGAAAGGAGCTCAGGGGCACTGTAATTCACAAACCTGCAGAGTTATAAATGACAGCTCTCGTCCAAAAATAGACTGAAGTAAGGCTGCCAAGAGGACTTGAAAGCGGGGCAGAATTGCAGGAAACCGATTTCAGGAGGTAGACTGGAATTGCATTGAAAGCATAGGAAAAGAGGCAGAACGTCCACAATGATGCACTTGGCCAAAAAGGGCGTATGCGTTTTTTCCTGAATATATTCAGGAAAAAACGCATACGCCCTTTTTGGCCAACCAAGCAAGCTTGCAAAGGAAATCTGCACTACAATGAAGTCTCACTTCCCCCCGGTCCAAAGGGCTATCTGAAAAAAGTGTAAAATCCAGAAAGGCAGGACAGGCCATGGAGAACTGGGAGCCTTGTTATGCTGATGGGCGGGATGTAAATTGCCAACAACCACTCGGGAGAAGTGTATGGTGTTTCCTGAAACATCTAAAAAACAAAGCAACAGAACCTAGGGCACTTCCACTTATGGTCCTATAGCTTAGGGAAATTAAAATCAAAAAGACACAGCCACCCCAAAGTTTGGAACGGCTCTGTTTACAAGAACCTCGTTTACAGTACAAGTTCAACATCGCAGAAAGTGAAAAATGGATAAAGAAGTTGTGGTATTTACTTACAAAGCAATATCACTCAGCAATGAAATCTGTGTCATCAGGCCCTTAGCAGCACAATGAGTGGATTCAGGTATGATGATTCTAACTGAAATAAGTCACACAGAAAAAGAAACATCATAAGATATCAGTAATACACGGAATGGAAACTTGGCTACACAGGAACTGAATTACAGAACAGAACAGGGTCTCAAATTTAGAAAACCAACTTATGCTTGCTTAAGGGGAAAGGTGAGTTGGGGTGCTGCATAAAACCAGAGATTGAAATGAGCACAGATAAAGTTCCTTAAGCCAAATATGGAATAGACAAGAGCTACTCCTTGCTCAACGAAATGGACTCAACACCCCATATTAAACGCCTAAGAATGTACCTGACTAGTAAGTATCTTAAAACCTATGGATTGCTATGTCTCCGAAAGAGAATCAAGCATGTGTACAGGGGCATAAACGCAGCAGTGATAGGATTGGAGAGGTTCGGTGAGCAAATGAAGACCCTTTGAAGTCATATTGCATGGTACCCATTCCACGGGTTTCAACTACCCAGGTTTAAGGTATTCTTCCTTCAGCTAAAACATGCATGTGGAACCTAGAGTATGATCAACCATGTGATCGGGAGACGTGTTCAAATATGTCTCAGTTTTCGTACCCTGGTACTCGGGTGCAACATTCCAGACGCTTTACTAACACTCTCCCGACTTGGAGAGTCAGTCCCTTTAACCTCCTGTTTGGCCCAGTTTGCAATTTCTGCGGAAGATGAACAGGAATAGCGAGAACCAATGAGAGACTAGCTGGAGGTGTCTGGACGGGCAAATTTAACTCTCATTTCCCACCAGGAAGAGGAATTAACCAAAGGCTCAGCGTGCCGTGCCCGAACCAGATTAGGGCCTGAAGCCATCCTGCGGTGTTTTGGCCAGCTCACAAGAAAGTGAGTTGAAGAAAGGAGCTCAGGGGCACTATAATTCACAAACCTGCAGAGTTATAAATGACAGCTATCGTCCAAAAATAGACTGAAGTAAGGCTGCCAAGAGGACTTGAAAGCGGGGCAGAATTGCAGGAAACCGATTTCGGAGGTAGACTGGAATTACATTGAAAGCATAGGAAAAGAGGCAGAACGTCCACAATGATGCACTTGGCCAAAAAGGGCGTATGCGTTTTTTCCTGAATATATTCAGGAAAAAACGCATACGCCCTTTTTGGCCAACCAAGCAAGCTTGCAAAGGAAATCTGCACTACAATGAAGTCTCACTTCCCCCCGGTCAAAAGGGCCATCTGAAAAAAGTGTAAAATCCAGAAAGGCAGGACAGGACATGGAGAACTGGGAGCCTTGTTATGCTGATGGGCGGGATGTAAATTGCCAACAGACACTTGGGAGAAGTGTATGGTGTTTCCTGAAACATCGAAAAAACAAAGCAACAGAGCCTAGGGCACTTCCACTTATGGTCCTATAGCTTAGGAAAATTAAAATCAAAAAGACACAGCCACCCCAAAGTTTGGGACGCCTCTGTTTACAAGAACCTCGTTTACAGTACAAGTTCAACATCGCAGAAAATGAAAAATGGATAAAGAAGCTGTGGTATTTACTTACAAAGCAATATCACTCAGCAATGAAATCTATGTCATCAGGCCCTTAGCAGCACAATGAGTGGATTCAGGTATGATGATTCTACCTGAAATAAGTCACACAGAAAAAGAAACATCATAAGATATCACTAATACACGGAATGTAAACTTGGCTACACAGGAACTGAATTTCAGAACAGAACAGGGTCTCAAATTTAGAAAACCAACTTATGCTTGCTTAAGGGTAAAGGTGAGTTGGGGTGCTGCATAAAACCAGAGATTGAAATGAGCACAGATAAAGTTCCTTAAGCCAAATATGGAATAGACAAGAGCTACTCCTTGCTCAACGAAATGGACTCAACACCGCATATTAAACGCCTAAGAATGTACCTGACTAGTAAGTATCTTAAAACCTATGGATTGCTATGTCTTCGAAAGAGAATCAAGCATGTGTACAGGGGCATAAACACAGCAGTGATAGGATTGGAGAGGTTCGGTGAGCAAATGAAGACCCTTTGAAGTCATATTGCATGGTACCCATTCCACGGGTTTCAACTACCCAGGTTTAAGGTATTCTTCCTTCAGCTAAAACATGCATGTGGAACCCAGAGTATGATCAACCATGTGATCGGGAGACGTGTTCAAATATGTCTCAGTTTTCGTACCCTGGTACTCGGGTGCAACATTCCAGACGCTTTACTAACACTCTCCCCACTTGGAGAGTCAGCCCCTTTAACCTCCTGTTTGGCCCAGTTTGCAATTTCTGCGGAAGATGAACAGGAATAGCGAGAACCAATGAGAGACTAGCTGGAGGTGTCTGGACGGGCAAATTTAACTCAGATTTCCCACCAGGAAGAGGAATTAACCAAAGGCTCAGCGTGCCGTGCCAGAACCAGATTAGGGCCTGAAGCCATCCTGCGGTGTTGCGGCCAGGTCACAAGAAAGCGAGTTGAAGAAAGGAGCTCAGGGGCACTGTAATTCACAAACCTGCAGAGTTATAAATGACAGCTCTCGTCCAAAAATAGACTGAAATAAGGCTGCCAAGAGGACTTGAAAGCGGGGCAGAATTGCAGGAAACCGATTTCAGGAGGTAGACTGGAATTGCATTGAAAGCATAGGAAAAGAGGCCGAACGTCCACAATGATGCACTTGGCCAAAAAGGGCGTATGCGTTTTTTCCTGAATATATTCAGGAAAAAACGCATACGCCCTTTTTGGCCAACCAAGTAAGCTTGCAAAGGAAATCTGCACTACAATGAAGTCTCACTTCCCCCCGGTCCAAAGGGCTATCTGAAAAAAGTGTAAAATCCAGAAAGGCAGGACAGGCCATGGAGAACTGGGAGCCTTGTTATGCTGATGGGCGGGATGTAAATTGCCAACAACCACTCGGGAGAAGTGTATGGTGTTTCCTGAAACATCTAAAAAACAAAGCAACAGAACCTAGGGCACTTCCACTTATGGTCCTATAGCTTAGGGAAATTAAAATCAAAAAGACACAGCCACCCCAAAGTTTGGAACGGCTCTGTTTACAAGAACCTCGTTTACAGTACAAGTTCAACATCACAGAAAGTGAAAAATGGATAAAGAAGTTGTGGTATTTACTTACAAAGCAATATCACTCAGCAATGAAATCTGTGTCATCAGGCCCTTAGCAGCACAATGAGTGGACTCAGGTATGATGATTCTAACTGAAATAAGTCACACAGAAAAAGAAACATCATAAGATATCAGTAATACACGGAATGTAAACTTGGCTACACAGGAACTGAATTATAGAACAGAACAGGGTCTCAAATTTAGAAAACCAACTTATGCTTGCTTAAGGGGAAAGGTGAGTTGGGGTGCTGCATAAAACCAGAGATTGAAATGAGCACAGATAAAGTTCCTTAAGCCAAATATGGAATAGACAAGAGCTACTCCTTGCTCAATGAAATGGACTCAACACCGCATATTAAACGCCTAAGAATGTACCTGAGTAGTAAGTATCTTAAAACCTATAGATTGCTATGTCTCTGAAAGAGAATCAAGCATGTGTACAGGGGCATAAACGCAGCAGTGATAGGATTGGAGAGGTTCGGTGAGCAAATGAAGACCCTTTGACGTCATATTGCATGGTACCCATTCCACGGGTTTCAACTACCCAGGTTTTAGGTATTCTTCCTTCAGCTAAAACATGCATGTGGAACCCAGAGTATGATCAACCATGTGATCGGGAGACGTGTTCAAATATGTCTCACTTTTCCTCCCCTGGTACTCGGGTGCAACATTCTAGACGCTTTACTAACACTCTCCCCAGTTGGAGAGTCAGCGCCTTTAACCTCCTGTTTGACACAGTTTGGAATTTCTGCGGAAGATGAACAGGAATAGCGAGAACCAATGAGAGGCTAGCTGGAGGTGTCTGGATGGGCAAATTTAACTCTCATTTCCCACCAGGAAGAGGAATTAACCAAAGGCTCAGCGTGGCATGCCGGAACCAGATTAGTGCCTGAAGCCATCCTGCGGTGTTTCGGCCAGGTCACAAGAAAGCGAGTTGAAGAAAGGAGCTCAGGGGCACTGTAATTCACAAACCTGCAGAGTTATAAATGACAGCTATCGTCCAAAAATAGACTGAAGTAAGGCTGCCAAGAGGACTTGAAAGCGGGGCAGAATTGCAGGAAACCGATTTCAGGAGGTAGACTGGAATTGCATTGAAAGCATAGGAAAAGAGGCAGAACGTCCACAATGATGCACTTGGCCAAAAAGGGCGTATGCGTTTTTTCCTGAATATATTCAGGAAAAAACGCATACGCCCTTTTTGGCCAACCAAGCAAGCTTGCAAAGGAAATCTGCACTACAATGAAGTCTCACTTGCCCCCGGTCAAAAGGGCCATCTGAAAAAAGTGTAAAATCCAGAAAGGCAGGACAGGCCATGGAGAACTGGGAGCCTTGTTATGCTGATGGGCGGGATGTAAATTGCCAACAGACACTCGGGAGAAGTGTATGGTGTTTCCTGAAACATCTAAAAAACAAAGCAACAGAGCCTAGGGCACTTCCACTTATGGTCCTATAGCTTAGGGAAATTAAAATCAAAAAGACACAGCCACCCCAAAGTTTGGGACGCCTCTGTTTACAAGAACCTTGTTTACCGTACAAGTTCAATATCACAGAAAGTGAAAAATGGATAAAGAACTTGTGGTACTTACGTACAATGCAGTATCACTCAGCAGTGAAATCTATGTCATCAGGCCCGTGACAGCATAATGAGTGGATTCAGGTACGATGATTCTAACTGAAATAAGTCACACAGAAAAAGAAACATCAAAAGATATCACTAATACACGGAATGTAAACTTGGCTACACAGGAACTGAATTCCAAAACAGAACAGGGTCTCAAATTTAGAAAACCAACTTATGCTTGCTTAAGGGTAAAGGTGAGTTGGGGTGCTGCATAAAACCAGAGATTGAAATGAGCACAGATAAAGTTCCTTAAGCCAAATATGGAACAGACAAGAGCTACTCCTTGCTCAACGAAATGGACTCAACACCGCATATTAAACGCCTAAGAATGTACCTGACTAGTAAGTATCTTAAAACCTTGGGATTGCTATTTCTCCGAAAGTGAATCAAGCGTGCGTACTGGGGCATAAATGCAGCAGTGATAGGATTGGAGAGGTTCGGTGAGCAAATGAAGACCCTTTGAAGTCATATTGCATGGTACCCATTCCACGGGTCTCAACTCTCCAGGTTTAAGGTATTCTTCCTTCAGCTGAAACATGCATGTGGAACCCAGAGTATGATCAACCGTGTGATCGGGAGACGTGTTCAAATATGTCTCAGTTTTCATACCCTGGTACCCGGGTGCAACATTCCAGACGCTTTACTAACACTCTCCCTACTTGGACTGTCAGCCCCTTAACCTCCTGTTTGGCCCAGTTTGCAATTTCTGCGGAAGATGAACAGGAATAGGGAGAACCAATGAGAGACTAGCTGGAGGTGTCTGAACGGGCAAATTTAACTCTCATTTCCCACTAGGAAGAGGAATTAACCAAAGGCTCAGCGTGCCGTGCCGGAAACAGATTAGGGCCTGAAGCCATCCTGCGGTGTTGTGGCCAGCTCACAAGAAAGTGAGTTGAAGAAAGGAGCTCAGGGGCTCTGTAATTCACAAACCTGCAGAGTTATAAATGACAGCTATCGTCCAAAAATATACTGAAGTAAGGCTGCCAAGAGGACTTGAAAGCGGGGCAGAATTGCAGGATACCGATTTCAGGAGGTAGACTGGAATTGCATTGAAAGCATAGGAAAAGAGGCAGAACGTCCACAATGATGCACTTTGCCAAAAGGGCGTATGCGTTTTTTCCTGAATATATTCAGGAAAAAACGCATACGCCCTTTTTGGCCAACCAAGCAAGCTTGCAAAGGAAATCTGCACTACAATGAAGTCTCACTTCCCCCCGGTCAAAAGGGCCATCTGAAAAAAGTGTAAAATCCAGAAAGGCAGGACAGGCCATGGAGAACTGGGAGCCTTGTTATGCTGATGGGCGGGATGTAAATTGCCAACAGACACTCGGGAGAAGTGTATGGTGTTTCCTGAAACATCTAAAAAACAAAGCAACAGAGCCTAGGGCACTTCCACTTATGGTCCTATAGCTTAGGGAAATTAAAATCAAAAAGACACAGCAACCCCAAAATTTGGGACGGCTCTTTTTACAGAAATCTCTTCTACGGCACAAGTTAAATATCCCAGAGAGCAAATAATGGATAAAGAAGTTGCGGTACTTATGTACAACAGAATACCACTCAGCAATGAAATCTATGTCACCAGGCCCATACCAGCATAATGAGTGGATTGAGGCACGATGATTCTAAGTGAAATAAGTCACACAGAAAAAGAAACATCATAAGGTATCACTAATACACGGAATGTGAACTTGGCTACACATGAACTGAATTACAAAACAGAACAGGGTGTCAAGTTTAGAAAACCAACTTATGCCTGCTTAAGGGGGAAGGTGAGTTGGGGTGCTGCATAAAAGCAGAGTTTGCAATTAGCACAGATACCGTTCCATAAGCCAAATATGTAATAGACAAGAGCTACCCCTTGCTCAACGAAATGGATTCAACAATGAGGTATCACCTCACACCTGGTAGAATAGGCATCATTGAAAATCTACAAACAAAAAATGCTGGAAAGGGTGTGGAGAAAAGGAACCCTCTTCCACTATTGTTGGGAATATAAATTGATACAGTCATTATGGAGAACAATATCGAATTTCTTAAGAAACTAACAATAGAATTACCATATGATACAGCAATCCCAGTACTGGACATATACCCAGACAAAACCATAAATCAAAAAGTGTCATTCACCGCAATGTTCATTGCATCACTATTTACAATATCGAGGTAATGGAAGCAACCTAAATGCCCACAGACAGACGAATGCATAAAGCTGTGGTACATATATAAAATGGAATATTACTAAGCCATGAAAAGGAATGAAATTGGGTCATTTGTAGAGACGTCGATGGATCTAGAGACTGTCATACAGAGTGAAGTAAGTCAGAAAGAGAAAAACAAATCTTGTATATTCATGCATATATGTGGAACCTAGAAAAACTGTACAGGTTAACCATTTTGCAAGGCATAAATAGAGCAACAGATGTAGACAACAAACGTATGGACAACAAGGGGGGAAAGCTGTTCGGGGGGTGGTGGTGGGAGGAGTTGAGAGACTGGGATTGGCATGTATACATTTATATGTATAAAATAGATAACCAATAAGAACCTGCTGTATAAAAATATAAAATAAAATTCAAAATTAAAAAGAAATAAAATTTAAAAAATAAAACAGAAAAAACAATTATTCCCTGCACATACATGTATTTATATGAATAAATTATTTCCATGCTTATATCTGTAAATACAAAAAAGAGGAATAAAATCTACCTTGAACCAAAAACGAAAAAGAGAAAAAAAACACAGAACCCACCAGTTACACAGAGGAAAACCGTATCAGGGCACTTGCTCCAGTTGTAAACAATTCTGAAGTTGGTCAGTGGTGGGGAATCGTCTCCCATTCAGCCAGCAGCCCCCACGCAACAAGCGTCCTCATTGCAAAGCTGGGGCACCGTGCCGAGGCATCTGTGAGTAAACGTGAGCTGAGCCCCAGGCCAGTTGCTGCTGAACTATTCCCACCCGTCCCAGGTAAAACACCTGAATATATACAAGGACTTGAAAGCCTAGAGGAAGGGCCATAGAGCCACACGAGTGACAGCATGCCGGCCGACTTGGTGCCTGCAGGCCAGCCAGGATGGTCCTGGCCCTGGGTGCTCTTCTGGAAGATTTCCACTTCCCTGCCTGAGATACCCGTCCTGTCCCTGCCCCCACTGCTTTTTTCCTTCCTCACCTCTGCCCAGGGAGAAATTCCAACAGCAGGTATGGGTGACACATCCTCTTCTTTAGCAGGTGGCAGCCTGGCCACTGCTGCAGAAAGTCCAGCAGAGCCCCACTCACACTGGGCCACCCACAAAGCCGTGGCCTCTCACTCCCTCCCACCAGCCCAGCCCGGAGACTGCTGACAGGGCAGAGAAAATGGCGTCAGGCACGGCTGCAGGGGCTCTTGCTGCCTGGAGTGGTATTTATATTGATCTCAACCCAGGCACACCTGGGGAGGGCTGGCCGGCACGGTAAGGCTGCCCAGGTCAGCCAATCATCACCCCTCAGGGGCTCACAGTTGCAGAAAATGGAACTTGCTGAACCGGCCAGGTCCAAGGAACAGGTGTGGGCTCCTGAGAGTCAGGATAGACAAGGGGCTGCAGCTTTGGCTTGTTTTCTAATCATTTTATCTGGCCCATGAGTGGGAGACAACTTCAAGAAAACCCTCTCCTAATGAGAGGAACCCAGGAGTCAGGGAGAGGAGGGGTGGGTGGTGGTTGGAGACAGAGGCCTGGTGCCCCGGGTGCAGTGGAAGTCTCTGGAAGACCAGGTGGAGGGAGGCCTCACGGAGTGATGCCCAGGGTCACAGACCTGTCGCAGCTGCTGTTTGTTAGTTCAAGTCCTGCTCTGAGGTGCTCTGTGTCAGCTCTGAGCGACAGGTGAGCTGGGGGTGCTCTGCAATGAGGGCTATGTGCACGGTTCCTGTGTGCCCAGCCCTGCCACGGTACCTGCAAGGGTAGCTCTGTATCCTGGGAGGGGCCTGACCACGAGAGCCCCGTGGGCTGGGGTGGGGGTGGGGTACCTGCCCAGGTGAGCTCCATATTCTGGGATTGGTCTGACCATGAGAGCCCCATGGGCTGCTGGGGACCTGGTAAAGGATGTCAGGACAGTCAGTGAAGCCACCGAGGATATACCTCCAGTTGCTCCTAATTCCTACACCCTGCTGGTCATTCTACCAACCACCAGGACATGGTATTCTGTATTAGTCTTCAATGATGCCTTCTTTTGTATTCCATTAGTCCCAGAGTCACAAGAAATTTTGGCTTGTGAGTGGCAGGACTCAACATACAACTAAAACAATACTTCCGGGCCGTCTGGCCCCAAGGGTGCAAAAATTCCCACACCATCTTTGGGGAAAGCTTAGCTAAAGACCTAAAGGTTCTACCTCTGGAAAAGGAAACCCTCCTTCAATATGCAGACGACATTCTGATCACCAGCCCTACTAAGGAGGCCTCTGAACTACCAAGCCAATAAAGGATAGAAGTTGTCCAAGAAAAAGCTCAAATATCACAGACTGCGGTGACCTGCCTGGGCTTCATTCTCACAGAAGGTCAGAGAAGCCCATCCCAGGAAAGGGAAGAAACCATTTTCAGCCTTACCCCTTTCTAAAACTAGAAGACAGCTTAGGGGTTCCTGGGGAGGCCAGGGTTTGCTGCTTCTGGATCCCTAGCTACAGTCTACTAGCTGGGCCTCTATATGAAACACTGAAAGGAAAAGATGATGATCCTTTTGAATAGAATCCAGAAGTGGCCTTTCAAGAATGGAAAGAGCAGTCAATTCAGACCCTTGCCCTGGAACTCCCTAATTTAGCTAAACCCTTTGACCTTTACATTCCCGGTGAAAGGTGAATCGCCATTGGAGAATTAGTGCAAAAACTGGGACCACTTGAAATGGAACAATGCAAGAATGCCATCCAGGTAGGATAAACTACGGTCACTAAGGGGCTTGGCCCACTGCCACATCTGGCCAAGATACTGGCGGTATCTAAAAACCTGGAAATCAGCAGCCCAAAAGGCCACCTCCCTCCTAAGGGAAAAGGACCCCACGTGGTGATCCTAACCACCAACCATGCCCTGAAGTTGCAGGGTTCGCTCCGTGGGCACACCGACCTCGAGTGAGGAGGCCCTCCAACTCCAACATCCAGAGAGATAACCGGGGGCAACAGGGCACCATGACGACTCGTGTGAACATCACTTGACCTGGAGTTTCTCTCATAAAACAACAAGAGTGTGTCCCAAAAGAGTAGACTACTGCTTGCAGGACTTACTGCACCCAGAGGGGAGCTAATAATCTTGGCGGGGGAACAGTATACCACACTGTCACCATAGAAAAGCCTACAGACACCGTGATGATGGTGGCCAATAAGACCGGCTGGACTCCTGTTTACTTCAAAAGGCTGTTGACTCAGTAGCCATCATGGTCCTTGATCACCACTGACCCTGGACTGTCTGGGAGTTGAGTGGGCAGGGCTCTGACACCTGGTGCTGTTTGTACGTTAATTCAGGAGCCTAATTGAAGAAAGCGCAGACTACTGGTCAGAGCATCTAGGCTGGCAGAGACGGTCAGCCTAAGGTGGCCGAACAAATGTGGGGCGGGGTGAAACCGGCCCCCACAGCATCTCTGCACATCTCTTTCCTGGACCCTTAAAGGTCATTAGAATCTATAACGCTTCCAATGCTGGTGCTCAGGTGGACGAGCAGGGAAGCAGGGGTCCTGGGGACAATCAACGTCACCAGGAGGCTGCTGGGGAGAAGCTCTGACCCTCGCCCCAGGGTATGAGGGCTCCCAACTCAGCACTCAGCAGTTACAGAAGAAGGGTCTGCACCCTCAGCACTCCAAGAATGAGGAAAGGGACAAAAGGCAGAGGAGGGGTTTGTCCCCAGCAAAGCCCATTAAAAATCCCTGGGAGATAAAAATAGAATCTGGGCAATAAAGTCAAGTCTAACCTTTTTTATCCTTTGTGCTTTGTCTAATTTCACGTGCTCCTAGGGTCCCGCATGCAGAGGTTCCACACCCGGCACTTCAGACCAGATTTCCTAGTGCAGAATGGCTGGGTCGACACCTCAGCTCCTGGGGCCCAGTGCAGACTCCACGATATAGAGCCTGAGCTACAGCCAACCCGGCCCTCGAGAGCTCCGCCGCCTCCCTCCCTCCCACTGACTCTGACAGGATCTCTACACAGCAGCCCAGCCCACAGCCCACGGGGTAGTGCATGCTCTCACCTCTCCATTCTCTGATCAAAATATAAAGTTTCCTTTGCTTGTGAACCAAACTCAGTCTCGATCTGTTGGCCCCAATGACACTGGGCAGGGGGACACTTGTTGGGGTCCACTCTGGAGGATCAGTAACAGAAATTGAGACTATTGTAACCTCAATGAACAGATGTGTGAGCCAAACTGTAGTTAACATAGAACAGTGTATAAGGCTCGGGTAAAATAAGATGTTTTTAACACTTCCATTTGATATTTCCATCACTTTTTATAAGCAAGTTCAGTGAAAAGGTTTGTCTTATTTGTCAGGTCAATATTAGAGAAACGAAGTGATTTCTTTCCAAGGATGTACATCTAATAATCTTGGTTAAACCTTCAATCTTGTTTTAAATGCTTTTCCATTGAAAATGATACCTCTCTTTCAGCTCCCCCATTTCTGAGAAGTATAAAATCTTATAATTTATTATTACCAAAGGGGAAAGGTGGGAGGAGGGATAAATTAACAGTTTGGAATGAACACATACACACTGCTATGTATAAAATAGATCATCAACAAGGAACTACTGTATAGCACAGGGAACTACACTCAACATTTTGCAATAACCTATAAGGGGAAATAATCTGAAAAAGAATAGATATTTTTATTGACATCATCTATCAATGACAGTTAAAGTGTAGCCTAAGGGAAGCTGGTGGTGAGTGCTTCTGACCCTGAAGACTTCAATCATCTAAAGTTTGGACTCTGCCTACTTCCCAAGGCCCTTAATGAACATATGTGTAGCCGTAGCTTAAAAACTTCCCCAGTTTGGGTTTCGGGGAGACACTGATTTTGAAAAAGCCCTGGTGTTCTCCTTACATGAATGGGACTCTTCCTATTGCTAAAACATGTCTGTCACACCCAGAGGATGGTATACCGTCTGATTGGGAAGAGTTTGGAAAAGGCATCTCATCTCCTCATCTCCTGGTGCTCGGGTTCACCCCTCCAGCGTCTTTACTAACAGTCTCCCCACTTGGAGATGTCAGCACTGTCAACATCCTGTTGCGTACAGTTTGGAATTTGTCCAGAGGATGAAGCGGAAGGATGAGGAACAATGAGAGACAAGTCCTAGGTGTTCAGACAGGCACATGTCACTCTAATTTCCAATCAGGAAGACGAATTGACCAAAGGCTAGGGTTGCCCATGGAAACAGTATAGGGCTTGAGGAAATCCCGCTGCTTTGTGGCCAGTTCCCATAAACACGAGTTGAACAATGGAACTCAGGGGCAGTAAAATTCACAAAACTGCAGAGTTGAAAATATCCATCACTGAAAAATGTCTTGAGGAAAGTCAGAGAAAAGGACTTGTAAGCAAGGGAGAATGGCAGGAAAGGGATTTGAGGAGGTAGAAAGGACTCGCCATTAAGCACAAGAAAAGGAGCTGAACATTGCCAACATTGCAGTTGGCCAAAAAGGGTGTATGCGTTCTTTTCTGTATATATTCAAGAAAAGGGCATACACTTTTTTAGCCAACCAAACAGGTGGGCACTGGAAGTCAATACTACAAAAGATATCACTTCGCATCAGTCAGAAGAGCCATCCTCATAAAGCGTAAACAACAGAAATGCAGGACAGGGCAACGAGAAGAGGGAGCCCTGTGAGACTTATAGTGGAAATGTATATTGCCAACGGCCATTCTGGAGAAGTGTATTGTGTTTACTAAAGCATCTAAAAAATGAGCTACAGAGCATAGGGCACTTGCACTCATGGGCGTATATCTTGGGAAAAACAAAAATCGAGAGGACACAGGCACCCCAATGTTTACCCCCTCTCTGTTTAAAAGATCCTCGACTAGGATATAACGTAAATGTCTCTGGAGGGAAAAAATGGATAGAGATGTGGTACTTAGGTAGAGTGGAATATTATTCAGCCTGGAAATCAATGAAATATGGCCAGTTGTAACAACTCCGGAGGAGTTACGTATGATCATTCTAAGTGACAGAATTCAAAAAGAAAAAGACACATATCATAAGATATCACTTAAAGGTGGAATCCAAAATGGCTACACATGAAATAAATTACAAAACAAAAACATAGTCAAATATGTAGAAAACACGCATAAGGCTGCTAAACGGGAAAGGTGGGGAGGGGTGAGGCATCATCCAGGAGGTTGAAATTAGCAAAGATACCATTCCAAATACCAAACTGATAATCAACAAGGCCTACACGGTAGCTAAAAGAACTGCACTCAGCACACTCAAGTCACCGGAAAAGAATATATACGACTGGTAAGAATCTGAAAAAGAATTTATTGATGTCTCTCTGTACGTGAATCAAGTGGATGTACAGCAGCAAGAAACAGAGCTTTGAAAATCAGCTGTAACCAATATAGTAATAAATTGAAAAAAATAAACGACAGAGAGACAGAGAAAACCTCTTACAACTTTTCCTCAGGGACGGTGATGCAACATGGATTGAACACATCTAGACCCACAGCAGGATGAGACATAAGGCTGGAAACTGTTTGCGCTAAGAGAAATGTGAGGTTGGGTGAGGAAATGCACACCCTTTAAAGTAATACTACCTGGTACCCATTCAATGGGTCCCAAATCTGCAGGTTCAAGGGATCTTCCTACAGCTAAAACATGCATGGAAAACCCAGAGGACTGTACACCATGTGATCGGGAGATGTGTCTAAAATGCACCTCATTTATCCTCTCCTGGTGCTCCTGTTCACCATTCCAGCCACGCTACTTAGAATCTCCCCACTTGGAGAATCAGCACATTTAAACTTCTGTTTCACACATTTTGCAAATTGTGAGGAGGATGAACGGGAAGAGGGGGAACCAATGAGAGAAGAGTTGTAGGGGTTTGGACGGGCACATATCACTCTAATTTCCCATTAAGAATAAGAATTAAAGAAAGGCTCAGCCTGCCTCGCCGGAGCCAAAATAGGGCCTGAAGCAATCCTGCGGGTTTGAGGCCAGCTCACAAAAGAGCAACTTAAAAAATGGAGCTCAGGGTCACTGCAATTCACAAACCTGCAGAGTTATAAATGAAAACTAACGTCCAAAAATATGTTGAGGTAAGGCAAAGAAGAGGATCTGAATGCAAGACAGAATTGCAAGAAACAGATTTCAAGAGATAGATTGGACTCGTCTTTAACGCACATGAAAAGCGGCAGAATTTCGACAATGATGCAGTTGGCCCAAAAGGGCGTATGCGTTTTTTCCTGACTATATCCAGGAAAAAACGCATACGCACTTTATGGGCAACGAAGCAAGCAAGCAATGCAAATGTGCACAACAAAGAAGTCTCACTTCCCACCGGTCAAAAGGGCCATCCTAAAAAATTGTAAAAACCAGAAATGCAGGACAGGCCATGGAGAACAGGGAGCCTTTATACGCTGATGGGCAGTGTGTGAACTGCCGAGAGCCACTCTGGAGAAGTGTATGGTGGTTCCTAAATCATCTAAAAAACAGAGCTACAGAGCATAGGACACTTCCAATCATGGGAGTATATCTAGGGAAGTCTAAAAATCAACAAGACACAAGCACACCACAGTTTAGGGCTACTCTGTTTACAAGAACCTCAACTTCAGTACACCTTAAATATCCCAGGAAAGAGAACAATGGATAAAGAAGATGTGGTACTTATGTACAATGGAATATCTCTTCACCATGAAATCAATGTAATAAGGCTAGTAGAAGGATAAAGAGTGGATTTAGGTCCGATAATACTACTTGAAATAAGTCAAACAGAAAAAGAAACATATCATAAGATATCACTTATAGAGGGAGGGTAAATATGGCTGCACAAGAAATGAATTACAGAACAGAACAGTGTCTCACATTTAGAAAACACACTTATGTCAGCTTAAGGGGAAAGGAGAGGTGGGGTGATGCATAAAACCAGAGTTTGAAATTAGCACAGATACCGTTCAATAAACCAAATAGGTATTAGACAAGATCTACACCTTGCTCAATGAACAGGCCTCAACACACCCTATACACCGCAGAGAAATATATCTGAGGAATAAGAATCTTAAAACCCATGTATTGATATATCTCCATAAGGGAATCAAGTGTGTGCAGAGCGGCACAAACACAGCAGTGAAAAGGAGCTAAACCCCATTATAGAAATAAATTTTAAAAACAAAACGCTGAAACAATGAAAGAGAGAAAAATTCTTACAAAATTCGCTCAGGGGCTGTGATGCAAACTGGATTGACCACATATAAACCCACAGCTGGATAAGACATAAGGCTGGACACTTGGGGCTGACAGGATTGGTGAGCTTTGGTGAGCAACTGCCGAAAGTTTAATGCAATACTTCATGCTACTCATTCCAAGGGTCCCAACACTCCAGGTTGAAGGGAATCTTCCTACAGCTAAACCATGCTTGGGAAACCCAGCGACTGGTATACCATATGATCGGGAAAGGTTTCTAAAACGCACCTCATTTTTCCTCTCCTGGGGCTCCGGATCGACATTCCAGCCGCTTTACTAACAACATCCCCACATGGAGTCAATGCCTTTAAGTTCTGGTATCGCACAGTCTGCAGTTAGTGCAGAGGATGAATGGGAATAGGGGGAACCAGTGAGAAACTAGCTGTAGCGGTTTCAATGGGCACATGTCACTCTAATATCACATCAGTAAGAAGAATTAACCAAAGGCACAGCAAGGTGCCCCAGAAGAAAAATAGGGCTTCAAGGAATCCTGTGGTTATGGGGCAAGACCACAAAAATAAGAGCTAAAAAATGGAGCTAAGGGCCACTGCAATTCAAAAACCTGCAGAGTTATAAAGGCCAACTATTTTTAAAAAATATATTGAGGTAAGGCTATGAAGAGGCATTGAAAGCAAGGCAGAATGCAGGAAACCGATTTCAGGAGGTAGACTGGAATTGCATTGAAAGCATATGAAGAGAGTCAGAAACTCGACAATGATGCACTTGGCCAAAAAGGGCGTATGTGTTTTTTCCTGAATATATTCAGGAAAAAACGCATACGCACTTTTTGGCCAACCAAGCAAGCTTGCAAAGGAAATCTGCACTACAATGAAGTCTCACTTCCCCCCGGTCAAAAGGGCCATCTGAAAAAAGTGTAAAATCCACAAAGGCAGGACATGCCATGGAGAACTGGGAGCCTTCTTATGCTGATGGGCGGGATGTAAATTGCCAACAGCCACTCTGGAGAAGTGTATGGTGTTTCCTGAAACATCTAAAAAACAAAGCAACAGAGCCTAGGGCACTTCCACTTATGGTCCTATAGCTTAGGGAAATTAACATCAAAAAGACACAGCCACCCCAAAGTTTGGGACGGCTCCGTTTACAAGAACCTCGTTTACCGTACAGGTTCAATATCACCGAAAGTGACAAATGGATAAAGAACTTGTGGTACTTACGTACAATGCAGTATCACTCAGCAATGAAATCTATGTCATCAGGCCCGTAGCAGCATAATGAGTGGATTCAGGTACGATGATTCTAACTGAAATAAATCACACAGAAAAAGAAACATCATAAGATATCACTAATACACGGAATGTAAACTTGGCTACACAGGAACTGAATTCCAAAACAGAACAGGGTCTCAAATTTAGAAAACCAACTTATGCTTGCTTAAGGGGAAAGGTCAGTTGGGGTGCTGCATAAAACTAGAGATTGAAATGAGCACAGATAAAGTTCCTTAAGCCAAATATGGAACAGACAAGAGCTACTCCTTGCTCAACGAAATGGACTCAACACCCCATATTAAACGCCTAAGAATGTACCTGACTAGTAAGTATCTTAAAACCTAGGGATTGCTATGTCTCCAAAAGAGAATCAAGCGTGTGTACTGGGGCATAAATGCAGCAGTGATAGGATTGGAGAGGTTCGGTGAGCAAATGAAGACCCTTTGACGTCATATTGCATGGTACCCATTCCACGGGTTTCAACTACCCAGGTTTTAGGTATTCTTCCTTCAGCTAAAACATGCATGTGGAACCCAGAGTATGATCAACCATGTGATCGGGAGACGTGTTCAAATATGTCTCACTTTTCCTCCCCTGGTACTCGGGTGCAACATTCCAGACGCTTTACTAACACTCTCCCTACTTGGACTGTCAGCCCCTTAACCTCCTGTTTGGCCCAGTTTGCAATTTCTGCGGAAGATGAACAGGAATAGGGAGAACCAATGAGAGACTAGCTGGAGGTGTCTGAACGGGCAAATTTAACTCTCATTTCTCACTAGGAAGAGGAATTAACCAAAGGCTCAGCGTGCCGTGCCGGAAACAGATTAGGGCCTGAAGCCATCCTGCGGTGTTGTGGCCAGCTCACAAGAAAGTGAGTTGAAGAAAGGAGCTCAGGGGCTCTGTAATTCACAAACCTGCAGAGTTATAAATGACAGCTATCGTCCAAAAATATACTGAAGTAAGGCTGCCAAGAGGACTTGAAAGCGGGGCAGAATTGCAGGATACCGATTTCAGGAGGTAGACTGGAATTGCATTGAAAGCATAGGAAAAGAGGCAGAACGTCCACAATGATGCACTTTGCCAAAAGGGCGTATGCGTTTTTTCCTGAATATATTCAGGAAAAAACGCATACGCCCTTTTTGGCCAACCAAGCAAGCTTGCAAAGGAAATCTGCACTACAATGAAGTCTCACTTCCCCCCGGTCAAAAGGGCCATCTGAAAAAAGTGTAAAATCCAGAAAGGCAGGACAGGCCATGGAGAACTGGGAGCCTTGTTATGCTGATGGGCGGGATGTAAATTGCCAACAGACACTCGGGAGAAGTGTATGGTGTTTCCTGAAACATCTAAAAAACAAAGCAACAGAGCCTAGGGCACTTCCACTTATGGTCCTATAGCTTAGGGAAATTAAAATCAAAAAGACACAGCAACCCCAAAATTTGGGACGGCTCTTTTTACAGAAATCTCTTCTACGGCACAAGTTAAATATCCCAGAGAGCAAATAATGGATAAAGAAGTTGCGGTACTTATGTACAACAGAATACCACTCAGCAATGAAATCTATGTCACCAGGCCCATACCAGCATAATGAGTGGATTGAGGCACGATGATTCTAAGTGAAATAAGTCACACAGAAAAAGAAACATCATAAGGTATCACTAATACACGGAATGTGAACTTGGCTACACATGAACTGAATTACAAAACAGAACAGGGTGTCAAGTTTAGAAAACCAACTTATGCCTGCTTAAGGGGGAAGGTGAGTTGGGGTGCTGCATAAAAGCAGAGTTTGCAATTAGCACAGATACCGTTCCATAAGCCAAATATGTAATAGACAAGAGCTACCCCTTGCTCAACGAAATGGATTCAACAATGAGGTATCACCTCACACCTGGTAGAATAGGCATCATTGAAAATCTACAAACAAAAAATGCTGGAAAGGGTGTGGAGAAAAGGAACCCTCTTCCACTATTGTTGGGAATATAAATTGATACAGTCATTATGGAGAACAATATCGAATTTCTTAAGAAACTAACAATAGAATTACCATATGATACAGCAATCCCAGTACTGGACATATACCCAGACAAAACCATAAATCAAAAAGTGTCATTCACCGCAATGTTCATTGCATCACTATTTACAATATCGAGGTAATGGAAGCAACCTAAATGCCCACAGACAGACGAATGCATAAAGCTGTGGTACATATATAAAATGGAATATTACTAAGCCATGAAAAGGAATGAAATTGGGTCATTTGTAGAGACGTCGATGGATCTAGAGACTGTCATACAGAGTGAAGTAAGTCAGAAAGAGAAAAACAAATCTTGTATATTCATGCATATATGTGGAACCTAGAAAAACTGTACAGGTTAACCATTTTGCAAGGCATAAATAGAGCAACAGATGTAGACAACAAACGTATGGACAACAAGGGGGGAAAGCTGTTCGGGGGGTGGTGGTGGGAGGAGTTGAGAGACTGGGATTGGCATGTATACATTTATATGTATAAAATAGATAACCAATAAGAACCTGCTGTATAAAAATATAAAATAAAATTCAAAATTAAAAAGAAATAAAATTTAAAAAATAAAACAGAAAAAACAATTATTCCCTGCACATACATGTATTTATATGAATAAATTATTTCCATGCTTATATCTGTAAATACAAAAAAGAGGAATAAAATCTACCTTGAACCAAAAACGAAAAAGAGAAAAAAAACACAGAACCCACCAGTTACACAGAGGAAAACCGTATCAGGGCACTTGCTCCAGTTGTAAACAATTCTGAAGTTGGTCAGTGGTGGGGAATCGTCTCCCATTCAGCCAGCAGCCCCCACGCAACAAGCGTCCTCATTGCAAAGCTGGGGCACCGTGCCGAGGCATCTGTGAGTAAACGTGAGCTGAGCCCCAGGCCAGTTGCTGCTGAACTATTCCCACCCGTCCCAGGTAAAACACCTGAATATATACAAGGACTTGAAAGCCTAGAGGAAGGGCCATAGAGCCACACGAGTGACAGCATGCCGGCCGACTTGGTGCCTGCAGGCCAGCCAGGATGGTCCTGGCCCTGGGTGCTCTTCTGGAAGATTTCCACTTCCCTGCCTGAGATACCCGTCCTGTCCCTGCCCCCACTGCTTTTTTCCTTCCTCACCTCTGCCCAGGGAGAAATTCCAACAGCAGGTATGGGTGACACATCCTCTTCTTTAGCAGGTGGCAGCCTGGCCACTGCTGCAGAAAGTCCAGCAGAGCCCCACTCACACTGGGCCACCCACAAAGCCGTGGCCTCTCACTCCCTCCCACCAGCCCAGCCCGGAGACTGCTGACAGGGCAGAGAAAATGGCGTCAGGCACGGCTGCAGGGGCTCTTGCTGCCTGGAGTGGTATTTATATTGATCTCAACCCAGGCACACCTGGGGAGGGCTGGCCGGCACGGTAAGGCTGCCCAGGTCAGCCAATCATCACCCCTCAGGGGCTCACAGTTGCAGAAAATGGAACTTGCTGAACCGGCCAGGTCCAAGGAACAGGTGTGGGCTCCTGAGAGTCAGGATAGACAAGGGGCTGCAGCTTTGGCTTGTTTTCTAATCATTTTATCTGGCCCATGAGTGGGAGACAACTTCAAGAAAACCCTCTCCTAATGAGAGGAACCCAGGAGTCAGGGAGAGGAGGGGTGGGTGGTGGTTGGAGACAGAGGCCTGGTGCCCCGGGTGCAGTGGAAGTCTCTGGAAGACCAGGTGGAGGGAGGCCTCACGGAGTGATGCCCAGGGTCACAGACCTGTCGCAGCTGCTGTTTGTTAGTTCAAGTCCTGCTCTGAGGTGCTCTGTGTCAGCTCTGAGCGACAGGTGAGCTGGGGGTGCTCTGCAATGAGGGCTATGTGCACGGTTCCTGTGTGCCCAGCCCTGCCACGGTACCTGCAAGGGTAGCTCTGTATCCTGGGAGGGGCCTGACCACGAGAGCCCCGTGGGCTGGGGTGGGGGTGGGGTACCTGCCCAGGTGAGCTCCATATTCTGGGATTGGTCTGACCATGAGAGCCCCATGGGCTGCTGGGGACCTGGTAAAGGATGTCAGGACAGTCAGTGAAGCCACCGAGGATATACCTCCAGTTGCTCCTAATTCCTACACCCTGCTGGTCATTCTACCAACCACCAGGACATGGTATTCTGTATTAGTCTTCAATGATGCCTTCTTTTGTATTCCATTAGTCCCAGAGTCACAAGAAATTTTGGCTTGTGAGTGGCAGGACTCAACATACAACTAAAACAATACTTCTGGGCCGTCTGGCCCCAAGGGTGCAAAAATTCCCACACCATCTTTGGGGAAAGCTTAGCTAAAGACCTAAAAGTTCTACCTCTGGAAAAGGAAACCCTCCTTCAATATGCAGACGACATTCTGATCACCAGCCCTACTAAGGAGGCCTCTGAACTACCAAGCCAATAAAGGATAGAAGTTGTCCAAGAAAAAGCTCAAATATCACAGACTGCGGTGACCTGCCTGGGCTTCATTCTCACAGAAGGTCAGAGAAGCCCATCCCAGGAAAGGGAAGAAACCATTTTCAGCCTTACCCCTTTCTAAAACTAGAAGACAGCTTAGGGGTTCCTGGGGAGGCCAGGGTTTGCTGCTTCTGGATCCCTAGCTACAGTCTACTAGCTGGGCCTCTATATGAAACACTGAAAGGAAAAGATGATGATCCTTTTGAATAGAATCCAGAAGTGGCCTTTCAAGAATGGAAAGAGCAGTCAATTCAGACCCTTGCCCTGGAACTCCCTAATTTAGCTAAACCCTTTGACCTTTACATTCCCGGTGAAAGGTGAATCGCCATTGGAGAATTAGTGCAAAAACTGGGACCACTTGAAATGGAACAATGCAAGAATGCCATCCAGGTAGGATAAACTACGGTCACTAAGGGGCTTGGCCCACTGCCACATCTGGCCAAGATACTGGCGGTATCTAAAAACCTGGAAATCAGCAGCCCAAAAGGCCACCTCCCTCCTAAGGGAAAAGGACCCCACGTGGTGATCCTAACCACCAACCATGCCCTGAAGTTGCAGGGTTCGCTCCGTGGGCACACCGACCTCGAGTGAGGAGGCCCTCCAACTCCAACATCCAGAGAGATAACCGGGGGCAACAGGGCACCATGACGACTCGTGTGAACATCACTTGACCTGGAGTTTCTCTCATAAAACAACAAGAGTGTGTCCCAAAAGAGTAGACTACTGCTTGCAGGACTTACTGCACCCAGAGGGGAGCTAATAATCTTGGCGGGGGAACAGTATACCACACTGTCACCATAGAAAAGCCTACAGACACCGTGATGATGGTGGCCAATAAGACCGGCTGGACTCCTGTTTACTTCAAAAGGCTGTTGACTCAGTAGCCATCATGGTCCTTGATCACCACTGACCCTGAACTGTCTGGGAGTTGAGTGGGCAGGGCTCTGACACCTGGTGCTGTTTGTACGTTAATTCAGGGGCCTAATTGAAGAAAGCGCAGACTACTGGTCAGAGCATCTAGGCTGGCAGAGACGGTCAGCCTAAGGTGGCCGAACAAATGTGGGGCGGGGTGAAACCGGCCCCCACAGCGTCTCTGCACATCTCTTTCCTGGACCCTTAAAGGTCATTAGAATCTATAACGCTTCCAATGCTGGTGCTCAGGTGGACGAGCAGGGAAGCAGGGGTCCTGGGGACAATCAACGTCACCAGGAGGCTGCTGGGGAGAAGCTCTGACCCTCGCCCCAGGGTATGAGGGCTCCCAACTCAGCACTCAGCAGTTACAGAAGAAGGGTCTGCACCCTCAGCACTCCAAGAATGAGGAAAGGGACAAAAGGCAGAGGAGGGGTTTGTCCCCAGCAAAGCCCATTAAAAATCCCTGGGAGATAAAAATAGAATCTGGGCAATAAAGTCAAGTCTAACCTTTTTTATCCTTTGTGCTTTGTCTAATTTCACGTGCTCCTAGGGTCCCGCATGCAGAGGTTCCACACCCGGCACTTCAGACCAGATTTCCTAGTGCAGAATGGCTGGGTCGACACCTCAGCTCCTGGGGCCCAGTGCAGACTCCACGATATAGAGCCTGAGCTACAGCCAACCCGGCCCTCGAGAGCTCCGCCGCCTCCCTCCCTCCCACTGACTCTGACAGGATCTCTACACAGCAGCCCAGCCCACAGCCCACGGGGTAGTGCATGCTCTCACCTCTCCATTCTCTGATCAAAATATAAAGTTTCCTTTGCTTGTGAACCAAACTCAGTCTCGATCTGTTGGCCCCAATGACACTGGGCAGGGGGACACTTGTTGGGGTCCACTCTGGAGGATCAGTAACAGAAATTGAGACTATTGTAACCTCAATGAACAGATGTGTGAGCCAAACTGTAGTTAACATAGAACAGTGTATAAGGCTCGGGTAAAATAAGATGTTTTTAACACTTCCATTTGATATTTCCATCACTTTTTATAAGCAAGTTCAGTGAAAAGGTTTGTCTTATTTGTCAGGTCAATATTAGAGAAACGAAGTGATTTCTTTCCAAGGATGTACATCTAATAATCTTGGTTAAACCTTCAATCTTGTTTTAAATGCTTTTCCATTGAAAATGATACCTCTCTTTCAGCTCCCCCATTTCTGAGAAGTATAAAATCTTATAATTTATTATTACCAAAGGGGAAAGGTGGGAGGAGGGATAAATTAACAGTTTGGAATGAACACATACACACTGCTATGTATAAAATAGATCATCAACAAGGAACTACTGTATAGCACAGGGAACTACACTCAACATTTTGCAATAACCTATAAGGGGAAATAATCTGAAAAAGAATAGATATTTTTATTGACATCATCTATCAATGACAGTTAAAGTGTAGCCTAAGGGAAGCTGGTGGTGAGTGCTTCTGACCCTGAAGACTTCAATCATCTAAAGTTTGGACTCTGCCTACTTCCCAAGGCCCTTAATGAACATATGTGTAGCCGTAGCTTAAAAACTTCCCCAGTTTGGGTTTCGGGGAGACACTGATTTTGAAAAAGCCCTGGTGTTCTCCTTACATGAATGGGACTCTTCCTACTGCTAAAACATGTCTGTCACACCCAGAGGATGGTATACCGTCTGATTGGGAAGAGTTTGGAAAAGGCATCTCATCTCCTCATCTCCTGGTGCTCGGGTTCACCCCTCCAGCGTCTTTACTAACAGTCTCCCCACTTGGAGATGTCAGCACTGTCAACATCCTGTTGCGTACAGTTTGGAATTTGTCCAGAGGATGAAGCGGAAGGATGAGGAACAATGAGAGACAAGTCCTAGGTGTTCAGACAGGCACATGTCACTCTAATTTCCAATCAGGAAGACGAATTGACCAAAGGCTAGGGTTGCCCATGGAAACAGTATAGGGCTTGAGGAAATCCCGCTGCTTTGTGGCCAGTTCCCATAAACACGAGTTGAACAATGGAACTCAGGGGCAGTAAAATTCACAAAACTGCAGAGTTGAAAATATCCATCACTGAAAAATGTCTTGAGGAAAGTCAGAGAAAAGGACTTGTAAGCAAGGGAGAATGGCAGGAAAGGGATTTGAGGAGGTAGAAAGGACTCGCCATTAAGCACAAGAAAAGGAGCTGAACATTGCCAACATTGCAGTTGGCCAAAAAGGGTGTATGCGTTCTTTTCTGTATATATTCAAGAAAAGGGCATACACTTTTTTAGCCAACCAAACAGGTGGGCACTGGAAGTCAATACTACAAAAGATATCACTTCGCATCAGTCAGAAGAGCCATCCTCATAAAGCGTAAACAACAGAAATGCAGGACAGGGCAACGAGAAGAGGGAGCCCTGTGAGACTTATAGTGGAAATGTATATTGCCAACGGCCATTCTGGAGAAGTGTATTGTGTTTACTAAAGCATCTAAAAAATGAGCTACAGAGCATAGGGCACTTGCACTCATGGGCGTATATCTTGGGAAAAACAAAAATCGAGAGGACACAGGCACCCCAATGTTTACCCCCTCTCTGTTTAAAAGATCCTCGACTAGGATATAACGTAAATGTCTCTGGAGGGAAAAAATGGATAGAGATGTGGTACTTAGGTAGAGTGGAATATTATTCAGCCTGGAAATCAATGAAATATGGCCAGTTGTAACAACTCCGGAGGAGTTACGTATGATCATTCTAAGTGACAGAATTCAAAAAGAAAAAGACACATATCATAAGATATCACTTAAAGGTGGAATCCAAAATGGCTACACATGAAATAAATTACAAAACAAAAACATAGTCAAATATGTAGAAAACACGCATAAGGCTGCTAAACGGGAAAGGTGGGGAGGGGTGAGGCATCATCCAGGAGGTTGAAATTAGCAAAGATACCATTCCAAATACCAAACTGATAATCAACAAGGCCTACACGGTAGCTAAAAGAACTGCACTCAGCACACTCAAGTCACCGGAAAAGAATATATACGACTGGTAAGAATCTGAAAAAGAATTTATTGATGTCTCTCTGTACGTGAATCAAGTGGATGTACAGCAGCAAGAAACAGAGCTTTGAAAATCAGCTGTAACCAATATAGTAATAAATTGAAAAAAATAAACGACAGAGAGACAGAGAAAACCTCTTACAACTTTTCCTCAGGGACGGTGATGCAACATGGATTGAACACATCTAGACCCACAGCAGGATGAGACATAAGGCTGGAAACTGTTTGCGCTAAGAGAAATGTGAGGTTGGGTGAGGAAATGCACACCCTTTAAAGTAATACTACCTGGTACCCATTCAATGGGTCCCAAATCTGCAGGTTCAAGGGATCTTCCTACAGCTAAAACATGCATGGAAAACCCAGAGGACTGTACACCATGTGATCGGGAGATGTGTCTAAAATGCACCTCATTTATCCTCTCCTGGTGCTCCTGTTCACCATTCCAGCCACGCTACTTAGAATCTCCCCACTTGGAGAATCAGCACATTTAAACTTCTGTTTCACACATTTTGCAAATTGTGAGGAGGATGAACGGGAAGAGGGGGAACCAATGAGAGAAGAGTTGTAGGGGTTTGGACGGGCACATATCACTCTAATTTCCCATTAAGAATAAGAATTAAAGAAAGGCTCAGCCTGCCTCGCCGGAGCCAAAATAGGGCCTGAAGCAATCCTGCGGGTTTGAGGCCAGCTCACAAAAGAGCAACTTAAAAAATGGAGCTCAGGGTCACTGCAATTCACAAACCTGCAGAGTTATAAATGAAAACTAACGTCCAAAAATATGTTGAGGTAAGGCAAAGAAGAGGATCTGAATGCAAGACAGAATTGCAAGAAACAGATTTCAAGAGATAGATTGGACTCGTCTTTAACGCACATGAAAAGCGGCAGAATTTCGACAATGATGCAGTTGGCCCAAAAGGGCGTATGCGTTTTTTCCTGATTATATCCAGGAAAAAACGCATACGCACTTTATGGGCAACGAAGCAAGCAAGCAATGCAAATGTGCACAACAAAGAAGTCTCACTTCCCACCGGTCAAAAGGGCCATCCTAAAAAATTGTAAAAACCAGAAATGCAGGACAGGCCATGGAGAACAGGGAGCCTTTATACGCTGATGGGCAGTGTGTGAACTGCCGAGAGCCACTCTGGAGAAGTGTATGGTGGTTCCTAAATCATCTAAAAAACAGAGCTACAGAGCATAGGACACTTCCAATCATGGGAGTATATCTAGGGAAGTCTAAAAATCAACAAGACACAAGCACACCACAGTTTAGGGCTACTCTGTTTACAAGAACCTCAACTTCAGTACACCTTAAATATCCCAGGAAAGAGAACAATGGATAAAGAAGATGTGGTACTTATGTACAATGGAATATCTCTTCACCATGAAATCAATGTAATAAGGCTAGTAGAAGGATAAAGAGTGGATTTAGGTCCGATAATACTACTTGAAATAAGTCAAACAGAAAAAGAAACATATCATAAGATATCACTTATAGAGGGAGGGTAAATATGGCTGCACAAGAAATGAATTACAGAACAGAACAGTGTCTCACATTTAGAAAACACACTTATGTCAGCTTAAGGGGAAAGGAGAGGTGGGGTGATGCATAAAACCAGAGTTTGAAATTAGCACAGATACCGTTCAATAAACCAAATAGGTATTAGACAAGATCTACACCTTGCTCAATGAACAGGCCTCAACACACCCTATACACCGCAGAGAAATATATCTGAGGAATAAGAATCTTAAAACCCATGTATTGATATATCTCCATAAGGGAATCAAGTGTGTGCAGAGCGGCACAAACACAGCAGTGAAAAGGAGCTAAACCCCATTATAGAAATAAATTTTAAAAACAAAACGCTGAAACAATGAAAGAGAGAAAAATTCTTACAAAATTCGCTCAGGGGCTGTGATGCAAACTGGATTGACCACATATAAACCCACAGCTGGATAAGACATAAGGCTGGACACTTGGGGCTGACAGGATTGGTGAGCTTTGGTGAGCAACTGCCGAAAGTTTAATGCAATACTTCATGCTACTCAGTCCAAGGGTCCCAACACTCCAGGTTGAAGGGAATCTTCCTACAGCTAAACCATGCTTGGGAAACCCAGCGACTGGTATACCATATGATCGGGAAAGGTTTCTAAAACGCACCTCATTTTTCCTCTCCTGGGGCTCCGGATCAACATTCCAGCCGCTTTACTAACAACATCCCCACATGGAGTCAATGCCTTTAAGTTCTGGTATCGCACAGTCTGCAGTTAGTGCAGAGGATGAATGGGAATAGGGGGAACCAGTGAGAAACTAGCTGTAGCGGTTTCAATGGGCACATGTCACTCTAATATCACATCAGTAAGAAGAATTAACCAAAGGCACAGCAAGGTGCCCCAGAAGAAAAATAGGGCTCAAGGAATCCTGTGGTTATGGGGCAAGACCAAAAAAATAAGAGCTAAAAAATGGAGCTAAGGGCCACTGCAATTCAAAAACATGCAGAGTTATAAAGGCCAACTATTTTTAAAAAATATATTGAGGTAAGGCTATGAAGAGGCATTGAAAGCAAGGCAGAATTGCAGGAAACCGATTTCAGGAGGTAGACTGGAATTGCATTGAAAGCATATGAAGAGAGTCAGAAACTCGACAATGATGCACTTGGCCAAAAGGGGCGTATGCGTTTTTTCCTGAATATATTCAGGAAAAAACGCATACGCCCTTTTTGGCCAACCAAGCAAGCTTGCAAAGGAAATCTGCACTACAATGAAGTCTCACTTCCCCCCGGTCAAAAGGGCCATCTGAAAAAAGTGTAAAATCCAGAAAGGCAGGACAGGACATGGAGAACTGGGAGCCTTGTTATGCTGATGGGCGGGATGTAAATTGCCAACAGACACTTGGGAGAAGTGTATGGTGTTTCCTGAAACATCTAAAAAACAAAGCAAGAGCCTAGGGCACTTCCACTTATGGTCCTATAGCTTAGGAAAATTAAAATCAAAAAGACACAGCCACCCCAAAGTTTGGGACGCCTCTGTTTACAAGAACCTCGTTTACAGTACAAGTTCAACATCGCAGAAAATGAAAAATGGATAAAGAAGCTGTGGTATTTACTTACAAAGCAATATCACTCAGCAATGAAATCTATGTCATCAGGCCCTTAGCAGCACAATGAGTGGATTCAGGTATGATGATTCTACCTGAAATAAGTCACACAGAAAAAGAAACATCATAAGATATCACTAATACACGGAATGTAAACTTGGCTACACAGGAACTGAATTTCAGAACAGAACAGGGTCTCAAATTTAGAAAACCAACTTATGCTTGCTTAAGGGTAAAGGTGAGTTGGGGTGCTGCATAAAACCAGAGATTGAAATGAGCACAGATAAAGTTCCTTAAGCCAAATATGGAATAGACAACAGCAACTCCTTGCTCAACGAAATGGACTCAACACCGCATATTAAACGCCTAAGAATGTACCTGACTAGTAAGTATCTTAAAACCTATGGATTGCTATGTCTCCGAAAGAGAATCAAGCATGTGTACAGGGGCATAAACACAGCAGTGATAGGATTGGAGAGGTTCGGTGAGCAAATGAAGACCCTTTGAAGTCATATTGCATGGTACCCATTCCACAGGTTTCAACTACCCAGGTTTAAGGTATTCTTCCTTCAGCTAAAACATGCATGTGGAACCCAGAGTATGATCAACCGTGTGATCGGGAGACGTGTTCAAATATGTCTCAGTTTTCGTACCCTGGTACTCGGGTGCAACATTCCAGATGCTTTACTAACACTCTCCCGACTTGGAGAGTCAGCCCCTTTAACCTCCTGTTTGGACCAGTTTGCAATTTCTGCGGAAGATGAACAGGAATAGCGAGAACCAATGAGAGACTAGCTGGAGGTGTCTGGATGGGCAAATTTAACTCTCATTTCCCACCAGGAAGAGGAAATAACCAAAGGCTCAGCGTGCCGTGCCGGAACCAGATTAGGGCCTGAAGCCATCCTGCGGTGTTGCGGCCAGCTCACAAGAAAGCGAGTTGAAGAAAGGAGCTCAGGGGCACTGTAATTCACAAACCTGCAGAGTTATAAATGACAGCTATCATCCAAAAATATACTGAAGTAAGGCTGCCAAGAGGACTTGAAAGCGGGGCAGAATTGCAGGAAACCGATTTCAGGAGGTAGACTGAAATTGCATTGAAAGCATAGGAAAAGAGGCAGAACGTCCACAATGATGCACTTGGCCAAAAAGGGCGTATGCGTTTTTTCCTGAATATATTCAGGAAAAAACGCATACGCCCTTTTTGGCCAACCAAGCAAACTTGCAAAGGAAATCTGCACTACAATGAAGTCTCACTTCCCCCAGTCAAAAGGGCCATCTGAAAAAAGTGTAAAATCCAGAAAGGGAGGACAGGCCATGGAGAACTGGGAGCCTTGTTATGCTGATGGGCAGGATGTAAATTGCCAACAACCACTGGGGAGAAGTGTATGGTGTTTCCTGAAACATCTAAAAAACAAAGCAACAGAGCCTAGGGCACTTCCACTTATGGTCCTATAGCTTAGGGAAATTATAATCAAAAACACACAGCCACCTCAAAGTTTGGGACGCCTCTGTTTACAAGAACCTCGTTTACCGTACAAGTTCAATATCACAGAAAGTGGAAAATGGATAAAGAAGTTGTGGTATTTACTTACAAAGCAATATCACTCAGCAATGAAATCTGTGTCATCAGGCCCTTAGCAGCACAATGAGTGGATTCAGGTATGATGATTCTAACTGAAATAAGTCACACAGAAAAAGAAACATCATAAGATATCAGTAATACATGGAATGGAAACTTGGCTACACAGGAACTGAATTAGAGAACAGAACAGGGTCTCAAATTTAGAAAAACAACTTATGCTTGCTTAAGGGTAAAGGTGAGTTGGGGTGCTGCATAAAACCAGAGATTGAAATGAGCACAGATAAAGTTCCTTAAGCCAAATATGGAATAGACAAGAGCTACTCCTTGCTCAACGAAATGGACTCAACACCCCATATTAAACGTCTAAGAATGTACCTGACTAGTAAGTATCTTAAAACCTATGGATTGCTATGTCTCCAAAAGAGAATCAAGCGTGTGTACAGGGGCATAAACGCAGCAGTGATAGGATTGGAGAGGTTCGGTGAGCAAATGAAGACCCTTTGAAGTCATATTGCATGGTACCCATTCCACGGGTTTCAACTACCCAGGTTTAAGGTATTCTTCCTTCAGCTAAAACATGCATGTGGAACCTAGAGTATGATCAACCATGTGATCGGGAGACGTGTTCAAATAGGTCTCAGTTTTCGTACCCTGGTACTCGGGTGCAACATTCCAGACGCTTTACTAACACTCTCCCCACTTGGAGAGTCAGTCCCTTTAACCTCCTGTTTGGCCCAGTTTGCAATTTCTGTGGAAGATGAACAGGAATAGTGAGAACCAATGAGAGACTACCTGGAGGTGTCTGGATGGGCAAATTTAACTCTCATTTCCCACCAGGAAGAGGAATTAACCAAAGGCTCAGCGTGCCGTGCCAGAACCAGATTTGGGCCTGAAGCCATTCTGCGGTGTTGCGGCCAGGTCACAAGAAAGCGAGTTGAAGAAAGGAGCTCAGGGGCACTGTAATTCACAAACCTGCAGAGTTATAAATGACAGCTATCGTCCAAAAATATACTGAAGTAAGGCTGCCAAGAGGACTTGAAAGCGGAGCAGAATTGCAGGAAACCGATTTCAGGAGGTAGACTGGAATTGCATTGAAAGCATAGGAAAAGAGGCAGAACGTCCACAATGATGCACTTGGCCAAAAAGGGCATATGCGTTTTTTCCTGAATATATTCAGGATAAAACGCATACGCCCTTTTTGGCCAACCAAGCAAGCTTGCAAAGGAAATCTGCACTACAATGAAGTCTCACTTCCCCCCGGTCAAAAGGGCCATCTGAAAAATGTGTAAAATCCAGAAAGGCAGGACAGGCCATGGAGAACTAGGAGCCTTGTTATGCTGATGGGCGGGATGTAAATTGCCAACAGACACTCGGGAGAAGTGTATGGTGTTTCCTGAAACATCTAAAAAACAAAGCAACAGAGCCTAGGGCACTTCCACTTATGATCCTATAGCTTAGGGAAATTAAAATCAAAAATACACAGCCACCCCAAAGTTTGGGACGCCTCCGTTTACAAGAACCTCATTTACCGTACAAGTTCAATATCACAGAAAGTGAAAAATGGATAAAGAACTTGTGGTACTTACGTACAATGCAGTATCACTCAGCAATGAAATCTATGTCATCAGGCCCGTAGCAGCATAATGAGTGGATTCAGGTACGATGAATCTAACTGAAATAAGTCACACAGAAAAAGAAACATCATAAGATATCACTAATACACGGAATGTAAACTTGGCTACACAGGAACTGCATTCCAAAACAGAACAGGGTCTCAAATATAGAAAACCAACTTATGCTTGCTTAAGGGTAAAGGTGAGTTGGGGTGCTGCATAAAACCAGAGATTGAAATGAGCACAGATAAAGTTCCTGAAGCCAAATATGGAATAGACAAGAGCTACTCCTTGCTCAACGAAATGGACTCAAAACCCCATATTAAACGCCTAAGAATGTACCTGACTAGTAAGTATCTTAAAACCTATGGATTGCTATGTCTCCGAAAGAGAATCAAGCGTGTGTACAGGGGCATAAACGCAGCAGTGATAGGATTGCAGAGGTTCGGTGAGCAAATGAAGACCCTTTGAAGTCATATTGCATGGTACCCATTACACGGGTCTCAACTCTCCAGGTTTAAGGTATTCTTCCTTCAGCTAAAACATGCATGTGGAACCGAAGTATGATCAACCATGTGAACGGGAGACGTGTTCAAATATGTCTCAGCTTTCCTCCCCTGGTACTCGGGTGCAACATTCCAGACGCTTTACTAACACTCTCCCCACTTGGAGAGTCAGCGCCTTTAACCTCCTGTTTGGCTCAGTTTGCAATTTCTGCGGAAGATGAACAGGAATAGCGAGAACCAATGTGAGTCTAGCTGGACGTGTCTGGACGGGCAAATTTAACTCTCATTTTCCACCAGGAAGAGGAAATAACCAAAGGCTCAGCGTGCCGTGCCGGAACCAGATTAGGGCCTGAAGCCATCCTGCGGTGTTGCGGCCAGCTCAAAAGAAAGCGAGTTGAAGAAAGGAGCTCAGGGGCACTGTAATTCACAAACACGCAGAGTTATAAATGACAGCTATCGTCCAAAAATAGACTGAAGTAAGGCTGCCAAGAGGACTTGAAAGCGGGGCAGAATTGCAGGAAACCGATTTCAGGAGGTAGACTGGAATTGCATTGAAAGCATAGGAAAAGAGGCAGAACGTCCACAATGATGCACTTGGCCAAAAAGGGCGTATGCGTTTTTTCCTGAATATATTCAGGAAAAAACGCATACGCCCTTTTTGGCCAACCAAGCAAGCTTGCAAAGGAAATCTGCACTACAATGAAGTCTCACTTCCCCCCGGTCAAAAGGGCCATCTGAAAAAAGTGTAAAATCCAGAAAGGCAGGAGAGGCCATGGAGAACTGGGAGCCTTGTTATGCTGATGGGCGGGATGTAAATTGCCAACAGACACTCGGGAGAAGTGTATGGTGTTTCCTGAAACATCTAAAAAACAAAGCAACAGAGCCTAGGGCACTTCCACTTATGGTCTATAGCTTTGGGAAATTAAAATCAAAAACACACAGCCACCCCAAAGTTTGGGACGCCTCTGTTTACAAGAGCCTCGTTTACTGTACAAGTTCAATATCACAGAAAGTGAAAAATGGATAAAGAACTTGTGGTACTTACGTACAATGCAGTATCACTCAGCAATGAAATCTATGTCATCAGGGCCGTAGCAGCATAATGAGTGGATTCAGGTATGATGATTCTAACTGAAATAAGTCACACAGAAAAAGAAACATCATAACATATCAGTAATACACGGAATGGAAACTTGGCTACACAGGAACTGAATTCCAAAACAGAACAGGGTCTCAAATTTAGAAAACCAACTTATGCTTGCTTAAGGGTAAAGGTGAGTTGGGATGCTGCATAAAACCAGAGATTGAAATGAGCACAGATAAAGTTCCTTAAGCCAAATATGGAATAGACAAGAGCTACTCCTTGCTCAACGAAATGGACTCAACACCGCATATTAAACGCCTAAAATGTACCTGACTTGTAAGTATCTTAAAACCTATGGATTGCTATGTCTCCGAAAGAGAATCAAGCATGTGTACAGGGGCATAAACGCAGCAGTGATAGGATTGGAGAGGTTTGGTGAGCAAATGAAGACCCTTTGAAGTCATATTGCATGGTACCCATTCCACGGGTTTCAACTACCCAGGTTTAAGGTATTCTTCCTTCAGCTAAAACATGCATGTGGAACCTAGAGTATGATCAACCGTGTGATCGGGAGACGTGTTCAAATATGTCTCAGTTTTCGTACCCTGGTACTCGGGTGCAACATTCCAGACGCTTTACTAACACTCTCCCGACTTGGACAGTCAGTCCCTTTTACCTCCTGTTTGGCCCAGTTTGCAATTTCTGCGGAAGATGAACAGGAATAGCGAGAACCAATGAGACACTAGCTGGAGGTGTCTGGACGGGCAAATTTAACTCTCATTTCTCACCAGGAAGAGGAATTAACCAAAGGCTCAGCGTGCCGTGCCAGAACCAGATTAGGGACTGAAGCCATCCTGCGGTGTTGCGGACAGCTCACAAGAAAGCGAGTTGAAGAAAGGAGCTCAGGGGCAGTGTAATTCACAAACCTGCAGAGTTATAAATGACAGCTATCGTCCAAAAATATACTGAAGTAAGGCTGCCAAGAGGACTTGAAAGCGGGGCAGAATTGCAGGAAACCGATTTCAGGAGGTAGACTGAAATTGCATTGAAAGCATAGGAAAAGAGGCAGAACATCCACAATGATGCACTTGGCCAAAAAGGGCGTATGCGTTTTTTCCTGAATATATTCAGGAAAAAACGCATACGCCCTTTTTGGCCAACCAAGCAAACTTGCAAAGGAAATCTGCACTACAATGAAGTCTCACTTCCCCCAGTCAAAAGGGCCATCTGAAAAATGTGTAAAATCCAGAAAGGGAGGACAGGCCATGGAGAACTGGGAGCCTTGTTATGCTGATGGGCAGGATGTAAATTGCCAACAACCACTGGGGAGAAGTGTATGGTGTTTCCTGAAACATCTAAAAAACAAAGCAACAGAGCCTAGGGCACTTCCACTTATGGTCCTATAGCTTAGGGAAATTATAATCAAAAACACACAGCCACCTCAAAGTTTGGGACGCCTCTGTTTACAAGAACCTCGTTTACCGTACAAGTTCAATATCACAGAAAGTGAAAAATGGATAAAGAAGTTGTGGTATTTACTTACAAAGCAATATCACTCAGCAATGAAATCTATGTCATCAGGCCCTTAGCAGCACAATGAGTGGATTCAGGTATGATGATTCTAACTGAAATAAGTCACACAGAAAAAGAAACATCATAAGATATCAGTAATACATGGAATGGAAACTTGGCTACACAGGAACTGAATTAGAGAACAGAACAGGGTCTCAAATTTAGAAAAACAACTTATGCTTGCTTAAGGGTAAAGGTGAGTTGGGGTGCTGCATAAAACCAGAGATTGAAATGAGCACAGATAAAGTTCCTTAAGCCAAATATGGAATAGACAAGAGCTACTCCTTGCTCAACGAAATGGACTCAACACCGCATATTAAACGTCTAAGAATGTACCTGCCTAGTAAGTATCTTAAAACCTATGGATTGCTATGTCTCCAAAAGAGAATCAAGCGTGTGTACAGGGGCATAAACGCAGCAGTGATAGGATTGGAGAGGTTCGGTGAGCAAATGAAGACCCTTTGAAGTCATATTGCATGGTACCCATTCCACGGGTTTCAACTACCCAGGTTTAAGGTATTCTTCCTTCAGCTAAAACATGCATGTGGAACCTAGAATATGATCAACCATGTGATCGGGAGACGTGTTCAAATATGTCTCAGTTTTCGTACCCTGGTACTCGGGTGCAACATTACAGACGCTTTACTAACACTCTCCCCACTTGGAGAGTCAGTCCCTTTAACCTCCTGTTTGGCCCAGTTTGCAATTTCTGTGGAAGATGAACAGGAATAGTGAGAACCAATGAGAGACTACCTGGAGGTGTCTGGATGGGCAAATTTAACTCTCATTTCCCACCAGGAAGAGGAATTAACCAAAGGCTCAGCGTGCCGTGCCAGAACCAGATTAGGGCCTGAAGCCATTTTGCGGTGTTGCGGCCAGGTCACAAGAAAGCGAGTTGAAGAAAGGAGCTCAGGGGCACTGTAATTCACAAACCTGCAGAGTTATAAATGACAGCTATCGTCCAAAAATATACTGAAGTAAGGCTGCCAAGAGGACTTGAAAGCGGAGCAGAATTGCAGGAAACCGATTTCAGGAGGTAGACTGGAATTGCATTGAAAGCATAGGAAAAGAGGCAGAACGTCCACAATGATGCACTTGGCCAAAAAGGGCATATGCGTTTTTTCCTGAATATATTCAGGATAAAACGCATACGCCCTTTTTGGCCAACCAAGCAAGCTTGCAAAGGAAATCTGCACTACAATGAAGTCTCACTTCCCCCCGGTCAAAAGGGCCATCTGAAAAATGTGTAAAATCCAGAAAGGCAGGACAGGCCATGGAGAACTAGGAGCCTTGTTATGCTGATGGGCGGGATGTAAATTGCCAACAGACACTCGGGAGAAGTGTATGGTGTTTCCTGAAACATCTAAAAAACAAAGCAACAGAGCCTAGGGCACTTCCACTTATGATCCTATAGCTTAGAGAAATTAAAATCAAAAATACACAGCCACCCCAAAGTTTGGGACGCCTCCGTTTACAAGAACCTCATTTACCGTACAAGTTCAATATCACAGAAAGTGAAAAATGGATAAAGAACTTGTGGTACTTACGTACAATGCAGTATCACTCAGCAATGAAATCTATGTCATCAGGCCCGTAGCAGCATAATGAGTGGATTCAGGTACGATGAATCTAACTGAAATAAGTCACACAGAAAAAGAAACATCATAAGATATCACTAATACACGGAATGTAAACTTGGCTACACAGGAACTGCATTCCAAAACAGAACAGGGTCTCAAATATAGAAAACCAACTTATGCTTGCTTAAGGGTAAAGGTGAGTTGGGGTGCTGCATAAAACCAGAGATTGAAATGAGCACAGATAAAGTTCCTGAAGCCAAATATGGAATAGACAAGAGCTACTCCTTGCTCAACGAAATGGACTCAAAACCCCATATTAAACGCCTAAGAATGTACCTGACTAGTAAGTATCTTAAAACCTATGGATTGCTATGTCTCCAAAAGAGAATCAAGCGTGTGTACAGGGGCATAAACGCAGCAGTGATAGGATTGCAGAGGTTCGGTGAGCAAATGAAGACCCTTTGAAGTCATATTGCATGGTACCCATTACACGGGTCTCAACTCTCCAGGTTTAAGGTATTCTTCCTTCAGCTAAAACATGCATGTGGAACCCAAGTATGATCAACCATGTGAACGGGAGACGTGTTCAAATATGTCTCAGCTTTCCTCCCCTGGTACTCGGGTGCAACATTCCAGACGCTTTACTAACACTCTCCCCACTTGGAGAGTCAGCGCCTTTAACCTCCTGTTTGGCTCAGTTTGCAATTTCTGCGGAAGATGAACAGGAATAGCGAGAACCAATGTGAGTCTAGCTGGACGTGTCTGGACGGGCAAATTTAACTCTCATTTTCCACCAGGAAGAGGAAATAACCAAAGGCTCAGCGTGCCGTGCCGGAACCAGATTAGGGCCTGAAGCCATCCTGCGGTGTTGCGGCCAGCTCAAAAGAAAGCGAGTTGAAGAAAGGAGCTCAGGGGCACTGTAATTCACAAACACGCAGAGTTATAAATGACAGCTATCGTCCAGAAATAGACTGAAGTAAGGCTGCCAAGAGGACTTGAAAGCGGGGCAGAATTGCAGGAAACCGATTTCAGGAGGTAGACTGGAATTGCATTGAAAGCATAGGAAAAGAGGCAGAACGTCCACAATGATGCACTTGGCCAAAAAGGGCGTATGCGTTTTTTCCTGAATATATTCAGGAAAAAACGCATACGCCCTTTTTGGCCAACCAAGCAAGCTTGCAAAGGAAATCTGCACTACAATGAAGTCTCACTTCCCCCCGGTCAAAAGGGCCATCTGAAAAAAGTGTAAAATCCAGAAAGACAACAGGCCATTGAGAACTGGGAGCCTTGTTATGCTGATGGGCGGGATGTAAATTGCCAACAACCACTGGGGAGAAGTGTATGGTGTTTCCTGAAACATCTAAAAAACAAAGCAACAGAGCCTAGGGCACTTCCACTTATGGTCCTATAGCTTAGGGAATTTAAAATCAAAAAGACACAGCCACCCCAAAGTTTCGAACGGCTCTGTTTACAAGAACCTCGTTTACAGTACAAGTTCAACATCGCAGAAAGTGAAAAATGGATAAAGAAGTTGTGGTATTTACTTACAAAGCAATATCACTCAGCAATGAAATCTGTGTCATCTGGCCCTTAGCAGCACAATGAGTGGATTCAGGTATGATGATTCTAACTGAAATAAGTCACACAGAAAAAGAAACATCATAAGATATCAGTAATACACGGAATGGAAACTTGGCTACACAGGAACTGAATTAGAGAACAGAACAGGGTCTCAAATTTAGAAAAACAACTTATGCTTGCTTAAGGGGAAAGGTGAGTTGGGGTGCTGCATAAAACCAGAGATTGAAATGAGCACAGATAAAGTTCCTTAAGCCAAATATGGAATAGACAAGAGCTACTCCTTGCTCAACGAAATGGACTCAACACCGCATATTAAACCCCTAAGAATGTACCTGACTTGTAAGTATCTTAAAACCTATGGATTGCTATGTCTCCGAAAGAGAATCAAGCATGTGTACAGGGGCATAAACGCAGCAGTGATAGGATTGGAGAGGTTCGGTGAGCAAATGAAGACCCTTTGAAGTCATATTGCATGGTACCCATTCCACGGGTTTCAACTACCCAGGTTTAAGGTATTCTTCCTTCAGCTAAAACATGCATGTGGAACCCAGAGTATGATCAACCATGTGAACGGGAGACGTGTTCAAATGTCTCAGTTTTCCCCCCCTGGTACTCGGGTGCAACATTCCAGACGCTTTACTAACACTCTCCCGACTTGGACAGTCAGTCCCTTTTACCTCCTGTTTGGCCCAGTTTGCAATTTCTGCGGAAGATGAACAGGAATAGCGAGAACCAATGAGACACTAGCTGGAGATGTCTGGACGGGCAAATTTAACTCTCATTTCCCACCAGGAAGAGGAATTAACCAAAGGCTCAGCGTGCCGTGCCAGAACCAGATTAGGGCCTGAAGCCATCCTGCGGTGTTGCGGCCAGCTCACAAGAAAGCGAGTTGAAGAAAGGAGCTCAGGGGCACTGTAATTCACAAACCTGCAGAGTTATAAATGACAGCTATCATCCAAAAATAGACTGAAGTAAGGCTGCCAAGAGGACTTGAAAGCGGGGCAGAATTGCAGGAAACCGATTTCAGGAGGTAGACTGAAATTGCATTGAAAGCATAGGAAAAGAGGCAGAACGTCCACAATGATGCACTTGGCCAAAAAGGGCGTATGCGTTTTTTCCTGAATATATTCAGGAAAAAACGCATACGCACTTTTTGGCCAACCAAGCAAGCTTGCAAAGGAAATCTGCACTACAATGAAGTCTCACTTCCCCCCGGTCAAAAGGGCCATCTGAAAAAAGTGTAAAATCCAGAAAGGCAGGACAGGCCATGGAGAACTGGGAGCCTTGTTATGCTGATGGGCAGGATGTAAATTGCCAACAACCACTGGGGAGAAGTGTATGGTGTTTCCTAAACATCTAAAAAACAAAGCAACAGAGCCTAGGGCACTTCCACTTATGGTCCTATGGCTTAGGGAATTTAAAATCAAAAAGACACAGCCACACTAAAGTTTCGAACGGCTCTGTTTACAAGAACCTCGTTTACAGTACAAGTTCAACATCGCAGAAAGTGAAAAATGGATAAAGAAGTTGTGGTATTTACTTACAAAGCAATATCACTCAGCAATGAAATCTGTGTCATCAGGCCCTTAGCAGCACAATGAGTTGATTCAGGTACGATGATTCTAACTGAAATAAGTCACACAGAAAAAGAAACATCATAAGATATCAGTAATACACGGAAAGGAAACTTGGCTACACAGGAACTGAATTACAGAACAGAACAGGGTTTCAAATTTAGAAAACCAACTTATGCTTGCTTAAGGGTAAAGGTGAGTTGGGGTGCTGCATAAAACCAGAGATTGAAATGAGCACAGATAAAGTTCCTTAAGCCAAATATGTAATAGACAAGAGCTACTCCTTGCTCAACGAAATGGACTCAACACCGCATATTAAACGCCTAAGAATGTACCTGACTTGTAAGTATCTTAAAACCTATGGATTGCTATGTCTCCGAAAGAGAATCAAGCATGTGTACAGGGGCATAAACGCAGCAGTGATAGGATTGGAGAGGTTCGGTGAGCAAATGAAGACCCTTTGAAGTCATATTGCATGGTACCCATTCCACGGGTTTCAAATACCCAGGTTTAAGGTATTCTTCCTTCAGCTAAAACATGCATGTGGAACCTAGAGTATGATCAACCTTGTGATCTGGAGACGTGTTCAAATATATCTCAGTTTTCCTCCCCTGGTACTCGGGTGCAACATTCCTGACGCTTTACTAACACTCTCCCGACTTGGAGAGTCAGTCCCTTTAACCTCCTGTTTGCCCCAGTTTGCAATTTCTGCGGAAGATGAACAGGAATAGCGAGAACCAATGAGAGGCTAGCTGGAGGTGTCTGGACGGGCAAATTTAACTCTCATTTCCCACCAGGAAGAGGAATTAACCAAAGACTCAGCATGCCGTGCCGGAACCAGATTAGGGCCTGAAGCCATCCTGCGGTGTTGCGGCCAGCTCACAAGAAAGCGAGTTGAAGAAAGGAGCTCAGGGGCACTGTAATTCACAAACCTGCAGAGTTATAAATGACAGCTATCGTCCAAAAATAGACTGAAGTAAGGCTGCCAGGAGGACTTGAAAGCGGGGCAGAATTGCAGGAAACCGATTTCAGGAGGTAGACTGGAATTGCATTGAAAGCATAGGAAAAGAGGCAGAACGTCCACAATGATGCACTTGGCCAAAAAGGGCGTATGCGTTTTTTCCTGAATATATTCAGGAAAAAACGCATACGCCCTTTTTGGCCAACCAAGCAAGCTTGCAAAGGAAATCTGCACTACAATGAAGTCTCACTTCCCCCCGGTCAAAAGGGCCATCTGAAAACAGTGTAAAATCCAGAAAGGCAGGACAGGCCATGGAGAACTGGGAGCCTTGTTATGCTGATGGGCGGGATGTAAATTGCCAACAACCACTTGGGAGAAGTGTATGGTGTTTCCTGAAACATCTAAAAAACAAAGCAACAGAGCCTAGGGCACTTCCACTTATGGTCCTATAGCTTAGGGAATTTAAAATCAAAAAGACACAGCCACCCCAAAGTTTGGAACGAATCTGTTTACAAGAACCTCGTTTACAGTACAAGTTCAACATCACAGAAAGTGAAAAATGGAGAAAGAAGTTGTGGTATTTACTTACAAAGCAATATCACTCAGCAATGAAATCTGTGTCATCAGGCCCTTAGCAGCACAATGAGTGGATTCAGATATGATGATTCTAACTGAAATAAGTCACACAGAAAAAGAAACATCATAAGATATCAGTAATACACGGAATGTAAACTTGGCTACACAGGAACTGAATTACAGAACAGAACAGGGTCTCAAATTTAGAAAACCAACTTATGCTTGCTTAAGGGGAAAGGTGAGTTGGGGTGCTGCATAAAACCAGAGATTGAAATGAGCACAGATAAAGTTCCTGAAGCCAAATATGGAATAGACAAGAGCTACTCCTTGCTCAATGAAATGGACTCAACACCGCATATTAAACGCCTAAGAATGTACCTGCCTAGTAAGTATCTTAAAACCTATGGATTGCTATGTCTCCGAAAGAGAGTCAAGCATGTGTAAAGGGGCATAAACGCAGCAGTGATAGGATTGGAGAGGTTCAGTGAGCAAATGAAGACCCTTTGTAGTCATATTGCATGGTACCCATTCCACGGGTCTCAACTCTCCAGGTTTAAGGTATTCTTCCTTCAGCTAAAACATGCATGTGGAACCCAGAGTATGATCAACCGTGTGATCGGGAGACGTGTTCAAATATGTCTCAGTTTTCATACCCTGGTACTCGGGTGCAACATTCCAGACGCTTTACTAACACTCTCCCGACTTGGACAGTCAGCCCCTTAACCTCCTGTTTGGCCCAGTTTGCAATTTCTGCGGAAGATGAACAGGAATAGGGAGAACCAATGAGAGACTAGCTGGAGGTGTCTGAACGGGCAAATTTAACTCTCATTTCCCACTAGGAAGAGGAATTAACCAAAGGCTCAGCGTGCCGTGCCGGAAACAGATTAGGGCCTGAAGCCATCCTGCGGTGTTGCGACCAGCTCACAAGAAAGTGAGTTGAAGAAAGCAGCTCAGGGGCTCTGTAATTCACAAACCTGCAGAGTTATAAATGACAGCTATCGTCCAAAAATAGACTGAAGTAAGGCTGCCAAGAGGACTTGAAAGCGGGGCAGAATTGCAGGATACCGATTTCAGGAGGTAGACTGGAATTGCATTGAAAGCATAGGAAAAGAGGCAGAACGTCCACAATGATGCACTTTGCCAAAAGGGCGTATGCGTTTTTTCCTGAATATATTCAGGAAAAAACGCATACGCCCTTTTTGGCCAACCAAGCAAGCTTGCAAAGGAAATCTGCACTACAATGAAGTCTCACTTCCCCCCGGTCAAAAGGGCCATCTGAAAAAAGTGTAAAACCCAGAAAGGCAGGACAGGCCATGGAGAACTGGGAGCCTTGTTATGCTGATGGGCGGGATGTAAATTGCCAACAGACACTCGGGAGAAGTGTATGGTGTTTCCTGAAACATCTAAAAAACAAAGCAACAGAGCCTAGGGCACTTCCACTTATGGTCCTATAGCTTAGGGAAATTAATATCAAAAAGACACAGCAACCCCAAAATTTGGGACGGCTCTTTTTACAGAAATCTCTTCTACGGCACAAGTTAAATATCCCAGAGAACAAATAATGGATAAAGAAGTTGCGGTACTTATGTACAACAGAATACCACTCAACAATGAAATCTATGTCACCAGGCCCATACCAGCATAATGAGTGGATTGAGGCACGATGATTCTAAGTGAAATAAGTCACACAGAAAAAGAAACATCATAAGGTATCACTAATACACGGAATGTGAACTTGGCTACACATGAACTGAATTACAAAACAGAACAGGGTCTCAAGTTTAGAAAACCAACTTATGCCTGCTTAAGGGGGAAGGTGAGTTGGGGTGCTGCATAAAAGCAGAGTTTGAAATTAGCACAGATACCGTTCCATAAGCCAAATATGTAATAGACAAGAGCTACCCCTTGCTCAACGAAATGGATTCAACAATGAGGTATCACCTCACACCTGGTAGAATAGGCATCATTGAAAATCTACAAACAAAAAATGCTGGAAAGTGTGTGGAGAAAAGGAACCCTCTTCCACTATTGTTGGGAATATAAATTGATACAGTCATTATGGAGAACAATATCGAATTTCTTAAGAAACTAACAATAGAATTACCATATGATACAGCAATCCCAGTACTGGACATATACCCAGACAAAACCATAAATCAAAAAGAGTCATTCACCGCAATGTTCATTGCATCACTATTTACAATATCGAGGTAATGGAAGCAACCTAAATGCCCACAGACAGACGAATGCATAAAGCTGTGGTACATATATAAAATGGAATATTACTAAGCCATGAAAAGGAATGAAATTGGGTCATTTGTAGAGACGTCGATGGATCTAGAGACTGTCATACAGAGTGAAGTAAGTCAGAAAGAGAAAAACAAATCTTGTATATTCATGCATATATGTGGAACCTAGAAAAACTGTACAGGTTAACCATTTTGCAAGGCATAAATAGAGCAACAGATGTAGACAACAAACGTATGGACAACAAGGGGGGAAAGCTGTTGGGGGGGTGGTGGTGGGAGGAGTTGAGAGACTGGGATTGGCATGTATACATTTATATGTATAAAATAGATAACCAATAAGAACCTGCTGTTTAAAAATATAAAATAAAATTCAAAATTAAAAAGAAATAAAATTTAAAAAATAAAACAGAAAAAACAATTATTCCCTGCACATACATGTATTTATATGAATAAATTATTTCCATGCTTATATCTGTAAATACAAAAAAGAGGAATAAAATCTACCTTGAACCAAAAACGAAAAAGAGAAAAAAAACACAGAACCCACCAGTTACACAGAGGAAAACCGTATCAGGGCACTTGCTCCAGTTGTAAACAATTCTGAAGTTGGTCAGTGGTGGGGAATCGTCTCCCATTCAGCCAGCAGCCCCCACGCAACAAGCGTCCTCATTGCAAAGCTGGGGCACCGTGCCGAGGCATCTGTGAGTAAACGTGAGCTGAGCCCCAGGCCAGTTGCTGCTGAACTATTCCCACCCGTCCCAGGTAAAACACCTGAATATATACAAGGACTTGAAAGCCTAGAGGAAGGGCCATAGAGCCACACGAGTGACAGCATGCCGGCCGACTTGGTGCCTGCAGGCCAGCCAGGATGGTCCTGGCCCTGGGTGCTCTTCTGGAAGATTTCCATTTCCCTGCCTGAGATACCCGTCCTGTCCCTGCCCCCACTGCTTTTTTCCTTCCTCACCTCTGCCCAGGGAGAAATTCCAGCAGCAGGTATGGGTGACACATCCTCTTCTTTAGCAGGTGGCAGCCTGGCAACTGCTGCAGAAAGTCCAGCAGAGCCCCACTCACACTGGGCCACCCACAAAGCCGTGGCCTCTCACTCCCTCCCACCAGCCCAGCCCCGAGACTGCTGACAGGGCAGAGAAAATGGCGTCAGGCACGGCTGCAGGGGCTCTTGCTGCCTGGAGTGGTATTTATATTGATCTCAACCCAGGCACACCTGGGGAGGGCTGGCCGGCACGGTAAGGCTGCCCAGGTCAGCCAATCATCACCCCTCAGGGGCTCACAGTTGCAGAAAATGGAACTTGCTGAACCGGCCAGGTCCAAGGAACAGGTGTGGGCTCCTGAGAGTCAGGATAGACAAGGGGCTGCAGCTTTGGCTTGTTTTCTAATCATTTTATCTGGCCCATGAGTGGGAGACAACTTCAAGAAAACCCTCTCCTAATGAGAGGAACCCAGGAGTCAGGGAGAGGAGGGGTGGGTGGTGGTTGGAGACAGAGGCCTGGTGCCCTGGGTGCAGTGGAAGTCTCTGGAAGACCAGGTGGAGGGAGGCCTCACGGAGTGATGCCCAGGGTCATAGACCTGTCGCAGCTGCTGTTTGTTAGTTCAAGTCCTGCTCTGAGGTGCTCTGTGTCAGCTCTGAGCGACAGGTGAGCTGGGGGTGCTCTGCAATGAGGGCTATGTGCACGGTTCCTGTGTGCCCAGCCCTGCCACGGTGCCTGCAAGGGTAGCTCTGTATCCTGGGAGGGGCCTGACCACGAGAGCCCCGTGGGCTGGGGTGGGGGTGGGGTACCTGCCCAGGTGAGCTCCATATTCTGGGATTGGTCTGACCACGAGAGCCCCATGGGCTGCTGGGGACCTGGTAAAGGATGTCAGGACAGTCAGTGAAGCCACCGAGGATATACCTCCAGTTGCTCCTAATTCCTACACCCTGCTGGTCATTCTACCAACCACCAGGACATGGTATTCTGTATTAGTCTTCAATGATGCCTTCTTTTGTATTCCATTAGTCCCAGAGTCACAAGAAATTTTGGCTTGTGAGTGGCAGGACTCAACATACAACTAAAACAATACTTCCGGGCCGTCTGGCCCCAAGGGTGCAAAAATTCCCACACCATCTTTGGGGAAAGCTTAGCTAAAGACCTAAAAGTTCTACCTCTGGAAAAGGAAACCCTCCTTCAATATGCAGACGACATTCTGATCACCAGCCCTACTAAGGAGGCCTCTGAACTACCAAGCCAATAAAGGATAGAAGTTGTCCAAGAAAAAGCTCAAATATCACAGACTGCGGTGACCTGCCTGGGCTTCATTCTCACAGAAGGTCAGAGAAGCCCATCCCAAGAAAGGGAAGAAACCATTTTCAGCCTTACCCCTTTCTAAAACTAGAAGACAGCTTAGGGGTTCCTGGGGAGGCCAGGGTTTGCTGCTTCTGGATCCCTAGCTACAGTCTACTAGCTGGGCCTCTATATGAAACACTGAAAGGAAAAGATGATGATCCTTTTGAATAGAATCCAGAAGTGGCCTTTCAAGAATGGAAAGAGCAGTCAATTCAGACCCTTGCCCTGGAACTCCCTAATTTAGCTAAACCCTTTGACCTTTACATTCCCGGTGAAAGGTGAATCGCCATTGGAGAATTAGTGCAAAAACTGGGACCACTTGAAATGGAACAATGCAAGAATGCCATCCAGGTAGGATAAACTACGGTCACTAAGGGGCTTGGCCCACTGCCACATCTGGCCAAGATACTGGCGGTATCTAAAAACCTGGAAATCAGCAGCCCAAAAGGCCACCTCCCTCCTAAGGGAAAAGGACCCCACGTGGTGATCCTAACCACCAACCATGCCCTGAAGTTGCAGGGTTCGCTCCATGGGCACACCGACCTCGAGTGAGGAGGCCCTCCAACTCCAACATCCAGAGAGATAACCGGGGGCAACAGGGCACCATGACGACTCGTGTGAACATCACTTGACCTGGAGTTTCTCTCATAAAACAACAAGAGTGTGTCCCAAAAGAGTAGACTACTGCTTGCAGGACTTACTGCACCCAGAGGGGAGCTAATAATCTTGGCGGGGGAACAGTATACCACACTGTCACCATAGAAAAGCCTACAGACACCGTGATGATGGTGGCCAATAAGACCGGCTGGACTCCTGTTTACTTCAAAAGGCTGTTGACTCAGTAGCCATCATGGTCCTTGATCACCACTGACCCTGGACTGTCTGGGAGTTGAGCGGGCAGGGCTCTGACACCTGGTGCTGTTTGTACGTTAATTCAGGGGCCTAATTGAAGAAAGTGCAGACTACTGGTCAGAGCATCTAGGCTGGCAGAGACGGTCAGCCTAAGGTGGCCGAACAAATGTGGGGCGGGGTGAAACCGGCCCCCACAGTGTCTCTGCACATCTCTTTCCTGGACCCTTAAAGGTCATTAGAATCTATAACACTTCCAATGCTGGTGCTCAGGTGGACGAGCAGGGAGGCAGGGGTCCTGGGGACAATCAACGTCACCGGGAGGCTGCTGGGGAGAAGCTCTGACCCTCGCCCCAGGGTATGAGGGCTCCCAACTCAGCACTCAGCAGTTACAGAAGAAGGGTCTGCACCCTCAGCACTCCAAGAATGAGGAACGGGACAAAAGGCAGAGGAGGGGTTTGTCCCCAGCAAAGCCCATTAAAAATCCCTGGGAGATAAAAGTAGAATCTGGGCAATAAAGTCAAGTCTAACCTTTTTTATCCTTTGTGCTTTGTCTAATTTCACGTGCTCCTAGGGTCCCGCATGCAGAGGTTCCACACCCGGCACTTCAGACCAGATTTCCTAGTGCAGAATGGCTGGGTCGACACCTCAGCTCCTGGGGCCCAGTGCAGACTCCACGATATAGAGCCTGAGCTACAGCCAACCCGGCCCTCGAGAGCTCCGCCGCCTCCCTCCCTCCCACTGACTCTGACAGGATCTCTACACAGCAGCCCAGCCCACAGCCCACGGGGTAGTGCATGCTCTCACCTCTCCATTCTCTGATCAAAATATAAAGTTTCCTTTGCTTGTGAACCAAACTCAGTCTCGATCTGTTGGCCCCAATGACACTGGGCAGGGGGACACTTGTTGGGGTCCACTCTGGAGGATCAGTAACAGAAATTGAGACTATTGTAACCTCAATGAACAGATGTGTGAGCCAAACTGTAGTTAACATAGAACAGTGTATAAGGCTCGGGTAAAATAAGATGTTTTTAACACTTCCATTTGATATTTCCATCACTTTTTATAAGCAAGTTCAGTGAAAAGGTTTGTCTTATTTGTCAGGTCAATATTAGAGAAACGAAGTGATTTCTTTCCAAGGATGTACATCTAATAATCTTGGTTAAACCTTCAATCTTGTTTTAAATGCTTTTCCATTGAAAATGATACCTCTCTTTCAGCTCCCCCATTTCTGAGAAGTATAAAATCTTATAATTTATTATTACCAAAGGGGAAAGGTGGGAGGAGGGATAAATTAACAGTTTGGAATGAACACATACACACTGCTATGTATAAAATAGATCATCAACAAGGAACTACTGTATAGCACAGGGAACTACACTCAACATTTTGCAATAACCTATAAGGGGAAATAATCTGAAAAAGAATAGATATTTTTATTGACATCATCTATCAATGACAGTTAAAGTGTAGCCTAAGGGAAGCTGGTGGTGAGTGCTTCTGACCCTGAAGACTTCAATCATCTAAAGTTTGGACTCTGCCTACTTCCCAAGGCCCTTAATGAACATATGTGTAGCTGTAGCTTAAAAACTTCCCCAGTTTGGGTTTCGGGGAGACACTGATTTTGAAAAAGCCCTGGTGTTCTCCTTACATGAATGGGACTCTTCCTACTGCTAAAACATGTCTGTCACACCCAGAGGATGGTATACCGTCTGATCGGGAAGAGTTTGGAAAAGGCATCTCATCTCCTCATCTCCTGGTGCTCGGGTTCACCCCTCCAGCGTCTTTACTAACAGTCTCCCCACTTGGAGATGTCAGCACTGTCAACATCCTGTTGCGTACAGTTTGGAATTTGTCCAGAGGATGAAGCGGAAGGATGAGGAACAATGAGAGACAAGTCCTAGGTGTTCAGACAGGCACATGTCACTCTAATTTCCAATCAGGAAGACGAATTGACCAAAGGCTAGGGTTGCCCATGGAAACAGTATAGGGCTTGAGGAAATCCCGCTGCTTTGTGGCCAGTTCCCATAAACACGAGTTGAACAATGGAACTCAGGGGCAGTAAAATTCACAAAACTGCAGAGTTGAAAATATCCATCACTGAAAAATGTCTTGAGGAAAGTCAGAGAAAAGGACTTGTAAGCAAGGGAGAATGGCAGGAAAGGGATTTGAGGAGGTAGAAAGGACTCGCCATTAAGCACAAGAAAAGGAGCTGAACATTGCCAACATTGCAGTTGGCCAAAAAGGGTGTATGCGTTCTTTTCTGTATATATTCAAGAAAAGGGCATACACTTTTTTAGCCAACCAAACAGGTGGGCACTGGAAGTCAATACCACAAAAGATATCACTTCGCATCAGTCAGAAGAGCCATCCTCATAAAGCGTAAACAACAGAAATGCAGGACAGGGCAATGAGAAGAGGGAGCCCTGTGAGACTTATAGTGGAAATGTATATTGCCAACGGCCATTCTGGAGAAGTGTATTGTGTTTACTAAAGCATCTAAAAAATGAGCTACAGAGCATAGGGCACTTGCACTCATGGGCGTATATCTTGGGAAAAACAAAAATCGAGAGGACACAGGCACCCCAATGTTTACCCCCTCTCTGTTTAAAAGATCCTCGACTAGGATATAACTTAAATGTCTCTGGAGGGAAAAAATGGATAGAGATGTGGTACTTAGGTAGAGTGGAATATTATTCAGCCTGGAAATCAATGAAATATGGCCAGTTGTAACAACTCCGGAGGAGTTACGTATGATCATTCTAAGTGACAGAATTCAAAAAGAAAAAGACACATATCATAAGATATCACTTAAAGGTGGAATCCAAAATGGCTACACATGAAATAAATTACAAAACAAAAACATAGTCAAATATGTAGAAAACACGCATAAGGCTGCTAAACGGGAAAGGTGGGGAGGGGTGAGGCATCATCCAGGAGGTTGAAATTAGCAAAGATACCATTCCAAATACCAAACTGATAATCAACAAGGCCTACACGGTAGCTAAAAGAACTGCACTCAGCACACTCAAGTCACCGGAAAAGAATATATACGACTGGTAAGAATCTGAAAAAGAATTTATTGATGTCTCTCTGTACGTGAATCAAGTGGATGTACAGCAGCAAGAAACAGAGCTTTGAAAATCAGCTGTAACCAATATAGTAATAAATTGAAAAAAATAAACGACAGAGAGACAGAGAAAACCTCTTACAACTTTTCCTCAGGGACGGTGATGCAACATGGATTGAACACATCTAGACCCACAGCAGGATGAGACATAAGGCTGGAAACTGTTTGCGCTAAGAGAAATGTGAGGTTGGGTGAGGAAATGCACACCCTTTAAAGTAATACTACCTGGTACCCATTCAATGGGTCCCAAATCTGCAGGTTCAAGGGATCTTCCTACAGCTAAAACATGCATGGAAAACCCAGAGGACTGTACACCATGTGATCGGGAGATGTGTCTAAAATGCACCTCATTTATCCTCTCCTGGTGCTCCTGTTCACCATTCCAGCCACGCTACTTAGAATCTCCCCACTTGGAGAATCAGCACATTTAAACTTCTGTTTCACACATTTTGCAAATTGTGAGGAGGATGAACGGGAAGAGGGGGAACCAATGAGAGAAGAGTTGTAGGGGTTTGGACGGGCACATATCACTCTAATTTCCCATTAAGAATAAGAATTAAAGAAAGGCTCAGCCTGCCTCACCGGAGCCAAAATAGGGCCTGAAGCAATCCTGCGGGTTTGAGGCCAGCTCACAAAAGAGCAACTTAAAAAATGGAGCTCAGGGTCACTGCAATTCACAAACCTGCAGAGTTATAAATGAAAACTAACATCCAAAAATATGTTGAGGTAAGGCAAAGAAGAGGATCTGAATGCAAGACAGAATTGCAAGAAACAGATTTCAAGAGATAGATTGGACTCGTCTTTAACGCACATGAAAAGCGGCAGAATTTCGACAATGATGCAGTTGGCCCAAAAGGGCGTATGCGTTTTTTCCTGATTATATCCAGGAAAAAACGCATACGCACTTTATGGGCAACGAAGCAAGCAAGCAATGCAAATGTGCACAACAAAGAAGTCTCACTTCCCACCGGTCAAAAGGGCCATCCTAAAAAATTGTAAAAACCAGAAATGCAGGACAGGCCATGGAGAACAGGGAGCCTTTATACGCTGATGGGCAGTGTGTGAACTGCCGAGAGCCACTCTGGAGAAGTGTATGGTGGTTCCTAAATCATCTAAAAAACAGAGCTACAGAGCATAGGACACTTCCAATCATGGGAGTATATCTAGGGAAGTCTAAAAATCAACAAGACACAAGCACACCACAGTTTAGGGCTACTCTGTTTACAAGAACCTCAACTTCAGTACACCTTAAATATCCCAGGAAAGAGAACAATGGATAAAGAAGATGTGGTACTTATGTACAATGGAATATCTCTTCACCATGAAATCAATGTAATAAGGCTAGTAGAAGGATAAAGAGTGGATTTAGGTCCGATAATACTACTTGAAATAAGTCAAACAGAAAAAGAAACATATCATAAGATATCACTTATAGAGGGAGGGTAAATATGGCTGCACAAGAAATGAATTACAGAACAGAACAGTGTCTCACATTTAGAAAACACACTTATGTCAGTTTAAGGGGAAAGGAGAGGTGGGGTGATGCATAAAACCAGAGTTTGAAATTAGCACAGATACCGTTCAATAAACCAAATAGGTATTAGACAAGATCTACACCTTGCTCAATGAACAGGCCTCAACACACCCTATACACCGCAGAGAAATATATCTGAGGAATAAGAATCTTAAAACCCATGTATTGATATATCTCCATAAGGGAATCAAGTGTGTGCAGAGCGGCACAAACACAGCAGTGAAAAGGAGCTAAACCCCATTATAGAAATAAATTTTAAAAACAAAACGCTGAAACAATGAAAGAGAGAAAAATTCTTACAAAATTCGCTCAGGGGCTGTGATGCAACCTGGATTGACCACATATAAACCCACAGCTGGATAAGACATAAGGCTGGACACTTGGGGCTGACAGGATTGGTGAGCTTTGGTGAGCAACTGCCGAAAGTTTAATGCAATACTTCATGCTACTCATTCCAAGGGTCCCAACACTCCAGGTTGAAGGGAATCTTCCTACAGCTAAACCATGCTTGGGAAACCCAGCGACTGGTATACCATATGATCGGGAAAGGTTTCTAAAACGCACCTCATTTTTCCTCTCCTGGGGCTCCGGATCGACATTCCAGCCGCTTTACTAACAACATCCCCACATGGAGTCAATGCCTTTAAGTTCTGGTATCGCACAGTCTGCAGTTAGTGCAGAGGATGAATGGGAATAGGGGGAACCAGTGAGAAACTAGCTGTAGCGGTTTCAATGGGCACATGTCACTCTAATATCACATCAGTAAGAAGAATTAACCAAAGGCACAGCAAGGTGCCCCAGAAGAAAAATAGGGCTCAAGGAATCCTGTGGTTATGGGGCAAGACCACAAAAATAAGAGCTAAAAAATGGAGCTAAGGGCCACTGCAATTCAAAAACCTGCAGAGTTATAAAGGCCAACTATTTTTAAAAAATATATTGAGGTAAGGCTATGAAGAGGCATTGAAAGCAAGGCAGAATGCAGGAAACCGATTTCAGGAGGTAGACTGGAATTGCATTGAAAGCATATGAAGAGAGTCAGAAACTCGACAATGATGCACTTGGCCAAAAAGGGCGTATGTGTTTTTTCCTGAATATATTCAGGAAAAAACGCATACGCACTTTTAGGCCAACCAAGCAAGCTTGCAAAGGAAATCTGCACTACAATGAAGTCTCAATTCCACCTGGTCAAAAGGGCCATCTGAAAAAAGTGTAAAATCCATAAAGGCACGACAGGCCATGGAGAACTGGGAGCCTTCTTATGCTGATGGGCGAGATGTAAATTGCCAACAGACACTCGGGAGAAGTGTATGGTGTTTCCTGAAACATCTAAAAAACAAAGCAACAGAGCCTAGGGCACTTCCACTTATGGTCCTATAGCTTAGGGAAATTAATATCAAAAAGACACAGCAACCCCAAAATTTGGGACGGCTCTTTTTACAGGAATCTCTTCTACGGCACAAGTTAAATATCCCAGAGAGCAAATAATGGATAAAGAAGTTGCGGTACTTATGTACAACAGAATACCACTCAGCAATGAAATCTACGTCACCAGGCCCGTACCAGCATAATGAGTGGATTGAGGCACGATGATTCTAAGTGAAATAAGTCACACAGAAAAAGAAACTTCATAAGGTATCACTAATACACAGAATGTGAACTTGGCTACACATGAACTGAATTACAAAACAGAACAGGGTCTCAAGTTTAGAAAACCAACTTATGCCTGCTTAAGGGGGAAGGTGAGTTGGGGTGCTGCATAAAAGCAGAGTTTGAAATTAGCACAGATACCGTTCCATAAGCGAAATATGTAATAGACAAGAGCTACCCCTTGCTCAACGAAATGGATTCAACAATGAGGTATCACCTCACACCTGGTAGAATAGGCATCATTGAAAATCTACAAACAAAAAATGCTGGAAAGGGTGTGGAGAAAAGGAAACCTCTTCCACTATTGTTGGGAATATAAATTGATACAGTCATTATGGAGAACAATATCGAATTTCTTAAGAAACTAACAATAGAATTACCATATGATACAGCAATCCCAGTACTGGACATATACCCAGACAAAACCATAAATCAAAAAGAGTCATTCACCGCAATGTTCATTGCATCACTATTTACAATATCGAGGTAATGGAAGCAACCTAAATGCCCACAGACAGACGAATGCATAAAGCTGTGGTACATATATAAAATGGAATATTACTAAGCCATGAAAAGGAATGAAATTGGGTCATTTGTAGAGACGTCGATGGATCTAGAGACTGTCATACAGAGTGAAGTAAGTCAGAAAGAGAAAAACAAATCTTGTATATTCATGCATATATGTGGAACCTAGAAAAACTGTACAGATTAACCATTTTGCAAGGCATAAATAGAGCAACAGATGTAGACAACAAACGTATGGACAACAAGGGGGGAAAGCTGTTGGGGGGGTGGTGGTGGGAGGAGTTGAGAGACTGGGATTGGCATGTATACATTTATATGTATAAAATAGATAACCAATAAGAACCTGCTGTATAAAAATATAAAATAAAATTCAAAATTAAAAAGAAGTAAAATTTAAAAAATAAAACAGAAAAAACAATTATTCCCTGCACATACATGTATTTATATGAATAAATTATTTCCATGCTTATATCTGTAAATACAAAAAAGAGGAATAAAATCTACCTTGAACCAAAAACGAAAAAGAGAAAAAAAACACAGAACCCACCAGTTACACAGAGGAAAACCGTATCAGGGCACTTGCTCCAGTTGTAAACAATTCTGAAGTTGGTCAGTGGTGGGGAATCGTCTCCCATTCAGCCAGCAGCCCCCACGCAACAAGCGTCCTCATTGCAAAGCTGGGGCACCGTGCCGAGGCATCTGTGAGTAAACGTGAGCTGAGCCCCAGGCCAGTTGCTGCTGAACTATTCCCACCCGTCCCAGGTAAAACACCTGAATATATACAAGGACTTGAAAGCCTAGAGGAAGGGCCATAGAGCCACACGAGTGACAGCATGCCGGCCGACTTGGTGCCTGCAGGCCAGCCAGGATGGTCCTGGCCCTGGGTGCTCTTCTGGAAGATTTCCATTTCCCTGCCTGAGATACCCGTCCTGTCCCTGCCCCCACTGCTTTTTTCCTTCCTCACCTCTGCCCAGGGAGAAATTCCAGCAGCAGGTATGGGTGACACACCCTCTTCTTTAGCAGGTGGCAGCCTGGCAACTGCTGCAGAAAGTCCAGCAGAGCCCCACTCACACTGGGCCACCCACAAAGCCGTGGCCTCTCACTCCCTCCCACCAGCCCAGCCCGGAGACTGCTGACAGGGCAGAGAAAATGGCGTCAGGCACGGCTGCAGGGGCTCTTGCTGCCTGGAGTGGTATTTATATTGATCTCAACCCAGGCACACCTGGGGAGGGCTGGCCGGCACGGTAAGGCTGCCCAGGTCAGCCAATCATCACCCCTCAGGGGCTCACAGTTGCAGAAAATGGAACTTGCTGAACCGGCCAGGTCCAAGGAACAGGTGTGGGCTCCTGAGAGTCAGGATAGACAAGGGGCTGCAGCTTTGGCTTGTTTTCTAATCATTTTATCTGGCCCATGAGTGGGAGACAACTTCAAGAAAACCCTCTCCTAATGAGAGGAACCCAGGAGTCAGGGAGAGGAGGGGTGGGTGGTGGTTGGAGACAGAGGCCTGGTGCCCCGGGTGCAGTGGAAGTCTCTGGAAGACCAGGTGGAGGGAGGCCTCACGGAGTGATGCCCAGGGTCACAGACCTGTCGCAGCTGCTGTTTGTTAGTTCAAGTCCTGCTCTGAGGTGCTCTGTGTCAGCTCTGAGCGACAGGTGAGCTGGGGGTGCTCTGCAATGAGGGCTATGTGCACGGTTCCTGTGTGCCCAGCCCTGCCACGGTACCTGCAAGGGTAGCTCTGTATCCTGGGAGGGGCCTGACCACGAGAGCCCCGTGGGCTGGGGTGGGGGTGGGGTACCTGCCCAGGTGAGCTCCATATTCTGGGATTGGTCTGACCATGAGAGCCCCATGGGCTGCTGGGGACCTGGTAAAGGATGTCAGGACAGTCAGTGAAGCCACCGAGGATATACCTCCAGTTGCTCCTAATTCCTACACCCTGCTGGTCATTCTACCAACCACCAGGACATGGTATTCTGTATTAGTCTTCAATGATGCCTTCTTTTGTATTCCATTAGTCCCAGAGTCACAAGAAATTTTGGCTTGTGAGTGGCAGGACTCAACATACAACTAAAACAATACTTCCGGGCCGTCTGGCCCCAAGGGTGCAAAAATTCCCACACCATCTTTGGGGAAAGCTTAGCTAAAGACCTAAAAGTTCTACCTCTGGAAAAGGAAACCCTCCTTCAATATGCAGACGACATTCTGATCACCAGCCCTACTAAGGAGGCCTCTGAACTACCAAGCCAATAAAGGATAGAAGTTGTCCAAGAAAAAGCTCAAATATCACAGACTGCGGTGACCTGCCTGGGCTTCATTCTCACAGAAGGTCAGAGAAGCCCATCCCAGGAAAGGGAAGAAACCATTTTCAGCCTTACCCCTTTCTAAAACTAGAAGACAGCTTAGGGGTTCCTGGGGAGGCCAGGGTTTGCTGCTTCTGGATCCCTAGCTACAGTCTACTAGCTGGGCCTCTATATGAAACACTGAAAGGAAAAGATGATGATCCTTTTGAATAGAATCCAGAAGTGGCCTTTCAAGAATGGAAAGAGCAGTCAATTCAGACCCTTGCCCTGGAACTCCCTAATTTAGCTAAACCCTTTGACCTTTACATTCCCGGTGAAAGGTGAATCGCCATTGGAGAATTAGTGCAAAAACTGGGACCACTTGAAATGGAACAATGCAAGAATGCCATCCAGGTAGGATAAACTACGGTCACTAAGGGGCTTGGCCCACTGCCACATCTGGCCAAGATACTGGCGGTATCTAAAAACCTGGAAATCAGCAGCCCAAAAGGCCACCTCCCTCCTAAGGGAAAAGGACCCCACGTGGTGATCCTAACCACCAACCATGCCCTGAAGTTGCAGGGTTCGCTCCGTGGGCACACCGACCTCGAGTGAGGAGGCCCTCCAACTCCAACATCCAGAGAGATAACCGGGGGCAACAGGGCACCATGACGACTCGTGTGAACATCACTTGACCTGGAGTTTCTCTCATAAAACAACAAGAGTGTGTCCCAAAAGAGTAGACTACTGCTTGCAGGACTTACTGCACCCAGAGGGGAGCTAATAATCTTGGCGGGGGAACAGTATACCACACTGTCACCATAGAAAAGCCTACAGACACCGTGATGATGGTGGCCAATAAGACCGGCTGGACTCCTGTTTACTTCAAAAGGCTGTTGACTCAGTAGCCATCATGGTCCTTGATCACCACTGACCCTGGACTGTCTGGGAGTTGAGTGGGCAGGGCTCTGACACCTGGTGCTGTTTGTACGTTAATTCAGGGGCCTAATTGAAGAAAGCGCAGACTACTGGTCAGAGCATCTAGGCTGGCAGAGACGGTCAGCCTAAGGTGGCCGAACAAATGTGGGGCGGGGTGAAACCGGCCCCCACAGCGTCTCTGCACATCTCTTTCCTGGACCCTTAAAGGTCATTAGAATCTATAACGCTTCCAATGCTGGTGCTCAGGTGGACGAGCAGGGAAGCAGGGGTCCTGGGGACAATCAACGTCACCAGGAGGCTGCTGGGGAGAAGCTCTGACCCTCGCCCCAGGGTATGAGGGCTCCCAACTCAGCACTCAGCAGTTACAGAAGAAGGGTCTGCACCCTCAGCACTCCAAGAATGAGGAAAGGGACAAAAGGCAGAGGAGGGGTTTGTCCCCAGCAAAGCCCATTAAAAATCCCTGGGAGATAAAAATAGAATCTGGGCAATAAAGTCAAGTCTAACCTTTTTTATCCTTTGTGCTTTGTCTAATTTCACGTGCTCCTAGGGTCCCGCATGCAGAGGTTCCACACCCGGCACTTCAGACCAGATTTCCTAGTGCAGAATGGCTGGGTCGACACCTCAGCTCCTGGGGCCCAGTGCAGACTCCACGATATAGAGCCTGAGCTACAGCCAACCCGGCCCTCGAGAGCTCCGCCGCCTCCCTCCCTCCCACTGACTCTGACAGGATCTCTACACAGCAGCCCAGCCCACAGCCCACGGGGTAGTGCATGCTCTCACCTCTCCATTCTCTGATCAAAATATAAAGTTTCCTTTGCTTGTGAACCAAACTCAGTCTCGATCTGTTGGCCCCAATGACACTGGGCAGGGGGACACTTGTTGGGGTCCACTCTGGAGGATCAGTAACAGAAATTGAGACTATTGTAACCTCAATGAACAGATGTGTGAGCCAAACTGTAGTTAACATAGAACAGTGTATAAGGCTCGGGTAAAATAAGATGTTTTTAACACTTCCATTTGATATTTCCATCACTTTTTATAAGCAAGTTCAGTGAAAAGGTTTGTCTTATTTGTCAGGTCAATATTAGAGAAACGAAGTGATTTCTTTCCAAGGATGTACATCTAATAATCTTGGTTAAACCTTCAATCTTGTTTTAAATGCTTTTCCATTGAAAATGATACCTCTCTTTCAGCTCCCCCATTTCTGAGAAGTATAAAATCTTATAATTTATTATTACCAAAGGGGAAAGGTGGGAGGAGGGATAAATTAACAGTTTGGAATGAACACATACACACTGCTATGTATAAAATAGATCATCAACAAGGAACTACTGTATAGCACAGGGAACTACACTCAACATTTTGCAATAACCTATAAGGGGAAATAATCTGAAAAAGAATAGATATTTTTATTGACATCATCTATCAATGACAGTTAAAGTGTAGCCTAAGGGAAGCTGGTGGTGAGTGCTTCTGACCCTGAAGACTTCAATCATCTAAAGTTTGGACTCTGCCTACTTCCCAAGGCCCTTAATGAACATATGTGTAGCCGTAGCTTAAAAACTTCCCCAGTTTGGGTTTCGGGGAGACACTGATTTTGAAAAAGCCCTGGTGTTCTCCTTACATGAATGGGACTCTTCCTACTGCTAAAACATGTCTGTCACACCCAGAGGATGGTATACCGTCTGATTGGGAAGAGTTTGGAAAAGGCATCTCATCTCCTCATCTCCTGGTGCTCGGGTTCACCCCTCCAGCGTCTTTACTAACAGTCTCCCCACTTGGAGATGTCAGCACTGTCAACATCCTGTTGCGTACAGTTTGGAATTTGTCCAGAGGATGAAGCGGAAGGATGAGGAACAATGAGAGACAAGTCCTAGGTGTTCAGACAGGCACATGTCACTCTAATTTCCAATCAGGAAGACGAATTGACCAAAGGCTAGGGTTGCCCATGGAAACAGTATAGGGCTTGAGGAAATCCCGCTGCTTTGTGGCCAGTTCCCATAAACACGAGTTGAACAATGGAACTCAGGGGCAGTAAAATTCACAAAACTGCAGAGTTGAAAATATCCATCACTGAAAAATGTCTTGAGGAAAGTCAGAGAAAAGGACTTGTAAGCAAGGGAGAATGGCAGGAAAGGGATTTGAGGAGGTAGAAAGGACTCGCCATTAAGCACAAGAAAAGGAGCTGAACATTGCCAACATTGCAGTTGGCCAAAAAGGGTGTATGCGTTCTTTTCTGTATATATTCAAGAAAAGGGCATACACTTTTTTAGCCAACCAAACAGGTGGGCACTGGAAGTCAATACCACAAAAGATATCACTTCGCATCAGTCAGAAGAGCCATCCTCATAAAGCGTAAACAACAGAAATGCAGGACAGGGCAACGAGAAGAGGGAGCCCTGTGAGACTTATAGTGGAAATGTATATTGCCAACGGCCATTCTGGAGAAGTGTATTGTGTTTACTAAAGCATCTAAAAAATGAGCTACAGAGCATAGGGCACTTGCACTCATGGGCGTATATCTTGGGAAAAACAAAAATCGAGAGGACACAGGCACCCCAATGTTTACCCCCTCTCTGTTTAAAAGATCCTCGACTAGGATATAACTTAAATGTCTCTGGAGGGAAAAAATGGATAGAGATGTGGTACTTAGGTAGAGTGGAATATTATTCAGCCTGGAAATCAATGAAATATGGCCAGTTGTAACAACTCCGGAGGAGTTACGTATGATCATTCTAAGTGACAGAATTCAAAAAGAAAAAGACACATATCATAAGATATCACTTAAAGGTGGAATCCAAAATGGCTACACATGAAATAAATTACAAAACAAAAACATAGTCAAATATGTAGAAAACACGCATAAGGCTGCTAAACGGGAAAGGTGGGGAGGGGTGAGGCATCATCCAGGAGGTTGAAATTAGCAAAGATACCATTCCAAATACCAAACTGATAATCAACAAGGCCTACACGGTAGCTAAAAGAACTGCACTCAGCACACTCAAGTCACCGGAAAAGAATATATACGACTGGTAAGAATCTGAAAAAGAATTTATTGATGTCTCTCTGTACGTGAATCAAGTGGATGTACAGCAGCAAGAAACAGAGCTTTGAAAATCAGCTGTAACCAATATAGTAATAAATTGGAAAAAATAAACGACAGAGAGACAGAGAAAACCTCTTACAACTTTTCCTCAGGGACGGTGATGCAACATGGATTGAACACATCTAGACCCACAGCAGGATGAGACATAAGGCTGGAAACTGTTTGCGCTAAGAGAAATGTGAGGTTGGGTGAGGAAATGCACACCCTTTAAAGTAATACTACCTGGTACCCATTCAATGGGTCCCAAATCTGCAGGTTCAAGGGATCTTCCTACAGCTAAAACATGCATGGAAAACCCAGAGGACTGTACACCATGTGATCGGGAGATGTGTCTAAAATGCACCTCATTTATCCTCTCCTGGTGCTCCTGTTCACCATTCCAGCCACGCTACTTAGAATCTCCCCACTTGGAGAATCAGCACATTTAAACTTCTGTTTCACACATTTTGCAAATTGTGAGGAGGATGAACGGGAAGAGGGGGAACCAATGAGAGAAGAGTTGTAGGGGTTTGGACGGGCACATATCACTCTAATTTCCCATTAAGAATAAGAATTAAAGAAAGGCTCAGCCTGCCTCACCGGAGCCAAAATAGGGCCTGAAGCAATCCTGCGGGTTTGAGGCCAGCTCACAAAAGAGCAACTTAAAAAATGGAGCTCAGGGTCACTGCAATTCACAAACCTGCAGAGTTATAAATGAAAACTAACGTCCAAAAATATGTTGAGGTAAGGCAAAGAAGAGGATCTGAATGCAAGACAGAATTGCAAGAAACAGATTTCAAGAGATAGATTGGACTCGTCTTTAACGCACATGAAAAGCGGCAGAATTTCGACAATGATGCAGTTGGCCCAAAAGGGCGTATGCGTTTTTTCCTGATTATATCCAGGAAAAAACGCATACGCACTTTATGGGCAACGAAGCAAGCAAGCAATGCAAATGTGCACAACAAAGAAGTCTCACTTCCCACCGGTCAAAAGGGCCATCCTAAAAAATTGTAAAAACCAGAAATGCAGGACAGGCCATGGAGAACAGGGAGCCTTTATACGCTGATGGGCAGTGTGTGAACTGCCGAGAGCCACTCTGGAGAAGTGTATGGTGGTTCCTAAATCATCTAAAAAACAGAGCTACAGAGCATAGGACACTTCCAATCATGGGAGTATATCTAGGGAAGTCTAAAAATCAACAAGACACAAGCACACCACAGTTTAGGGCTACTCTGTTTACAAGAACCTCAACTTCAGTACACCTTAAATATCCCAGGAAAGAGAACAATGGATAAAGAAGATGTGGTACTTATGTACAATGGAATATCTCTTCACCATGAAATCAATGTAATAAGGCTAGTAGAAGGATAAAGAGTGGATTTAGGTCCGATAATACTACTTGAAATAAGTCAAACAGAAAAAGAAACATATCATAAGATATCACTTATAGAGGGAGGGTAAATATGGCTGCACAAGAAATGAATTACAGAACAGAACAGTGTCTCACATTTAGAAAACACACTTATGTCAGCTTAAGGGGAAAGGAGAGGTGGGGTGATGCATAAAACCAGAGTTTGAAATTAGCACAGATACCGTTCAATAAACCAAATAGGTATTAGACAAGATCTACACCTTGCTCAATGAACAGGCCTCAACACACCCTATACACCGCAGAGAAATATATCTGAGGAATAAGAATCTTAAAACCCATGTATTGATATATCTCCATAAGGGAATCAAGTGTGTGCAGAGCGGCACAAACACAGCAGTGAAAAGGAGCTAAACCCCATTATAGAAATAAATTTTAAAAACAAAACGCTGAAACAATGAAAGAGAGAAAAATTCTTACAAAATTCGCTCAGGGGCTGTGATGCAACCTGGATTGACCACATATAAACCCACAGCTGGATAAGACATAAGGCTGGACACTTGGGGCTGACAGGATTGGTGAGCTTTGGTGAGCAACTGCCGAAAGTTTAATGCAATACTTCATGCTACTCATTCCAAGGGTCCCAACACTCCAGGTTGAAGGGAATCTTCCTACAGCTAAACCATGCTTGGGAAACCCAGCGACTGGTATACCATATGATCGGGAAAGGTTTCTAAAACGCACCTCATTTTTCCTCTCCTGGGGCTCCGGATCGACATTCCAGCCGCTTTACTAACAACATCCCCACATGGAGTCAATGCCTTTAAGTTCTGGTATCGCACAGTCTGCAGTTAGTGCAGAGGATGAATGGGAATAGGGGGAACCAGTGAGAAACTAGCTGTAGCGGTTTCAATGGGCACATGTCACTCTAATATCACATCAGTAAGAAGAATTAACCAAAGGCACAGCAAGGTGCCCCAGAAGAAAAATAGGGCTTCAAGGAATCCTGTGGTTATGGGGCAAGACCACAAAAATAAGAGCTAAAAAATGGAGCTAAGGGCCACTGCAATTCAAAAACATGCAGAGTTATAAAGGCCAACTATTTTTAAAAAATATATTGAGGTAAGGCTATGAAGAGGCATTGAAAGCAAGGCAGAATGCAGGAAACCGATTTCAGGAGGTAGACTGGAATTGCATTGAAAGCATATGAAGAGAGTGAGAAACTCGACAATGATGCACTTGGCCAAAAAGGGCGTATGTGTTTTTTCCTGAATATATTCAGGAAAAAACGCATACGCACTTTTTGGCCAACCAAGCAAGCTTGCAAAGGAAATCTGCACTACAATGAAGTCTCAATTCCACCTGGTCAAAAGGGCCATCTGAAAAAAGTGTAAAATCCATAAAGGCACGACAGGCCATGGAGAACTGGGAGCCTTCTTATGCTGATGGGCGGGAGGTAAATTGCCAACAGACACTCAGGAGAAGTGTATGGTGTTTCCTGAAACATCGAAAAAACAAAGCAACAGAGCCTAGGGCACTTCCACTTATGGTCCTATAGCTTAGGGAAATTAAAATCAAAAACACACAGCCACCCCAAAGTTTGGGACGCCTCCGTTTACAAGAACCTCGTTTACCGTACAAGTTCAATATCACAGAAAGTGAAAAATGGATAAAGAACTTGTGGTACTTACGTACAATGCAGTATCACTCAGCAATGAAATCTATGTCATCAGGCCCGTAGCAGCATAATGAGTGGATTCAGGTACGATGATTCTAACTGAAATAAGTCACACAGAAAAAGAAACATCATAAGATATCAGTAATACACGGAATGTAAACTTGGCTACACAGGAACTGCATTCCAAAACAGAACAGGGTCTCAAATTTAGAAAACCAACTTATGCTTGCTTAAGGGTAAAGGTGAGTTGGGGTGCTGCATAAAACCAGAGATTGAAATGAGCACAGATAAAGTTCCTTAAGCCAAATATGGAATAGACAAGAGCTACTCCTTGCTCAGCGAAATGGACTCAACACCGCATATTAAACGCCTAAGAATGTACCTGACTAGTAAGTATCTTAAAACCTATGGATTGCTATGTCTCCAAAAGAGAATCAAGCATGTGTACAGGGGCATAAACGCAGCAGTGATAGGATTGGAGAGGTTTGGTGAGCAAATGAAGACCCTTTGAAGTCATATTGCATGGTACCCATTCCACGGGTTTCAACTACCCAGGTTTTAGGTATTCTTCCTTCAGCTAAAAGATGCATGTGGAACCCAGTGTATGATCAACCATGTGATCGGGAGACGTGTTCAAATATGTCTCAGTTTTCCTCCCCTGGTACTCGGGTGCAACATTCCAGATGCTTTACTAACACTCTCCCCACTTGGAGAGTCAGCACCTTTAACCTCCTGTTTGCCCCAGTTTGCAATTTCTGCGGAAGATGAACAGGAATATCGAGAACCAATGAGAGACTACCTGGAGGTGTCTGGACGGGCAAATTTAACTCTCATTTCCCACCAAGAAGAGGAAATAACCAAAGGCTCAGCATGCCATGCCGGAACCACATTAGGGCCTGAAGACATCCTGCGGTGTTGCGGCCAGGTCACAAGAAAGCGAGTTGAAGAAAGGAGCTCAGGGGCACTGTAATTCACAAACCTGCAGAGTTATAAATGACAGCTATCGTCCAAAAATATACTGAAGTAAGGCTGCCAAGAGGACTTGAAAGCGGGGCAGAATTGCAGGAAACCGATTTCAGGAGGTAGACAGGAATTGCATTTCAAGCATAGGAAAAGAGACAGAACGTCCACAGTGATGCACTTGGGCAAAAAGGGCGTATGCGTTTTATCCTGAATATATTCAGGAAAAAATGCATACGCCCTTTTTGGCCAACCAAGCAAGCTTGCAAAGGAAACCTGCACTACAATGAAGTCTCACTTCCCCCCGGTCAAAAGGGCCATCTGATAAAAGTGTAAAATCCAGAAAGGCAGGACAGGACATGGAGAACTGGGAGCCTTGTTATGCTGATGGGCGGGATGTAAATTGCCAATAGCCACTCCGGAGAAGTGTATGGTGTTTCCTGAAACATCTAAAAAACAAAGCAACAGAGCCTAGTGCACTTCCACTTATGGTCCTATAGCTTAGGGAAATTAAAATCAAAAAGACACAGCCACCCCAAAGTTTGGGACGCCTCTGTTTACAAGAACCTCGTTTACCGTACAAGTTCAATATCACAGAAAGTGAAAAATGGATAAAGAAGTTGTGGTACTCATGTACAATGCAATATCACTCAGCAATGAAATCTATGTCACCAGGCCCGTAGCAGCATAATGAGTGGATTCGGGTATGGTGATTCTAACTGAAATAAGTCACACAGAAAAAGAAACATTAAAAAATATCACTAATGCATGGAATTTAAACTTTGCTACAAAGGAACTGAATTACAAAACAGAACAGGGTCACAAATTTAGAAAACCAACTTATGCTTGCTTAAGTGGAAAGGTGAGTTGGGGTGCTGCATAAAACCAGAGATTGAAATGAGCACAGATAAAGTTCCTTAAGCCAAATATGGAATAGACAAGAGCTACTCCTTGCTCAACGAAATGGACTCCACACCCCATATTAAACGCCTAAGAATATACCTGACTAGTAAGTATCTTAAAACCTATGGATTGCTATGTCTCCAAAAGAGAATCAAGCGTGTGTACAAGGGTCATAAACGCAGCAGTGATAGGATTGGAGAGATTCGGTGAGCAAATGAAGACCCTTTGAAGTCATATTGCATGGTACCCATTCCACGGGTCTCAACTCTCCAGGTTTAAGGTATTCTTTCTTCAGCTAAAACATGCATGTGGAACCCAGAGTATGATCAACCGTGTGATCGGGAGACGTGTTCAAATATGTCTCAGTTTTCGTCCCCTGGTACTTCGGTGCAACATTCCAGACGCTTTACTAACACTCTCCCCACTTGGAGAGTCAGTGCCTTTAACCTCCTGTTTGGCCCAGTTTGCAATTACTGCGGAAGATGTACAGGAATAGGGAGAACCAATGAGAGACAAGCGGGAGGTGTTTGGACGGGCAAATTTAACTCTAATTTCCCATCAGGATGAGGAATTAAACAAAGGCTCAGCGTGCCGTGCCGGAACCAGATTAGGGCCTGAAGCCATCCTGCGGTGTTGCGGCCAGCTCACAAGAAAGCGAGTTGAAGAAAGGAGCTCAGGGGCACTGTAATTCACAAACCTGCAGAGTTATAAATGACAGCTATCGTCCAAAAATAGACTGAAGTAAGGCTGCCAAGAGGACTTGAAAGCGGGGCAGAATTGCAGGAAACCGATTTCAGGAGGTAGACTGGAATTGCATTGAAAGCATAGGAAAAGAGGCAGAACGTCCACAATGATGCACTTGGCCAAAAAGGGCGTATGCGTTTTTTCCTGAATATATTCAGGAAAAAACGCATACGCCCTTTTTGGCCAACCAAGCAAGCTTGCAAAGGAAATCTGCACTACAATGAAGTCTCACTTCCCCCCGGTCAAAAGGGCCATCTGAAAAAAGTGTAAAATCCAGAAAGGCAGGACAGGCCATGGAGAACTGGGAGCCTTGTTATGCTGATGGGCGGGATGTAAATTGCCAACAGACACTCGGGAGAAGTGTATGGTGTTTCCTGAAACATCTAAAAAACAAAGCAACAGAGCCTAGGGCACTTCCACTTATGGTCCTATAGCTTAGGGAAATTAATATCAAAAAGACACAGCAACCCCAAAATTTGGGACGGCTCTCTTTACAGGAATCTCTTCTATGGCACAAGTTAAATATCCCAGAGAGCAAATAATGGATAAAGAAGTTGCGGTACTTATGTACAACAGAATACCACTCAGCAATGAAATCTATGTCACCAGGCCCGTACCAGCATAATGAGTGGATTGAGGCACGATGATTCTAACTGAAATAAGTCACACAGAAAAAGAAACATCATAACATATCAGTAATACACGGAATGGAAACTTGGCTACACAGGAACTGAATTACAGAACAGAACAGGGTCTTAAATTTAGAAAACCAACTTATGCTTGCTTAAGGGGAAAGGTGAGTTGGGGTGCTGCATAAAACCAGAGATTGAAATGAGCACAGATAAAGTTCCTTAAGCCAAATATGGAATAGACAAGAGCTACTCCTTGCTCAACGAAATGGACTCAACACCCCATATTAAACGCCTAAGAATGTACCTGACTAGTAAGTATCATAAAACCTATGGATTGCTATGTCTCCGAAAGAGAATCAAGCATGTGTACAGGGGCATAAACGCAGCAGTGATAGGATTGGAGAGGTTCGGTGAGCAAATGAAGACCCTTTGAAGTCATATTGCATGGTACCCATTCCACGGGTTTCAACTACACAGGTTTTAGGTATTCTTCCTTCAGCTAAAACATGCATGTGGAACCCAGAGTATGATCAACCATGTGATCGGGAGACGTGTTCAAATATGTCTCAGTTTTCGTACCCTGGTACTCGGGTGAAACATTCCAGACGCTTTACTAACACTCTCCCGACTTGGAGAGTCAGTCCCTTTAACCTCCTGTTTGGCCCAGTTTGCAATTTCTGCGGAAGATGAACAGGAATAGCGAGAACCAATGAGAGACTAGCTGGAGGTGTCTAGACGGGCAAATTTAACTCTCATTTCCCACCAGGAAGAGGAATTAACCAAAGGCTCAGCGTGCCGTGCCAGAACCAGATTAGGGCCTGAAGCCATCCTGCGGTGTTGCGGCCAGCTCACAAGAAAGCGAGTTGAAGAAAGGAGCTCAGGGGCACTGTAATTCACAAACCTGCAGAGTTATAAATGACAGCTATCGTCCAAAAATAGACTGAAGTAAGGCTGCCAAGAGGACTTGAAAGCGGGGCAGAATTGCAGGAAACCGATTTCAGGAGGTAGACTGGAATTGCATTGAAAGCATAGGAAAAGAGGCAGAACGTCCACAATGATGCACTTGGCCAAAAAGGGCGTATGCGTTTTTTCCTGAATATATTCAGGAAAAAACGCATACGCACTTTTTGGCCAACCAAGCAATCTTGCAAAGGAAATCTGCACTACAATGAAGTCTCACTTCCCCCCTGTCAAAAGGGCCATCTGAAAAAAGTGTAAAATCCAGAAAGGCAGGACAGGCCATGGAGAACTGGGAGCCTTGTTATGCTGATGGGCGGGATGTAAATTGCCAACAACCACTCGGGAGAAGTGTATGGTGTTTCCTGAAACATCTAAAAAACAAAGCAACAGAGCCTAGGGCACTTCCACTTATGGTCCTATAGCTTAGGGAATTTAAAATCTAAAAGACACAGCCACCCCAAAGTTTGGAACGGCTCTGTTTACAAGAACCTCGTTTACAGTACAAGTTCAACATCACAGAAAGTGAAAAATGGAGAAAGAAGTTGTGGTATTTACTTACAAAGCAATATCACTCAGCAATGAAATCTGTGTCATCAGGCCCTTAGCAGCACAATGAGTGGATTCAGGTATGATGATTCTAACTGAAATAAGTCACACAGAAAAAGAAACATCATAAGATATCAGTAATACACGGAATGGAAACTTGGCTACACAGGAACTGAATTACAGAACAGAACAGGGTCTCAAATTTAGAAAACCAACTTATGCTTGCTTAAGGGGAAAGGTGAGTTGGGGTGCTGCATAAAACCAGAGATTGAAATGAGCACAGATAAAGTTCCTTAAGCCAAATATGGAATAGACAAGAGCTACTCCTTGCTCAACGAAATGGACTCAACACCCCATATTAAACGCCTAAGAATGTACCTGACTAGTAAGTATCTTCAAACCTATGGATTGCTATGTCTCCGAAAGAGAATCAAGCATGTGTACAGGGGCATAAACGCAGCAGTGATAGGATTGGAGAGGTTCGGTGAGCAAATGAAGACCCTTTGAAGTCATATTGCATGGTACCCATTCCACGGGTTTCAACTACCCAGGTTTAAGGTATTCTTCCTTCAGCTAAAACATGCATGTGGAACCTAGAGTATGATCAACCATGTGATCGGGAGACGTGTTCAAATATGTCTCAGTTTTCGTACCCTGGTACTCGGGTGCAACATTCCAGACGCTTTACTAACATGCTCCCGACTTGGAGAGTCAGTCCCTTTAACCTCCTGTTTGGCCCAGTTTGCAATTTCTGCGGAAGATGAACAGGAATAGCGAGAACCAATGAGAGACTAGCTGGAGGTGTCTGGACGGGCAAATTTAACTCTCATTTCCCACCAGGAAGAGGAATTAACCAAAGGCTCAGCATGCCGTGCCCGAACCAGATTAGGGCCTGAAGCCATCCTGCGGTGTTTTGGCCAGCTCACAAGAAAGTGAGTTGAAGAAAGGAGCTCAGGGGCACTGTAATTCACAAACCTGCAGAGTTATAAATGACAGCTATCGTCCAAAAATAGACTGAAGTAAGGCTGCCAAGAGGACTTGATAGCGGGGCAGAATTGCAGGAAACCGATTTCGGGAGGTAGACTGGAATTGCATTGAAAGCATAGGAAAAGAGGCAGAACGTCCACAATGATGCACTTGGCCAAAAAGGGCGTATGCGTTTTTTCCTGAATATATTCAGGAAAAAACGCATACGCCCTTTTTGGCCAACCAAGCAAGCTTGCAAAGGAAATCTGCACTACAATGAAGTCTCACTTCCCCCCAGTCAAAAGGGCCATCTGAAAAAAGTGTAAAATCCAGAAAGGCAGGACAGGCCATGGAGAACTGGGAGCCTTGTTATGCTGATGGGCGGGATGTAAATTGCCAACAGACACTTGGGAGAAGTGTATGGTGTTTCCTGAAACATCGAAAAAACAAAGCAACAGAGCCTAGGGCACTTCCACTTATGGTCCTATAGCTTAGGAAAATTAAAATCAAAAAGACACAGCCACCCCAAAGTTTGGGACGCCTCTGTTTACAAGAACCTCGTTTACAGTACAAGTTCAACATCGCAGAAAATGAAAAATGGATAAAGAAGCTGTGGTATTTACTTACAAAGCAATATCACTCAGCAATGAAATCTATGTCATCAGGCCCTTAGCAGCACAATGAGTGGATTCAGGTATGATGATTCTACCTGAAATAAGTCACACAGAAAAAGAAACATCATAAGATATCACTAATACACGGAATGTAAACTTGGCTACACAGGAACTGAATTTCAGAACAGAACAGGGTCTCAAATTTAGAAAACCAACTTATGCTTGCTTAAGGGTAAAGGTGAGTTGGGGTGCTGCATAAAACCAGAGATTGAAATGAGCACAGATAAAGTTCCTTAAGCCAAATATGGAATAGACAAGAGCTACTCCTTGCTCAACGAAATGGACTCAACACCGCATATTAAACGCCTAAGAATGTACCTGACTAGTAAGTATCTTCAAACCTATGGATTGCTATGTCTCCGAAAGAGAATCAAGCATGTGTACAGGGGCATAAACGCAGCAGTGATAGGATTGGAGAGGTTCGGTGAGCAAATGAAGACCCTTTGAAGTCATATTGCATGGTACCCATTCCACGGGTTTCAACTACCCAGGTTTAAGGTATTCTTCCTTCAGCTAAAACATCCATGTGGAACCCAGAGTATGATCAACCATGTGATCGGGAGACGTGTTCAAATATGTCTCAGTTTTCGTACCCTGGTACTCGGGTGCAACATTCCAGACGCTTTACTAACATGCTCCCGACTTGGAGAGTCAGTCCCTTTAACCTCCTGTTTGGCCCAGTTTGCAATTTCTGCGGAAGATGAACAGGAATAGCGAGAACCAATGAGAGACTAGCTGGAGGTGTCTGGACGGGCAAATTTAACTCTCATTTCCCACCAGGAAGAGGAATTAACCAAAGGCTCAGCGTGCCGTGCCCGAACCAGATTAGGGCCTGAAGCCATCCTGCGGTGTTTTGGCCAGCTCACAAGAAAGTGAGTTGAAGAAAGGAGCTCAGGGGCACTGTAATTCACAAACCTGCAGAGTTATAAATGACAGCTATCGTCCAAAAATAGACTGAAGTAAGGCTGCCAAGAGGACTTGAAAGCGGGGCAGAATTGCAGGAAACCGATTTCGGGAGGTAGACTGGAATTGCATTGAAAGCATAGGAAAAGAGGCAGAACGTCCACAATGATGCACTTGGCCAAAAAGGGCGTATGCGTTTTTTCCTGAATATATTCAGGAAAAAACGCATACGCCCTTTTTGGCCAACCAAGCAAGCTTGCAAAGGAAATCTGCACTACAATGAAGTCTCACTTCCCCCCGGTCAAAAGGGCCATCTGAAAAAAGTGTAAAATCCAGAAAGGCAGGACAGGCCATGGAGAACTGGGAGCCTTGTTATGCTGATGGGCGGGATGTAAATTGCCAACAACCACTTGGGAGAAGTGTATGGTGTTTCCTGAAACATCTAAAAAACAAAGCAACAGAACCTAGGGCACTTCCACTTATGGTCCTATAGCTTAGGGAAATTAAAATCAAAAAGACACAGCCACCCCAAAGTTTGGAACGGCTCTGTTTACAAGAACCTCGTTTACAGTACAAGTTCAACATCGCAGAAAGTGAAAAATGGATAAAGAAGTTGTGGTATTTACTTACAAAGCAATATCACTCAGCAATGAAATCTGTGTCATCAGGCCCTTAGCAGCACAATGAGTGGACTCAGGTATGATGATTCTAACTGAAATAAGTCACACAGAAAAAGAAACATCATAAGATATCAGTAATACACGGAATGGAAACTTGGCTACACAGGAACTGAATTACAGAACAGAACAGGGTCTCAAATTTAGAAAACCAACTTATGCTTGCTTAAGGGGAAAGGTGAGTTGGGGTGCTGCATAAAACCAGAGATTGAAATGAGCACAGATAAAGTTCCTTAAGCCAAATATGGAATAGACAAGAGCTACTCCTTGCTCAACGAAATGGACTCAACACCCCATATTAAACGCCTAAGAATGTACCTGACTAGTAAGTATCTTAAAACCTATAGATTGCTATGTCTCCGAAAGAGAATCAAGCATGTGCACAGGGGCATAAACGCAGCAGTGATAGGATTGGAGAGGTTTGGTGAGCAAATGAAGACCCTTTGACGTCATATTGCATGGTACCCATTCCACGGGTTTCAACTACCCAGGTTTTAGGTATTCTTCCTTCAGCTAAAACATGCATGTGGAACCCAGAGTATGATCAACCATGTGATCGGGAGACGTGTTCAAATATGTCTCACTTTTCCTCCCCTGGTACTCGGGTGCAACATTGTAGACGCTTTACTAACACTCTCCCCAGTTGGAGAGTCAGCGCCTTTAACCTCCTGTTTGACACAGTTTGGAATTTCTGCGGAAGATGAACAGGAATAGCGAAAACCAATGAGAGGCTAGCTGGAGGTGTCTGGATGGGCAAATTTAACTCTCATTTCCCACCAGGATGAGGAATTAACCAAAGGCTCAGCGTGGCATGCCGGAACCAGATTAGTGCCTGAAGCCATCCTGCGGTGTTGCGGTCAGCTCACAAGAAAGCGAGTTGAAGAAAGGAGCTCAGGGGCACTGTAATTCACAAACCTGCAGAGTTATAAATGACAGCTATCGTCCAAAAATAGACTGAAGTAAGGCTGCCAAGAGGACTTGATAGCGGGGCAGAATTGCAGGAAACCGATTTCGGGAGGTAGACTGGAATTGCATTGAAAGCATAGGAAAAGAGGCAGAACGTCCACAATGATGCACTTGGCCAAAAAGGGCGTATGCGTTTTTTCCTGAATATATTCAGGAAAAAACGCATACGCCCTTTTTGGCCAACCAAGCAAGCTTGCAAAGGAAATCTGCACTACAATGAAGTCTCACTTCCCCCCAGTCAAAAGGGCCATCTGAAAAAAGTGTAAAATCCAGAAAGGCAGGACAGGCCATGGAGAACTGGGAGCCTTGTTATGCTGATGGGCGGGATGTAAATTGCCAACAGACACTTGGGAGAAGTGTATGGTGTTTCCTGAAACATCGAAAAAACAAAGCAACAGAGCCTAGGGCACTTCCACTTATGGTCCTATAGCTTAGGAAAATTAAAATCAAAAAGACACAGCCACCCCAAAGTTTGGGACGCCTCTGTTTACAAGAACCTCGTTTACAGTACAAGTTCAACATCGCAGAAAATGAAAAATGGATAAAGAAGCTGTGGTATTTACTTACAAAGCAATATCACTCAGCAATGAAATCTATGTCATCAGGCCCTTAGCAGCACAATGAGTGGATTCAGGTATGATGATTCTACCTGAAATAAGTCACACAGAAAAAGAAACATCATAAGATATCACTAATACACGGAATGTAAACTTGGCTACACAGGAACTGAATTTCAGAACAGAACAGGGTCTCAAATTTAGAAAACCAACTTATGCTTGCTTAAGGGTAAAGGTGAGTTGGGGTGCTGCATAAAACCAGAGATTGAAATGAGCACAGATAAAGTTCCTTAAGCCAAATATGGAATAGACAAGAGCTACTCCTTGCTCAACGAAATGGACTCAACACCGCATATTAAACGCCTAAGAATGTACCTGACTAGTAAGTATCTTAAAACCTATGGATTGCTATGTCTCCGAAAGAGAATCAAGCATGTGTACAGGGGCATAAACGCAGCAGTGATAGGATTGGAGAGGTTCGGTGAGCAAATGAAGACCCTTTGAAGTCATATTGCATGGTACCCATTCCACGGGTTTCAACTACCCAGGTTTAAGGTATTCTTCCTTCAGGTAAAACATCCATGTGGAACCCAGAGTATGATCAACCATGTGATCGGGAGACGTGTTCAAATATGTCTCAGTTTTCGTACCCTGGTACTCGGGTGCAACATTCCAGACGCTTTACTAACATGCTCCCGACTTGGAGAGTCAGTCCCTTTAACCTCCTGTTTGGCCCAGTTTGCAATTTCTGCGGAAGATGAACAGGAATAGCGAGAACCAATGAGAGACTAGCTGGAGGTGTCTGGACGGGCAAATTTAACTCTCATTTCCCACCAGGAAGAGGAATTAACCAAAGGCTCAGCGTGCCGTGCCCGAACCAGATTAGGGCCTGAAGCCATCCTGCGGTGTTTTGGCCAGCTCACAAGAAAGTGAGTTGAAGAAAGGAGCTCAGGGGCACTGTAATTCACAAACCTGCAGAGTTATAAATGACAGCTATCGTCCAAAAATAGACTGAAGTAAGGCTGCCAAGAGGACTTGAAAGCGGGGCAGAATTGCAGGAAACCGATTTCGGGAGGTAGACTGGAATTGCATTGAAAGCATAGGAAAAGAGGCAGAACGTCCACAATGATGCACTTGGCCAAAAAGGGCGTATGCGTTTTTTCCTGAATATATTCAGGAAAAAACGCATACGCCCTTTTTGGCCAACCAAGCAAGCTTGCAAAGGAAATCTGCACTACAATGAAGTCTCACTTCCCCCCGGTCAAAAGGGCCATCTGAAAAAAGTGTAAAATCCAGAAAGGCAGGACAGGCCATGGAGAACTGGGAGCCTTGTTATGCTGATGGGCGGGATGTAAATTGCCAACAGACACTCGGGAGAAGTGTATGGTGTTTCCTGAAACATCTAAAAAACAAAGCAACAGAGCCTAGGGCACTTCCACTTATGGTCCTATAGCTTAGGGAAATTAATATCAAAAAGACACAGCAACCCCAAAATTTGGGACGGCTCTTTTTACAGGAATCTCTTCTATGGCACAAGTTAAATATCCCAGAGAGCAAATAATGGATAAAGAAGTTGCGGTACTTATGTACAACAGAATACCACTCAGCAATGAAATCTATGTCACCAGGCCCGTACCAGCATAATGAGTGGATTGAGGCACGATGATTCTAACTGAAATAAGTCACACAGAAAAAGAAACATCATAACATATCAGTAATACACGGAATGGAAACTTGGCTACACAGGAACTGAATTACAGAACAGAACAGGGTCTTAAATTTAGAAAACCAACTTATGCTTGCTTAAGGGGAAAGGTGAGTTGGGGTGCTGCATAAAACCAGAGATTGAAATGAGCACAGATAAAGTTCCTTAAGCCAAATATGGAATAGACAAGAGCTACTCCTTGCTCAACGAAATGGACTCAACACCCCATATTAAACGCCTAAGAATGTACCTGACTAGTAAGTATCATAAAACCTATGGATTGCTATGTCTCCGAAAGAGAATCAAGCATGTGTACAGGGGCATAAACGCAGCAGTGATAGGATTGGAGAGGTTCGGTGAGCAAATGAAGACCCTTTGAAGTCATATTGCATGGTACCCATTCCACGGGTTTCAACTACCCAGGTTTTAGGTATTCTTCCTTCAGCTAAAACATGCATGTGGAACCTAGAGTATGATCAACCATGTGATCGGGAGACGTGTTCAAATATGTCTCAGTTTTCGTACCCTGGTACTCGGGTGAAACATTCCAGACGCTTTACTAACACTCTCCCGACTTGGAGAGTCAGTCCCTTTAACCTCCTGTTTGGCCCAGTTTGCAATTTCTGCGGAAGATGAACAGGAATAGCGAGAACCAATGAGAGACTAGCTGGAGGTGTCTAGACGGGCAAATTTAACTCTCATTTCCCACCAGGAAGAGGAATTAACCAAAGGCTCAGCGTGCCGTGCCAGAACCAGATTAGGGCCTGAAGCCATCCTGCGGTGTTGCGGCCAGCTCACAAGAAAGCGAGTTGAAGAAAGGAGCTCAGGGGCACTGTAATTCACAAACCTGCAGAGTTATAAATGACAGCTATCGTCCAAAAATAGACTGAAGTAAGGCTGCCAAGAGGACTTGAAAGCGGGGCAGAATTGCAGGAAACCGATTTCAGGAGGTAGACTGGAATTGCATTGAAAGCATAGGAAAAGAGGCAGAACGTCCACAATGATGCACTTGGCCAAAAAGGGCGTATGCGTTTTTTCCTGAATATATTCAGGAAAAAACGCATACGCACTTTTTGGCCAACCAAGCAATCTTGCAAAGGAAATCTGCACTACAATGAAGTCTCACTTCCCCCCTGTCAAAAGGGCCATCTGAAAAAAGTGTAAAATCCAGAAAGGCAGGACAGGCCATGGAGAACTGGGAGCCTTGTTATGCTGATGGGCGGGATGTAAATTGCCAACAACCACTCGGGAGAAGTGTATGGTGTTTCCTGAAACATCTAAAAAACAAAGCAACAGAGCCTAGGGCACTTCCACTTATGGTCCTATAGCTTAGGGAATTTAAAATCTAAAAGACACAGCCACCCCAAAGTTTGGAACGGCTCTGTTTACAAGAACCTCGTTTACAGTACAAGTCCAACATCACAGAAAGTGAAAAATGGAGAAAGAAGTTGTGGTATTTACTTACAAAGCAATATCACTCAGCAATGAAATCTGTGTCATCAGGCCCTTAGCAGCACAATGACTGGATTCAGGTATGATGATTCTAACTGAAATAAGTCACACAGAAAAAGAAACATCATAAGATATCAGTAATACACGGAATGTAAACTTGGCTACACAGGAACTGAATTTCAGAACAGAACAGGGTCTCAAATTTAGAAAACCAACTTATGCTTGCTTAAGGGTAAAGGTGAGTTGGGGTGCTGCATAAAACCAGAGATTGAAATGAGCACAGATAAAGTTCCTTAAGCCAAATATGGAATAGACAAGAGCTACTCCTTGCTCAACGAAATGGACTCAACACCGCATATTAAACGCCTAAGAATGTACCTGACTAGTAAGTATCTTAAAACCTATGGATTGCTATGTCTCCGAAAGAGAATCAAGCATGTGTACAGGGGCATAAACGCAGCAGTGATAGGATTGGAGAGGTTCGGTGAGCAAATGAAGACCCTTTGAAGTCATATTGCATGGTACCCATTCCACGGGTTTCAACTACCCAGGTTTAAGGTATTCTTCCTTCAGCTAAAACATGCATGTGGAACCCAGAGTATGATCAACCATGTGATCGGGAGACGTGTTCAAATATGTCTCAGTTTTCATACCCTGGTACTCGGGTGCAACATTCCAGACGCTTTACTAACATGCTCCCGACTTGGAGAGTCAGTCCCTTTAACCTCCTGTTTGGCCCAGTTTGCAATTTCTGCGGAAGATGAACAGGAATAGCGAGAACCAATGAGAGACTAGCTGGAGGTGTCTGGACGGGCAAATTTAACTCTCATTTCCCACCAGGAAGAGGAATTAACCAAAGGCTCAGCGTGCCGTGCCCGAACCAGATTAGGGCCTGAAGCCATCCTGCGGTGTTTTGGCCAGCTCACAAGAAAGTGAGTTGAAGAAAGGAGCTCAGGGGCACTGTAATTCACAAACCTGCAGAGTTATAAATGACAGCTATCGTCCAAAAATAGACTGAAGTAAGGCTGCCAAGAGGACTTGAAAGCGGGGCAGAATTGCAGGAAACCGATTTCGGGAGGTAGACTGGAATTGCATTGAAAGCATAGGAAAAGAGGCAGAACGTCCACAATGATGCACTTGGCCAAAAAGGGCGTATGCGTTTTTTCCTGAATATATTCAGGAAAAAACGCATACGCCCTTTTTGGCCAACCAAGCAAGCTTGCAAAGGAAATCTGCACTACAATGAAGTCTCACTTCCCCCCGGTCAAAAGGGCCATCTGAAAAAAGTGTAAAATCCAGAAAGGCAGGACAGCCCATGGAGAACTGGGAGCCTTGTTATGCTGATGGGCGGGATGTAAATTGCCAACAGACACTTGGGAGAAGTGTATGGTGTTTCCTGAAACATCTAAAAAACAAAGCAACAGAACCTAGGGCACTTCCACTTATGGTCCTATAGCTTAGGGAAATTAAAATAAAAAAGACACAGCCACCCAAAAGTTTGGAACGGCTCTGTTTACAAGAACCTCGTTTACAGTACAAGTTCAACATCACAGAAAGTGAAAAATGGATAAAGAAGTTGTGGTATTTACTTACAAAGCAATATCACTCAGCAATGAAATCTGTGTCATCAGGCCCTTAGCAGCACAATGAGTGGATTCAGGTATGATGATTCTACCTGAAATAAGTCACACAGAAAAAGAAACATCATAAGATATCAGTAATACACGGAATGGAAACTTGGCTACACAGGAACTGAATTACAGAACAGAACAGGGTCTCAAATTTAGAAAACCAACTTATGCTTGCTTAAGGGGAAAGGTGAGTTGGGGTGCTGCATAAAACCAGAGATTGAAATGAGCACAGATAAAGTTCCTTAAGCCAAATATGGAATAGACAAGAGCTACTCCTTGCTCAACGAAATGGACTCAACACCCCATATTAAACGCCTAAGAATGTACCTGACTAGTAAGTATCTTCAAACCTATGGATTGCTATGTCTCCGAAAGAGAATCAAGCATGTGTACAGGGGCATAAACGCAGCAGTGATAGGATTGGAGAGGTTTGGTGACCAAATGAAGACCCTTTGAAGTCATATTGCATGGTACCCATTCCACGGGTTTCAACTACCCAGGTTTAAGGTATTCTTCCTTCAGCTAAAACATGCATGTGGAACCTAGAGTATGATCAACCATGTGATCGGGAGACGTGTTCAAATATGTCTCAGTTTTCGTACCCTGGTACTCGGGTGCAACATTCCAGACGCTTTACTAACACTCTCCCGACTTGGAGAGTCAGCGCCTTTAACCTCCTGTTTGGCCCAGTTTGCAATTTCTGCGGAAGATGAACAGGAATAGCGAGAACCAATGAGAGACTAGCTGGAGGTGTCTGGACGGGCAAATTTAACTCTCATTTCCCACCAGGAAGAGGAAATAACCACAGGCTCAGCGTGCCGTGCCGGAACCAGATTAGGGCCTGAAGACATCCTGCGGTGTTGCGGCCAGGTCACAAGAAAGCGAGTTGAAGAAAGGAGCTCAGGGGCACTGTAATTCACAAACCTGCAGAGTTATAAATGACAGCTATCGTCCAAAAATATACTGAAGTAAGGCTGCCAAGAGGACTTGAAAGCGGGGCAGAATTGCAGGAAACCGATTTCAGGAGGTAGACTGGAATTGCATTGAAAGCATAGGAAAAGAGGCAGAACGTCCACAATGATGCACTTGGCCAAAAAGGGCGTATGCGTTTTTTCCTGAATATATTCAGGAAAAAACGCATACGCCCTTTTTGGCCAACCAAGCAAGCTTGCAAAGGAAATCTGCACTACAATGAAGTCTCACTTCCCCCCGGTCAAAAGGGCCATCTGAAAAAAGTGTAAAATCCAGAAAGGCAGGACAGGCCATGGAGAACTGGGAGCCTTGTTATGCTGATGGGCGGGATGTAAATTGCCAACAACCACTTGGGAGAAGTGTATGGTGTTTCCTGAAACATCTAAAAAACAAAGCAACAGAACCTAGGGCACTTCCACTTATGGTCCTATAGCTTAGGGAAATTAAAATCAAAAAGACACAGCCACCCCAAAGTTTGGAACGGCTCTGTTTACAAGAACCTCGTTTACAGTACAAGTTCAACATCACAGAAAGTGAAAAATGGATAAAGAAGTTGTGGTATTTACTTACAAAGCAATATCACTCAGCAATGAAATCTGTGTCATCAGGCCCTTAGCAGCACAATGAGTGGACTCAGGTATGATGATTCTAACTGAAATAAGTCACACAGAAAAAGAAACATCATAAGATATCAGTAATACACGGAATGTAAACTTGGCTACACAGGAACTGAATTATAGAACAGAACAGGGTCTCAAATTTAGAAAACCAACTTATGCTTGCTTAAGGGGAAAGGTGAGTTGGGGTGCTGCATAAAACCAGAGATTGAAATGAGCACAGATAAAGTTCCTTAAGCCAAATATGGAATAGACAAGAGCTACTCCTTGCTCAACGAAATGGACTCAACACCGCATATTAAACGCCTAAGAATGTACCTGACTAGTAAGTATCTTAAAACCTATAGATTGCTATGTCTCCGAAAGAGAATCAAGCATGTGTACAGGGGCATAAACGCAGCAGTGATAGGATTGGAGAGGTTTGGTGAGCAAATGAAGACCCTTTGACGTCATATTGCATGGTACCCATTCCACGGGTTTCAACTACCCAGGTTTTAGGTATTCTTCCTTCAGCTAAAACATGCATGTGGAACCCAGAGTATGATCAACCATGTGATCGGGAGACGTGTTCAAATATGTCTCACTTTTCCTCCCCTGGTACTCGGGTGCAACATTGTAGACGCTTTACTAACACTCTCCCCAGTTGGAGAGTCAGCGCCTTTAACCTCCTGTTTGACACAGTTTGGAATTTCTGCGGAAGATGAACAGGAATAGCGAAAACCAATGAGAGGCTAGCTGGAGGTGTCTGGATGGGCAAATTTAACTCTCATTTCCCACCAGGATGAGGAATTAACCAAAGGCTCAGCGTGGCATGCCGGAACCAGATTAGTGCCTGAAGCCATCCTGCGGTGTTGCGGCAAGCTCACAAGAAAGCGAGTTGAAGAAAGGAGCTCAGGGGCACTGTAATTCACAAACCTGCAGAGTTATAAATGACAGCTATCGTCCAAAAATAGACTGAAGTAAGGCTGCCAAGAGGACTTGAAAGCGGGGCAGAATTGCAGGAAACCGATTTCAGGAGGTAGACTGGAATTGCATTGAAAGCATAGGAAAAGAGGCAGAACGTCCACAATGATGCACTTGGCCATAAAGGGCGTATGCCTTTTTTCCTGAATATATTCAGGAAAAAACGCATACGCCCTTTTTGGCCAACCAAGCAAGCTTGCAAAGGAAATCTGCACTACAATGAAGTCTCACTTCCCCCCGGTCAAAAGGGCCATCTGAAAAAAGTGTAAAATCCAGAAAGGCAGGACAGGCCATGGAGAACTGAGAGCCTTGTTATCCTGAAGGGCGGGATGTAAATTGCCAACAACCACTCGGGAGAAGTGTATGGTGTTTCCTGAAACATCTAAAAAACAAAGCAACAGAGCCTAGGGCACTTCCACTTATGGTCCTATAGCTTAGGGAATTTAAAATCAAAAAGACACAGCCACCCCAAAGTTTCGAACGGCTCTGTTTACAAGAACCTCGTTTACAGTACAAGTTCAATATCACAGAAAGTGAAAAATGGATAAAGAACTTGTGGTACTTACGTACAATGCAGTATCACTCAGCAATGAAATCTATGTCATCAGGCCCGTGACAGCATAATGAGTGGATTCAGGTACGATGATTCTAACTGAAATAAGTCACACAGAAAAAGAAACATCAAAAGATATCACTAATACACGGAATGTAAACTAGCTACACAGGAACTGAATTCCAAAACAGAACAGGGTCTCAAATTTAGAAAACCAACTTATGCTTGCTTAAGAGTAAAGGTGAGTTGGGGTGCTGCATAAAACCAGAGATTGAAATGAGCACAGATAAAGTTCCTTAAGCCAAATATGGAACAGACAAGAGCTACTCCTTGCTCAACGAAATGGACTCAACACCGCATATTAAACGCCTAAGAATGTACCTGACTAGTAAGTATCTTAAAACCTTGGGATTGCTATTTCTCCGAAAGTGAATCAAGCATGCGTACTGGGGCATAAATGCAGCAGTGATAGGATTGGAGAGGTTCGGTGAGCAAATGAAGACCCTTTGAAGTCATATTGCATGGTACCCATTCCACGGGTCTCAACTCTCCAGGTTTAAGGTATTCTTCCTTCAGCTAAAACATGCATGTGGAACCCAGAGTATGATCAACCGTGTGATCGGGAGACGTGTTCAAATATGTCTCAGTTTTCATACCCTGGTACTCGGGTGCAACATTCCAGACGCTTTACTAACACTCTCCCGACTTGGACAGTCAGCCCCTTAACCTCCTGTTTGGCCGAGTTTGCAATTTCTGCGGAAGATGAACAGGAATAGGGAGAACCAATGAGAGACTAGCTGGAGGTGTCTGAACGGGCAAATTTAACTCTCATTTCCCACTAGGAAGAGGAAATAACCAAAGGCTCAGCGTGCCGTGCCGGAAACAGATTAGGGCCTGAAGCCATCCTGTGGTGTTGCGGCCAGCTCACAAGAAAGCGAGTTGAAGAAAGGAGCTCAGGGGCACTGTAATTCACAAACCTGCAGAGTTATAAATCACAGCTATCGTCCAAAAATAGACTGAAGTAAGGCTGCCAAGAGGACTTGAAAGCGGGGCAGAATTGCAGGAAACCGATTTCAGGAGGTAGACTGGAATTGCATTGAAAGCATAGGAAAAGAGGCAGAACGTCCACAATGATGCACTTGGCCAAAAAGGGCGTATGCGTTTTTTCCTGAATATATTCAGGAAAAAACGCATACGCCCTTTTTGGCCAACCAAGCAAGCTTGCAAAGGAAATCTGCACTACAATGAAGTCTCACTTCCCCCCGGTCAAAAGGGCCATCTGAAAAAAGTGTAAAATCCAGAAAGGCAGGACAGGCCATGGAGAACTGGGAGCCTTGTTATGCTGATGGGCGGGATGTAAATTGCCAACAGACACTCGGGAGAAGTGTATGGTGTTTCCTGAAACATCTAAAAAACAAAGCAACAGAGCCTAGGGCACTTCCACTTATGGTCCTATAGCTTAGGGAAATTAAAATCAAAAAGACACAGCCACCCCAAAGTTTGGGACGACTCCGTTTACAAGAACCTCGTTTACCGTACAAGTTCAAAATCACAGAAAGTGAAAAATGGATAAAGAACTTGTGGTACTTACGTACAATGCAGTATCACTCAGCAATGAAATCTATGTCATCAGGCCCGTAGCAGCATAATGAGTGGATTCAGGTATGATGATTCTATCTGAAATATGTCACACAGAAAAAGAAACATCATAAGGTATCAGTAATACACGGAATGTAAACTTGGCTACACAGGGACTGAATTACAGAACAGAACAGGGTCTCAAATTTAGAAAACCAACTTATGCTTGCTTAAGGGAAAAGGTGAGTTGGGGTGCTGCATAAAACCAGAGATTGAAATGAGCACAGATAAAGTTCCTTAAGCCAAATATGGAATAGACTAGAGCTACTCCTTGCTCAACGAAATGGACTCAAAACCCCATATTAAACGCCTAAGAATGTACCTGACTAGTAAGTATCTTAAAACCTATGGATTGCTATGTCTCCGAAAGAGAATCAAGCGTGTGTACAGGGGCATAAACGCAGCAGTGATAGGATTGGAGAGGTTCGGTGAGCAAATGAAGACCCTTTGAACTCATATTGCATGGTACCCATTACACGGGTCTCAACTCTCCAGGTTTAAGGTATTCTTCCTTCAGCTAAAACATGCATGTGGAACCCAGAGTATGATCAACCATGTGAACGGGAGACGTGTTCAAATATGTCTCAGTTTTCGTCCCCTGGTACTCGGGTGTAACATTCCAGACGCTTTACTAACACTCTCCCGACTTGGAGAGTCAGTCCCTTTAACCTCCTGTTTGTCCCAGTTTGCAATTTCTGCGGAAGATGAACAGGAATAGCGAAAACCAATGAGAGGCTAGCTGGAGGTGTCTGGACGGGCAAATTTAACTCTCATTTCCCACCAGGAAGAGGAATTAACCAAAGGCTCAGCATGCCAGGCCGGAACCAGATTAGGGCCTGAAGCCATCCTGCGGTGTTGCGGCCAGGTCACAAGAAAGCGAGTTGAAGAAAGGAGCTCAGGGGCACTGTAATTCACAAACCTGCAGAGTTATAAATGACAGCTATCGTCCAAAAATAGACTGAAGTAAGGCTGCCAAGAGGACTTGAAAGCGGGGCAGAATTGCAGGAAACCGATTTCAGGAGGTAGACTGGAATTGCATTGAAAGCATAGGAAAAGAGGCAGAACGTCCACAATGATGCACTTGGCCAAAAAGGGCGTATGCGTTTTTTCCTGAATATATTCAGGAAAAAACGCATACGCCCTTTTTGGCCAACCAAGCAAGCTTGCAAAGGAAATCTGCACTACAATGAAGTCTCACTTCCCCCCGGTCAAAAGGGCCATCTGAAAAAAGTGTAAAATCCAGAAAGGCAACAGGCCATTGAGAACTGGGAGCCTTGTTATGCTGATGGGCGGGATGTAAATTGCCAACAGACACTCGGGAGAAGTGCATGGTGTTTCCTGAAACATCTAAAAAACAAAGCAACAGAGCCTAGGGCACTTCCACTTATGGTCCTATAGCTTAGGGAAATTAAAATCAAAAAGACAGAGCCACTCCAAAATTTGGAACGGCTCTGTTTACAAGAACCTCGCTTACAGTACAAGTTCAACATCGCAGAAAGTGAAAAATGGATAAAGAAGTTGTGGTATTCACTTACAAAGCAATATCACTCAGCAATGAAATCTGTGTCATCAGGCCCTTAGCAGCACAATGAGTGGATTCAGGTATGATGATTCTAACTGAAATAAGTCACACAGAAAAAGAAACATCATGAGATATCAGTAATACATGGAATGGAAACTTGGCTACACAGGAACTGAATTACAGAACAGAACAGGGTCTCAAATTTAGAAAACCAACTTATGCTTGCTTAAGGGTAAAGGTGAGTTGGGGTGCTGCATAAAACCAGAGATTGAAATGAGCACAGATAAAGTTCCTTAAGCCAAATATGGAATAGACAAGAGCTACTCCTTGCTCAACGAAATGGACTCAACACCGCATATTAAACGCCTAAGAATGTACCTGACTAGTAAGTATCTTAAAACCTATAGATTGCTATGTCTCCGAAAGAGAATCAAGCATGTGTACAGGGGCATAAACGCAGCAGTGATACGATTGGAGAGGTTCGGTGAGCAAATGAAGACCCTTTGAAGTCATATTGCATGGTACCCATTCCACGGGTTTCAACTACCCAGGTTTAAGGTATTCTTCCTTCAGCTAAAACATGCATGTGGAACCTAGAGTATGATCAACCATGTGATCGGGAGACGTGTTCAAATATGTCTCAGTTTTCGTACCCTGGTACTCGGGTGCAACATTCCAGACGCTTTACTAACACTCTCCCGACTTGGAGAGTCAGTCCCTTTAACCTCCTGTTTGGCCCAGTTTGCAATTTCTGCGGAAGATGAACAGGAATAGCGAGAACCAATGAGAGACTACCTGGAGGTGTCTGAACGCGCAAATTAACTCTCATTTCCCACCAGGAAGAGGAATTAACCAAAGGCTCAGCATGCCATGCCGGAACCACATTAGGGCCTGAAGACATCCTGCGGTGTTGCGGCCAGGTCACAAGAAAGCGAGTTGAAGAAAGGAGCTCCGGGGCTCTGTAATTCACAAACCTGCAGAGTTATAAATGACAGCTATCGGCCAAAAATATACTGAAGTAAGGCTGCCAAGAGGACTTGAAAGCGGGGCAGAATTGCAGGATACCGATTTCAGGAGGTAGACTGGAATTGCATTGAAAGCATAGGAAAAGAGGCAGAACGTCCACAATGATGCACTTTGCCAAAAGGGCGTATGCGTTTTTTCCTGAATATATTCAGGAAAAAACGCATACGCCCTTTTTGGCCAACCAAGCAAGCTTGCAAAGGAAATCTGCACTACAATGAAGTCTCACTTCCCCCCGGTCAAAAGGGCCATCTGAAAAAAGTGTAAAATCCAGAAAGGCAGGACAGGCCATGGAGAACTGGGAGCCTTGTTATGCTGATGGGCGGGATGTAAATTGCCAACAGACACTTGGGAGAAGTGTATGGTGTTTCCTGAAACATCTAAAAAACAAAGCAACAGAGCCTAGGGCACTTCCACTTATGGTCCTATAGCTTAGGGAAATTAATATCAAAAAGACACAGCAACCCCAAAATTTGGGACGGCTCTTTTTACAGGAATCTCTTCTACGGCACAAGTTAAATATCCCAGAGAGCAAATAATGGATAAAGAAGTTGCGGTACTTATGTATAACAGAATACTACTCAGCAATGAAATCTATGTCACCAGGCCCGTACCAGCATAATGAGTGGATTGAGGCACGATGATTCTAAGTGAAATAAGTCACACAGAAAAAGAAACATCATAAGGTATCACTAATACACGGAATGTGAACTTGGCTACACATGAACTGAATTACAAAACAGAACAGGGTGTCAAGTTTAGAAAACCAACTTATGCCTGCTTAAGGGGGAAGGTGAGTTGGGGTGCTGCATAAAAGCAGAGTTTGAAATTAGCACAGATACCGTTCCATAAGCCAAATATGTAATAGACAAGAGCTACCCCTTGCTCAACGAAATGGATTCAACAATGAGGTATCACCTCACACCTGGTAGAATAGGCATCATTGAAAATCTACAAACAAAAAATGCTGGAAAGGGTGTGGAGAAAAGGAACCCTCTTCCACTATTGTTGGGAATATAAATTGATACAGTCATTATGGAGAACAATATGGAATTTCTTAAGAAACTAACAATAGAATTACCATATGATACAGCAATCCCAGTACTGGACATATACCCAGACAAAACCATAAATCAAAAAGAGTCATTCACCGCAATGTTCATTGCATCACTATTTACAATATCGAGGTAATGGAAGCAACCTAAATGCCCACAGACAGACGAATGCATAAAGCTGTGGTACATATATAAAATGGAATATTACTAAGCCATGAAAAGGAATGAAATTGGGTCATTTGTAGAGACGTCGATGGATCTAGAGACTGTCATACAGAGTGAAGTAAGTCAGAAAGAGAAAAACAAATCTTGTATATTCATGCATATATGTGGAACCTAGAAAAACTGTACAGGTTAACCATTTTGCAAGGCATAAATAGAGCAACAGATGTAGACAACAAACGTATGGACAACAAGGGGGGAAAGCTGTTGGGGGGGTGGTGGTGGGAGGAGTTGAGAGACTGGGATTGGCATGTATACATTTATATGTATAAAATAGATAACCAATAAGAACCTGCTGTATAAAAATATAAAATAAAATTCAAAATTAAAAAGAAATAAAATTTAAAAAATAAAACAGAAAAAACAATTATTCCCTGCACATACATGTATTTATATGAATAAATTATTTCCATGCTTATATCTGTAAATACAAAAAAGAGGAATAAAATCTACCTTGAACCAAAAACGAAAAAGAGAAAAAAAACACAGAACCCACCAGTTACACAGAGGAAAACCGTATCAGGGCACTTGCTCCAGTTGTAAACAATTCTGAAGTTGGTCAGTGGTGGGGAATCGTCTCCCATTCAGCCAGCAGCCCCCACGCAACAAGCGTCCTCATTGCAAAGCTGGGGCACCGTGCCGAGGCATCTGTGAGTAAACGTGAGCTGAGCCCCAGGCCAGTTGCTGCTGAACTATTCCCACCCGTCCCAGGTAAAACACCTGAATATATACAAGGACTTGAAAGCCTAGAGGAAGGGCCATAGAGCCACACGAGTGACAGCATGCCGGCCGACTTGGTGCCTGCAGGCCAGCCAGGATGGTCCTGGCCCTGGGTGCTCTTCTGGAAGATTTCCATTTCCCTGCCTGAGATACCCGTCCTGTCCCTGCCCCCACTGCTTTTTTCCTTCCTCACCTCTGCCCAGGGAGAAATTCCAGCAGCAGGTATGGGTGACACACCCTCTTCTTTAGCAGGTGGCAGCCTGGCAACTGCTGCAGAAAGTCCAGCAGAGCCCCACTCACACTGGGCCACCCACAAAGCCGTGGCCTCTCACTCCCTCCCACCAGCCCAGCCCCGAGACTGCTGACAGGGCAGAGAAAATGGCGTCAGGCACGGCTGCAGGGGCTCTTGCTGCCTGGAGTGGTATTTATATTGATCTCAACCCAGGCACACCTGGGGAGGGCTGGCCGGCACGGTAAGGCTGCCCAGGTCAGCCAATCATCACCCCTCAGGGGCTCACAGTTGCAGAAAATGGAACTTGCTGAACCGGCCAGGTCCAAGGAACAGGTGTGGGCTCCTGAGAGTCAGGATAGACAAGGGGCTGCAGCTTTGGCTTGTTTTCTAATCATTTTATCTGGCCCATGAGTGGGAGACAACTTCAAGAAAACCCTCTCCTAATGAGAGGAACCCAGGAGTCAGGGAGAGGAGGGGTGGGTGGTGGTTGGAGACAGAGGCCTGGTGCCCCGGGTGCAGTGGAAGTCTCTGGAAGACCAGGTGGAGGGAGGCCTCACGGAGTGATGCCCAGGGTCACAGACCTGTCGCAGCTGCTGTTTGTTAGTTCAAGTCCTGCTCTGAGGTGCTCTGTGTCAGCTCTGAGCGACAGGTGAGCTGGGGGTGCTCTGCAATGAGGGCTATGTGCACGGTTCCTGTGTGCCCAGCCCTGCCACGGTACCTGCAAGGGTAGCTCTGTATCCTGGGAGGGGCCTGACCACGAGAGCCCCGTGGGCTGGGGTGGGGGTGGGGTACCTGCCCAGGTGAGCTCCATATTCTGGGATTGGTCTGACCATGAGAGCCCCATGGGCTGCTGGGGACCTGGTAAAGGATGTCAGGACAGTCAGTGAAGCCACCGAGGATATACCTCCAGTTGCTCCTAATTCCTACACCCTGCTGGTCATTCTACCAACCACCAGGACATGGTATTCTGTATTAGTCTTCAATGATGCCTTCTTTTGTATTCCATTAGTCCCAGAGTCACAAGAAATTTTGGCTTGTGAGTGGCAGGACTCAACATACAACTAAAACAATACTTCCGGGCCGTCTGGCCCCAAGGGTGCAAAAATTCCCACACCATCTTTGGGGAAAGCTTAGCTAAAGACCTAAAAGTTCTACCTCTGGAAAAGGAAACCCTCCTTCAATATGCAGACGACATTCTGATCACCAGCCCTACTAAGGAGGCCTCTGAACTACCAAGCCAATAAAGGATAGAAGTTGTCCAAGAAAAAGCTCAAATATCACAGACTGCGGTGACCTGCCTGGGCTTCATTCTCACAGAAGGTCAGAGAAGCCCATCCCAGGAAAGGGAAGAAACCATTTTCAGCCTTACCCCTTTCTAAAACTAGAAGACAGCTTAGGGGTTCCTGGGGAGGCCAGGGTTTGCTGCTTCTGGATCCCTAACTACAGTCTACTAGCTGGGCCTCTATATGAAACACTGAAAGGAAAAGATGATGATCCTTTTGAATAGAATCCAGAAGTGGCCTTTCAAGAATGGAAAGAGCAGTCAATTCAGACCCTTGCCCTGGAACTCCCTAATTTAGCTAAACCCTTTGACCTTTACATTCCCGGTGAAAGGTGAATCGCCATTGGAGAATTAGTGCAAAAACTGGGACCACTTGAAATGGAACAATGCAAGAATGCCATCCAGGTAGGATAAACTACGGTCACTAAGGGGCTTGGCCCACTGCCACATCTGGCCAAGATACTGGCGGTATCTAAAAACCTGGAAATCAGCAGCCCAAAAGGCCACCTCCCTCCTAAGGGAAAAGGACCCCACGTGGTGATCCTAACCACCAACCATGCCCTGAAGTTGCAGGGTTCGCTCCGTGGGCACACCGACCTCGAGTGAGGAGGCCCTCCAACTCCAACATCCAGAGAGATAACCGGGGGCAACAGGGCACCATGACGACTCGTGTGAACATCACTTGACCTGGAGTTTCTCTCATAAAACAACAAGAGTGTGTCCCAAAAGAGTAGACTACTGCTTGCAGGACTTACTGCACCCAGAGGGGAGCTAATAATCTTGGCGGGGGAACAGTATACCACACTGTCACCATAGAAAAGCCTACAGACACCGTGATGATGGTGGCCAATAAGACCGGCTGGACTCCTGTTTACTTCAAAAGGCTGTTGACTCAGTAGCCATCATGGTCCTTGATCACCACTGACCCTGGACTGTCTGGGAGTTGAGCGGGCAGGGCTCTGACACCTGGTGCTGTTTGTACGTTAATTCAGGGGCCTAATTGAAGAAAGCGCAGACTACTGGTCAGAGCATCTAGGCTGGCAGAGACGGTCAGCCTAAGGTGGCCGAACAAATGTGGGGCGGGGTGAAACCGGCCCCCACAGCGTCTCTGCACATCTCTTTCCTGGACCCTTAAAGGTCATTAGAAGCTATAACACTTCCAATGCTGGTGCTCAGGTGGACGAGCAGGGAAGCAGGGGTCCTGGGGACAATCAACGTCACCGGGAGGCTGCTGGGGAGAAGCTCTGACCCTCGCCCCAGGGTATGAGGGCTCCCAACTCAGCACTCAGCAGTTACAGAAGAAGGGTCTGCACCCTCAGCACTCCAAGAATGAGGAAAGGGACAAAAGGCAGAGGAGGGGTTTGTCCCCAGCAAAGCCCATTAAAAATCCCTGGGAGATAAAAATAGAATCTGGGCAATAAAGTCAAGTCTAACCTTTTTTATCCTTTGTGCTTTGTCTAATTTCACGTGCTCCTAGGGTCCCGCATGCAGAGGTTCCACACCCGGCACTTCAGACCAGATTTCCTAGTGCAGAATGGCTGGGTCGACACCTCAGCTCCTGGGGCCCAGTGCAGACTCCACGATATAGAGCCTGAGCTACAGCCAACCCGGCCCTCGAGAGCTCCGCCGCCTCCCTCCCTCCCACTGACTCTGACAGGATCTCTACACAGCAGCCCAGCCCACAGCCCACGGGGTAGTGCATGCTCTCACCTCTCCATTCTCTGATCAAAATATAAAGTTTCCTTTGCTTGTGAACCAAACTCAGTCTCGATCTGTTGGCCCCAATGACACTGGGCAGGGGGACACTTGTTGGGGTCCACTCTGGAGGATCAGTAACAGAAATTGAGACTATTGTAACCTCAATGAACAGATGTGTGAGCCAAACTGTAGTTAACATAGAACAGTGTATAAGGCTCGGGTAAAATAAGATGTTTTTAACACTTCCATTTGATATTTCCATCACTTTTTATAAGCAAGTTCAGTGAAAAGGTTTGTCTTATTTGTCAGGTCAATATTAGAGAAACGAAGTGATTTCTTTCCAAGGATGTACATCTAATAATCTTGGTTAAACCTTCAATCTTGTTTTAAATGCTTTTCCATTGAAAATGATACCTCTCTTTCAGCTCCCCCATTTCTGAGAAGTATAAAATCTTATAATTTATTATTACCAAAGGGGAAAGGTGGGAGGAGGGATAAATTAACAGTTTGGAATGAACACATACACACTGCTATGTATAAAATAGATCATCAACAAGGAACTACTGTATAGCACAGGGAACTACACTCAACATTTTGCAATAACCTATAAGGGGAAATAATCTGAAAAAGAATAGATATTTTTATTGACATCATCTATCAATGACAGTTAAAGTGTAGCCTAAGGGAAGCTGGTGGTGAGTGCTTCTGACCCTGAAGACTTCAATCATCTAAAGTTTGGACTCTGCCTACTTCCCAAGGCCCTTAATGAACATATGTGTAGCCGTAGCTTAAAAACTTCCCCAGTTTGGGTTTCGGGGAGACACTGATTTTGAAAAAGCCCTGGTGTTGTCCTTACATGAATGGGACTCTTCCTACTGCTAAAACATGTCTGTCACACCCAGAGGATGGTATACCGTCTGATCGGGAAGAGTTTGGAAAAGGCATCTCATCTCCTCATCTCCTGGTGCTCGGGTTCACCCCTCCAGCGTCTTTACTAACAGTCTCCCCACTTGGAGATGTCAGCACTGTCAACATCCTGTTGCGTACAGTTTGGAATTTGTCCAGAGGATGAAGCGGAAGGATGAGGAACAATGAGAGACAAGTCCTAGGTGTTCAGACAGGCACATGTCACTCTAATTTCCAATCAGGAAGACGAATTGACCAAAGGCTAGGGTTGCCCATGGAAACAGTATAGGGCTTGAGGAAATCCCGCTGCTTTGTGGCCAGTTCCCATAAACACGAGTTGAACAATGGAACTCAGGGGCAGTAAAATTCACAAAACTGCAGAGTTGAAAATATCCATCACTGAAAAATGTCTTGAGGAAAGTCAGAGAAAAGGACTTGTAAGCAAGGGAGAATGGCAGGAAAGGGATTTGAGGAGGTAGAAAGGACTCGCCATTAAGCACAAGAAAAGGAGCTGAACATTGCCAACATTGCAGTTGGCCAAAAAGGGTGTATGCGTTCTTTTCTGTATATATTCAAGAAAAGGGCATACACTTTTTTAGCCAACCAAACAGGTGGGCACTGGAAGTCAATACTACAAAAGATATCACTTCGCATCAGTCAGAAGAGCCATCCTCATAAAGCGTAAACAACAGAAATGCAGGACAGGGCAACGAGAAGAGGGAGCCCTGTGAGACTTATAGTGGAAATGTATATTGCCAACGGCCATTCTGGAGAAGTGTATTGTGTTTACTAAAGCATCTAAAAAATGAGCTACAGAGCATAGGGCACTTGCACTCATGGGCGTATATCTTGGGAAAAACAAAAATCGAGAGGACACAGGCACCCCAATGTTTACCCCCTCTCTGTTTAAAAGATCCTCGACTAGGATATAACGTAAATGTCTCTGGAGGGAAAAAATGGATAGAGATGTGGTACTTAGGTAGAGTGGAATATTATTCAGCCTGGAAATCAATGAAATATGGCCAGTTGTAACAACTCCGGAGGAGTTACGTATGATCATTCTAAGTGACAGAATTCAAAAAGAAAAAGACACATATCATAAGATATCACTTAAAGGTGGAATCCAAAATGGCTACACATGAAATAAATTACAAAACAAAAACATAGTCAAATATGTAGAAAACACGCATAAGGCTGCTAAACAGGAAAGGTGGGGAGGGGTGAGGCATCATCCAGGAGGTTGAAATTAGCAAAGATACCATTCCAAATACCAAACTGATAATCAACAAGGCCTACACGGTAGCTAAAAGAACTGCACTCAGCACACTCAAGTCACCGGAAAAGAATATATACGACTGGTAAGAATCTGAAAAAGAATTTATTGATGTCTCTCTGTACGTGAATCAAGTGGATGTACAGCAGCAAGAAACAGAGCTTTGAAAATCAGCTGTAACCAATATAGTAATAAATTGAAAAAAATAAACGACAGAGAGACAGAGAAAACCTCTTACAACTTTTCCTCAGGGACGGTGATGCAACATGGATTGAACACATCTAGACCCACAGCAGGATGAGACATAAGGCTGGAAACTGTTTGCGCTAAGAGAAATGTGAGGTTGGGTGAGGAAATGCACACCCTTTAAAGTAATACTACCTGGTACCCATTCAATGGGTCCCAAATCTGCAGGTTCAAGGGATCTTCCTACAGCTAAAACATACATGGAAAACCCAGAGGACTGTACACCATGTGATCGGGAGATGTGTCTAAAATGCACCTCATTTATCCTCTCCTGGTGCTCCTGTTCACCATTCCAGCCACGCTACTTAGAATCTCCCCACTTGGAGAATCAGCACATTTAAACTTCTGTTTCACACATTTTGCAAATTGTGAGGAGGATGAACGGGAAGAGGGGGAACCAATGAGAGAAGAGTTGTAGGGGTTTGGACGGGCACATATCACTCTAATTTCCCATTAAGAATAAGAATTAAAGAAAGGCTCAGCCTGCCTTGCCGGAGCCAAAATAGGGCCTGAAGCAATCCTGCGGGTTTGAGGCCAGCTCACAAAAGAGCAACTTAAAAAATGGAGCTCAGGGTCACTGCAATTCACAAACCTGCAGAGTTATAAATGAAAACTAACGTCCAAAAATATGTTGAGGTAAGGCAAAGAAGAGGATCTGAATGCAAGACAGAATTGCAAGAAACAGATTTCAAGAGATAGATTGGACTCGTCTTTAACGCACATGAAAAGCGGCAGAATTTCGACAATGATGCAGTTGGCCCAAAAGGGCGTATGCGTTTTTTCCTGATTATATCCAGGAAAAAACGCATATGCACTTTATGGGCAACGAAGCAAGCAAGCAATGCAAATGTGCACAACAAAGAAGTCTCACTTCCCACCGGTCAAAAGGGCCATCCTAAAAAATTGTAAAAACCAGAAATGCAGGACAGGCCATGGAGAACAGGGAGCCTTTATACGCTGATGGGCAGTGTGTGAACTGCCGAGAGCCACTCTGGAGAAGTGTATGGTGGTTCCTAAATCATCTAAAAAACAGAGCTACAGAGCATAGGACACTTCCAATCATGGGAGTATATCTAGGGAAGTCTAAAAATCAACAAGACACAAGCACACCACAGTTTAGGGCTACTCTGTTTACAAGAACCTCAACTTCAGTACACCTTAAATATCCCAGGAAAGAGAACAATGGATAAAGAAGATGTGGTACTTATGTACAATGGAATATCTCTTCACCATGAAATCAATGTAATAAGGCTAGTAGAAGGATAAAGAGTGGATTTAGGTCTGATAATACTACTTGAAATAAGTCAAACAGAAAAAGAAACATATCATAAGATATCACTTATAGAGGGAGGGTAAATATGGCTGCACAAGAAATGAATTACAGAACAGAACAGTGTCTCACATTTAGAAAACACACTTATGTCAGCTTAAGGGGAAAGGAGAGGTGGGGTGATGCATAAAACCAGAGTTTGAAATTAGCACAGATACCGTTCAATAAACCAAATAGGTATTAGACAAGATCTACACCTTGCTCAATGAACAGGCCTCAACACACCCTATACACCGCAGAGAAATATATCTGAGGAATAAGAATCTTAAAACCCATGTATTGATATATCTCCATAAGGGAATCAAGTGTGTGCAGAGCGGCACAAACACAGCAGTGAAAAGGAGCTAAACCCCATTATAGAAATAAATTTTAAAAACAAAACGCTGAAACAATGAAAGAGAGAAAAATTCTTACAAAATTCGCTCAGGGGCTGTGATGCAACCTGGATTGACCACATATAAACCCACAGCTGGATAAGACATAAGGCTGGACACTTGGGGCTGACAGGATTGGTGAGCTTTGGTGAGCAACTGCCGAAAGTTTAATGCAATACTTCATGCTACTCAGTCCAAGGGTCCCAACACTCCAGGTTGAAGGGAATCTTCCTACAGCTAAACCATGCTTGGGAAACCCAGCGACTGGTATACCATATGATCGGGAAAGGTTTCTAAAACGCACCTCATTTTTCCTCTCCTGGGGCTCCGGATCGACATTCCAGCCGCTTTACTAACAACATCCCCACATGGAGTCAATGCCTTTAAGTTCTGGTATCGCACAGTCTGCAGTTAGTGCAGAGGATGAATGGGAATAGGGGGAACCAGTGAGAAACTAGCTGTAGCGGTTTCAATGGGCACATGTCACTCTAATATCACATCAGTAAGAAGAATTAACCAAAGGCACAGCAAGGTGCCCCAGAAGAAAAATAGGGCTTCAAGGAATCCTGTGGTTATGGGGCAAGACCACAAAAATAAGAGCTAAAAAATGGAGCTAAGGGCCACTGCAATTCAAAAACCTGCAGAGTTATAAAGGCCAACTATTTTTAAAAAATATATTGAGGTAAGGCTATGAAGAGGCATTGAAAGCAAGGCAGAATGCAGGAAACCGATTTCAGGAGGTAGACTGGAATTGCATTGAAAGCATATGAAGAGAGTCAGAAACTCGACAATGATGCACTTGGCCAAAAAGGGCGTATGTGTTTTTTCCTGAATATATTCAGGAAAAAACGCATACGCACTTTTTGGCCAACCAAGCAAGCTTGCAAAGGAAATCTGCACTACAATGAAGTCTCAATTCCACCTGGTCAAAAGGGCCATCTGAAAAAAGTGTAAAATCCATAAAGGCACGACAGGCCATGGAGAACTGGGAGCCTTCTTATGCTGATGGGCGGGAGGTAAATTGCCAACAGACACTCAGGAGAAGTGTATGGTGTTTCCTGAAACATCTAAAAAACAAAGCAACAGAGCCTAGGGCACTGCCACTTATGGTCCTATAGCTTAGGGAAATTAAAATCAAAAAGACACAGCCACCCCAAAGTTTGGGACGCCTCCGTTTACAAGAACCTCGTTTACCGTACAAGTTCAATATCACAGAAAGTGAAAAATGGATAAAGAACTTGTGGTACTTACGTACAATGCAGTATCACTCAGCAATGAAATCTATGTCATCAGGCCCGTAGCAGCATAATGAGTGGATTCAGGTACGATGATTCTAACTGAAATAAGTCACACAGAAAAAGAAACATCATAAGATATCAGTAATACACGGAATGTAAACTTGGCTACACAGGAACTGCATTCCAAAACAGAACAGGGTCTCAAATTTAGAAAACCAACTTATGCTTGCTTAAGGGTAAAGGTGAGTTGGGGTGCTGCATAAAACCAGAGATTGAAATGAGCACAGATAAAGTTCCTTAAGCCAAATATGGAATAGACAAGAGCTACTCCTTGCTCAGCGAAATGGACTCAACACCGCATATTAAACGCCTAAGAATGTACCTGACTAGTAAGTATCTTAAAACCTATGGATTGCTATGTCTCCAAAAGAGAATCAAGCATGTGTACAGGGGCATAAACGCAGCAGTGATAGGATTGGAGAGGTTCGGTGAGCAAATGAAGACCCTTTGAAGTCATATTGCATGGTACCCATTCCATGGGTTTCAACTACCCAGGTTTTAGGTATTCTTCCTTCAGCTAAAACATGCATGTGGAACCCAGAGTATGATCAACCATGTGATCGGGAGACGTGTTCAAATATGTCTCAGTTATCGTACCCTGGTACTCGAGTGCAACATTCCAGACGCTTTACTAACACTCTCCCGACTTGGAGAGTCAGTCCCTTTAACCTCCTGTTTGCCCCAGTTTGCAATTTCTGCGGAAGATGAACAGGAATATCGAGAACCAATGAGAGACTACCTGGAGGTGTCTGGACGGGCAAATTTAACTCTCATTTCCCACCAAGAAGAGGAAATAACCAAAGGCTCAGCATGCCATGCCGGAACCACATTAGGGCCTGAAGACATCCTGCGGTGTTGCGGCCAGGTCACAAGAAAGCGAGTTGAAGAAAGGAGCTCAGGGGCACTGTAATTCACAAACCTGCAGAGTTATAAATGACAGCTATCGTCCAAAAATATACTGAAGTAAGGCTGCCAAGAGGACTTGAAAGCGGGGCAGAATTGCAGGAAACCGATTTCAGGAGGTAGACAGGAATTGCATTTCAAGCATAGGAAAAGAGACAGAACGTCCACAGTGATGCACTTGGGCAAAAAGGGCGTATGCGTTTTATCCTGAATATATTCAGGAAAAAATGCATACGCCCTTTTTGGCCAACCAAGCAAGCTTGCAAAGGAAATCTGCACTACAATGAAGTCTCACTTCCCCCCGGTCAAAAGGGCCATCTGAAAAAAGTGTAAAATCCAGAAAGGCAGGACAGGACATGGAGAACTGGGAGCCTTGTTATGCTGATGGGCGGGATGTAAATTGCCAATAGCCACTCCGGAGAAGTGTATGGCGTTTCCTGAAACATCTAAAAAACAAAGCAACAGAGCCTAGTGCACTTCCACTTATGGTCCTATAGCTTAGGGAAATTAAAATCAAAAAGACACAGCCACCCCAAAGTTTGGGACGCCTCTGTTTACAAGAACCTCGTTTACCGTACAAGTTCAATATCACAGAAAGTGAAAAATGGATAAAGAAGTTGTGGTACTCATGTACAATGCAATATCACTCAGCAATGAAATCTATGTCACCAGGCCCGTAGCAGCATAATGAGTGGATTCGGGTATGGTGATTCTAACTGAAATAAGTCACACAGAAAAAGAAACATCAAAAAATATCACTAATGCATGGAATTTAAACTTTGCTACAGAGGAACTAATTACAAAACAGAACAGGGTCTCAAATTTAGAAAACCAACTTATGCTTGCTTAAGTGGAAAGGTGAGTTGGGGTGCTGCATAAAACCAGAGATTGAAATGAGCACAGATAAAGTTCCTTAAGCCAAATATGGAATAGACAAGAGCTACTCCTTGCTCAACGAAATGGACTCCACACCCCATATTAAACGCCTAAGAATATACCTGACTAGTAAGTATCTTAAAACCTATGGATTGCTATGTCTCCAAAAGAGAATCAAGCGTGTGTACAAGGGTCATAAAGGCAGCAGTGATAGGATTGGAGAGATTCGGTGAGCAAATTAAGACCCTTTGAAGTCATATTGCATGGTACCCATTCCACGGGTCTCAACTCTCCAGGTTTAAGGTATTCTTTCTACAGCTAAAACATGCATGTGGAACCCAGAGTATGATCAACCGTGTGATCGGGAGACGTGTTCAAATATGTCTCAGTTTTCGTCCCCTGGTACTTCGGTGCAACATTCCAGACGCTTTACTAACACTCTCCCCACTTGGAGAGTCAGTGCCTTTAACCTCCTGTTTGGCCCAGTTTGCAATTACTGCGGAAGATGTACAGGAATAGGGAGAACCAATGAGAGACATGCGGGAGGTGTTTGGACGGGCAAATTTAACTCTAATTTCCCATCAGAATGAGGAATTAAACAAAGGCTCAGCGTGCCGTGCCGGAACCAGATTAGGGCCTGAAGCCATCCTGCGGTGTTGCGGCCAGCTCACAAGAAAGCGAGTTGAAGAAAGGAGCTCAGGGGCACTGTAATTCACAAACCTGCAGAGTTATAAATGACAGCTATCGTCCAAAAATAGACTGAAGTAAGGCTGCCAAGAGGACTTGAAAGCGGGGCAGAATTGCAGGAAACCGATTTCAGGAGGTAGACTGGAATTGCATTGAAAGCATAGGAAAAGAGGCAGAACGTCCACAATGATGCACTTGGCCAAAAAGGGCGTATGCGTTTTTTCCTGAATATATTCAGGAAAAAACGCATACGCCCTTTTTGGCCAACCAAGCAAGCTTGCAAAGGAAATCTGCACTACAATGAAGTCTCACTTCCCCCCGGTCAAAAGGGCCATCTGAAAAAAGTGTAAAATCCAGAAAGGCAGGACAGGCCATGGAGAACTGGGAGCCTTGTTATGCTGATGGGCGGGATGTAAATTGCCAACAGACACTCGGGAGAAGTGTATGGTGTTTCCTGAAACATCTAAAAAACAAAGCAACAGAGCCTAGGGCACTTCCACTTATGGTCCTATAGCTTAGGGAAATTAATATCAAAAAGACACAGCAACCCCAAAATTTGGGACGGCTCTTTTTACAGGAATCTCTTCTACGGCACAAGTTAAATATCCCAGAGAGCAAATAATGGATAAAGAAGTTGCGGTACTTATGTACAACAGAATACCACTCAGCAATGAAATCTATGTCACCAGGCCCGTACCAGCATAATGAGTGGATTGAGGCACGATGATTCTAAGTGAAATAAGTCACACAGAAAAAGAAACTTCATAAGGTATCACTAATACACGGAATGTGAACTTGGCTACACATGAACTGCATTCCGAAACAGAACAGGGTCTCAAATTTAGAAAACCAACTTATGCTTGCTTAAGGGTAAAGGTGAGTTGGGGTGCTGCATAAAACCAGAGATTGAAATGAGCACAGATAAAGTTCCTTAAGCCAAATATGGAATAGACAAGAGCTACTCCTTGCTCAACGAAATGGACTCAACACCGCATATTAAACGCCTAAGAATGTACCTGACTAGTAAGTATCTTAAAACCTATGGATTGCTATGTCTCCGAAAGAGAATCAAGCATGTGTACAGGGGCATAAACGCAGCAGTGATAGGATTGGAGAGGTTCGGTGAGCAAATGAAGACCCTTTGAAGTCATATTGCATGGTACCCATTCCATGGGTTTCAACTACCCAGGGTTTAGGTATTCTTCCTTCAGCTAAAACATGCATGTGGAACCCAGAGTATGATCAACCATGTGATCGGGAGACGTGTTCAAATATGTCTCAGTTTTCCTCCCCTGGTACTCGGGTGCAACATTCCAGACGCTTTACTAACACTCTCCCCACTTGGAGAGTCAGCGCCTTTAACCTCCTGTTTGCCCCAGTTTGCAATTTCTGCGGAAGATGAACAGGAATATCGAGAACCAATGAGAGACTACCTGGAGGTGTCTGGACGGGCAAATTTAACTCTCATTTCCCACCAAGAAGAGGAAATAACCAAAGGCTCAGCATGCCATGCCGGAACCACATTAGGGCCTGAAGACATCCTGCGGTGTTGCGGCCAGGTCACAAGAAAGCGAGTTGAAGAAAGGAGCTCAGGGGCACTGTAATTCACAAACCTGCAGAGTTATAAATGACAGCTATCGTCCAAAAATATACTGAAGTAAGGCTGCCAAGAGGACTTGAAAGCGGGGCAGAATTGCAGGAAACCGATTTCAGGAGGTAGACAGGAATTGCATTTCAAGCATAGGAAAAGAGACAGAACGTCCACAGTGATGCACTTGGGCAAAAAGGGCGTATGCGTTTTATCCTGAATATATTCAGGAAAAAATGCATACGCCCTTTTTGGCCAACCAAGCAAGCTTGCAAAGGAAATCTGCACTACAATGAAGTCTCACTTCCCCCCGGTCAAAAGGGCCATCTGAAAAAAGTGTAAAATCCAGAAAGGCAGGACAGGACATGGAGAACTGGGAGCCTTGTTATGCTGATGGGCGGGATGTAAATTGCCAATAGCCACTCCGGAGAAGTGTATGGCGTTTCCTGAAACATCTAAAAAACAAAGCAACAGAGCCTAGTGCACTTCCACTTATGGTCCTATAGCTTAGGGAAATTAAAATCAAAAAGACACAGCCACCCCAAAGTTTGGGACGCCTCTGTTTACAAGAACCTCATTTACTGTACAAGTTCAGTATCACAGAAAGTGAAAAATGGATAAAGAAGTTGTGGTACTCATGTACAATGCAATATCACTCAGCAATGAAATCTATGTCACCAGGCCCGTAGCAGCATAATGAGTGGATTCGGGTATGGTGATTCTAACTGAAATAAGTCACACAGAAAAAGAAACATCAAAAAATATCACTAATGCATGGAATTTAAACTTTGCTACAGAGGAACTAATTACAAAACAGAACAGGGTCTCAAATTTAGAAAACCAACTTATGCTTGCTTAAGTGGAAAGGTGAGTTGGGGTGCTGCATAAAACCAGAGATTGAAATGAGCACAGATAAAGTTCCTTAAGCCAAATATGGAATAGACAAGAGCTACTCCTTGCTCAACGAAATGGACTCCACACCCCATATTAAACGCCTAAGAATATACCTGACTAGTAAGTATCTTAAAACCTATGGATTGCTATGTCTCCAAAAGAGAATCAAGCGTGTGTACAAGGGTCATAAACGCAGCAGTGATAGGATTGGAGAGATTCGGTGAGCAAATGAAGACCCTTTGAAGTCATATTGCATGGTACCCATTCCACGGGTCTCAACTCTCCAGGTTTAAGGTATTCTTTCTACAGCTAAAACATGCATGTGGAACCCAGAGTATGATCAACCGTGTGATCGGGAGACGTGTTCAAATATGTCTCAGTTTTCGTCCCCTGGTACTTCGGTGCAACATTCCAGACGCTTTACTAACACTCTCCCCACGTGGAGAGTCAGTGCCTTTAACCTCCTGTTTGGCCCAGTTTGCAATTACTGCGGAAGATGTACAGGAATAGGGAGAACCAATGAGAGACAAGCGGGAGGTGTTTGGACGGGCAAATTTAACTCTAATTTCCCATCAGGATGAGGAATTAAACAAAGGCTCAGCGTGCCGTGCCGGAACCAGATTAGGGCCTGAAGCCATCCTGCGGTGTTGCGGCCAGCTCACAAGAAAGCGAGTTGAAGAAAGGAGCTCAGGGGCACTGTAATTCACAAACCTGCAGAGTTATAAATGACAGCTATCGTCCAAAAATAGACTGAAGTAAGGCTGCCAAGAGGACTTGAAAGCGGGGCAGAATTGCAGGAAACCGATTTCAGGAGGTAGACTGGAATTGCATTGAAAGCATAGGAAAAGAGGCAGAACGTCCACAATGATGCACTTGGCCAAAAAGGGCGTATGCGTTTTTTCCTGAATATATTCAGGAAAAAACGCATACGCCCTTTTTGGCCAACCAAGCAAGCTTGCAAAGGAAATCTGCACTACAATGAAGTCTCACTTCCCCCCGGTCAAAAGGGCCATCTGAAAAAAGTGTAAAATCCAGAAAGGCAGGACAGGCCATGGAGAACTGGGAGCCTTGTTATGCTGATGGGCGGGATGTAAATTGCCAACAGACACTCAGGAGAAGTGTATGGTGTTTCCTGAAACATCTAAAAAACAAAGCAACAGAGCCTAGGGCACTTCCACTTATGGTCCTATAGCTTAGGGAAATTAATATCAAAAAGACACAGCAACCCCAAAATTTGGGACGGCTCTTTTTACAGGAATCTCTTCTACGGCACAAGTTAAATATCCCAGAGAGCAAATAATGGATAAAGAAGTTGCGGTACTTATGTACAACAGAATACCACTCAGCAATGAAATCTATGTCACCAGGCCCGTACCAGCATAATGAGTGGATTGAGGCACGATGATTCTAAGTGAAATAAGTCACACAGAAAAAGAAACTTCATAAGGTATCACTAATACACGGAATGTGAACTTGGCTACACATGAACTGCATTCCGAAACAGAACAGGGTCTCAAATTTAGAAAACCAACTTATGCTTGCTTAAGGGTAAAGGTGAGTTGGGGTGCTGCATAAAACCAGAGATTGAAATGAGCACAGATAAAGTTCCTTAAGCCAAATATGGAATAGACAAGAGCTACTCCTTGCTCAACGAAATGGACTCAACACCGCATATTAAACGCCTAAGAATGTACCTGACTAGTAAGTATCTTAAAACCTATGGATTGCTATGTCTCCGAAAGAGAATCAAGCATGTGTACAGGGGCATAAACGCAGCAGTGATAGGATTGGAAAGGTTCGGTGAGCAAATGAAGACCCTTTGAAGTCATATTGCATGGTACCCATTCCACGGGTTTCAACTACCCAGGTTTAAGGTATTCTTCCTTCAGCTAAAACATGCATGTGGAACCTAGAGTATGATCAACCATGTGATCGGGAGACGTGTTCAAATATGTCTCAGTTTTCGTACCCTGGTACTCGGGTGCAACATTCCAGACGCTTTACTAACACTCTCCCCACTTGGAGAGTCAGTCCCTTTAACCTCCTGTTTGGCCCATTTTGCAATTTCTGTGGAAGATGAACAGGAATAGTGAGAACCAATGAGAGACTAGCTGGAGGTGTCTGGATGGGCAAATTTAACTCTCATTTCCCACCAGGAAGAGGAATTAACCAAAGGCTCAGCGTGCCGTGCCAGAACCAGATTAGGGCCTGAAGCCATTCTGCGGTGTTGCGGCCAGGTCACAAGAAAGCGAGTTGAAGAAAGGAGCTCAGGGGCACTGTAATTCACAAACCTGCAGAGTTATAAATGACAGCTATCGTCCAAAAATATACTGAAGTAAGGCTGCCAAGAGGACTTGAAAGCGGAGCAGAATTGCAGGAAACCGATTTCAGGAGGTAGACTGGAATTGCATTGAAAGCATAGGAAAAGAGGCAGAACGTCCACAGTGATTACACTTGGCCAAAAAGGGCGTATGCGTTTTTTCCTGAATATATTCAGGAAAAAACGCATACGCCCTTTTTGGCCAACCAAGCAAGCTTGCAAAGGAAATCTGCACTACAATGAAGTCTCACTTCCCCCCGGTCAAAAGGGCCATCTGAAAAATGTGTAAAATCCAGAAAGGCAGGACAGGCCATGGAGAACTAGGAGCCTTGTTATGCTGATGGGCGGGATGTAAATTGCCAACAGACACTCGGGAGAAGTGTATGGTGTTTCCTGAAACATCTAAAAAACAAAGCAACAGAGCCTAGGGCACTTCCACTTATGGTCCTATAGCTTAGGGAAATTAAAATCAAAAATACACAGCCACCCCAAAGTTTGGGACGCCTCCGTTTACAAGAACCTCATTTACCGTACAAGTTCAATATCACAGAAAGTGAAAAATGGATAAAGAACTTGTGGTACTTACGTACAATGCAGTATCACTCAGCAATGAAATCTATGTCATCAGGCCCGTAGCAGCATAATGAGTGGATTCAGGTACGATGAATCTAACTGAAATAAATCACACAGAACAAGAAACATCATAAGATATCACTAATACACGGAATGTAAACTTGGCTACACAGGAACTGCATTCCAAAACAGAACAGGGTCTCAAATATAGAAAACCAACATATGCTTGCTTAAGGGTAAAGGTGAGTTGGGGTGCTGCATAAAACCAGAGATTGAAATGAGCACAGATAAAGTTCCTGAAGCCAAATATGGAATAGACAAGAGCTACTCCTTGCTCAACCAAATGGACTCAAAACCCCATATTAAACGCATAAGAATGTACCTGACTAGTAAGTATCTTAAAACCTATGGATTGCTATGTCTCCAAAACAGAATCAAGCGTGTGTACAGGGGCATAAACGCAGCAGTGATAGGATTGGAGAGGTTCGGTGAGCAAATGAAGACCCTTTGAAGTCATATTGCATGGTACCCATTACACGGGTCTCAACTCTCCAGGTTTAAGTTATTCTTCCTTCAGCTAAAACATGCATGTGGAACCCAGAGTATGATCAACCATGTGAACGGGAGACGTGTTCAAATATGTCTCAGTTTTCCTCCCCTGGTACTCGGGTGCAACATTCCAGACGCTTTACTAACACTCTCCCCACTTGGAGAGTCAGTCCCTTTAACCTCCTGTTTGGCCCAGTTTGCAATTTCTGCGGAAGATGAACAGGAATAGCGAGAACCAATGAGAGGCTAGCTGGAGGTGTCTGGACGGGCAAATTTAACTCTCATTTCCCACCAGGAAGAGGAATTAACCAAAGGCTCAGCATGCCGGGCCGGAACCAGATTAGGGCCTGAAGCCACCCTGCGGTGTTACGGCCAGGTCACAAGAAAGCGAGTTGAAGAAAGGAGCTCAGGGGCACTGTAATTCACAAACCTGCAGAGTTATGAATGACAGCTATCGTCCAAAAATAGACTGAAGTAAGGCTGCCAAGAGGACTTGAAAGCGGGGCAGAATTGCAGGAAACCGAATTCAGGAGGTAGACTGGAATTGCATTGAAAGCATAGGAAAAGAGGCAGAACGTCCACAATGATGCACTTGGCCAAAAAGGGCGTATGCGATTTTTCCTGAATATATTCAGGAAGAAACGCATACGCACTTTTTGGCCAACCAAGCAAGATGCAAAGAAATCTGCACTACAATGAAGTCTCACTTCCCCCCTGTCAAAAGGGCCATCTGAAAAAAGTGTAAAATCCAGAAAGGCAACAGGCCTTTGAGAACTGGGAGCCTTGTTATGCTGATGGGCGGGATGTAAATTGCCAACAGACACTTGGGAGAAGTGTATGGTGTTTCCTGAAACATCTAAAAAACAAAGCAACAGAGCCTAGGGCACTTCCACTTATGGTCCTATAGCTTAGGGAAATTAAAATCAAAAAGACACAGCCACCCCAAAGTTTCGAACGGCTCTGTTTACAAGAACCTCGTTTACAGTACAAGTTCAACATCGCAGAAAGTGAAAAATGGAGAAAGAAGTTGTGGTATTTACTTACAAAGCAATATCACTCAGCAATGAAATCTGTGTCATCAGGCCCTTAGCAGCACAATGAGTGGATTCAGGTATGATGATTCTAACTGAAATAAGTCACACAGAAAAAGAAACATCATAAGATATCAGTAATACACGGAATGTAAACTTGGCTACACAGGAACTGAATTACAGAACAGAACAGGGTCTCAAATTTAGAAAACCAACTTATGCTTGCTTAAGGGGAAAGGTGAGTTGGGGTGCTGCATAAAACCAGAGATTGAAATGAGCACAGATAAAGTTCCTTAAGCCAAATATGGAATAGACAAGAGCTACTCCTTGCTCAACGAAATGCACTCAACACCCCATATTAAACGCCTAAGAATGTACCTGACTTGTAAGTATCTTAAAACCTATGGATTGTTATGTCTCCGAAAGAGAATCAAGCATGTGTACAGGGGCATAAACGCAACAGTGATAGGATTGGAGAGGTTCGGTGAGCAAATGAAGACCCTTTGAAGTCATATTGCATGGTACCCATTCCACGGGTTTCAACTACCCAGGTTTAAGGTATTCTTCCTTCAGCTAAAACATGCATGTGGAACCTAGAGTATGATCAACCATGTGATCGGGAGACGTGTTCAAATATGTCTCAGTTTTCGTACCCTGGTACTCGGGTGCAACATTCCAGACGCTTTACTAACACTCTCCCGACTTGGAGAGTCAGCGCCTTTAACCTCCTGTTTGGCCCAGTTTCCAATTTCTGCGGAAGATGAACAGGAATAGCGAGAACCAATGAGAGACTAGCTGGAGGTGTCTGGTCGGGCAAATTTAACTCTCATTTCCCACCAGGAAGAGGAATTAACCAAAGGCTCAGCGTGCCGTGCCAGAACGAGATTAGGGCCTGAAGCCATCCTGCGGTGTTGCGGCCAGGTCACAAGAAAGCGAGTTGAAGAAAGGAGCTCAGGGGCACTGTAATTCACAAACCTGCAGAGTTATAAATGACAGCTATCGTCCAAAAATAGACTGAAGTAAGGCTGCCTAGAGGACTTGAAAGCGGGGCAGAATTGCAGGAAACCGATTTCAGGAGGTAGACTGGAATTGCATTGAAAGCATAGGAAAAGAGGCAGAATGTCCACAATGATGCACTTGGCCAAAAAGGGCGTATCTATTTTTTCCTGAATATATTCAGGAAAAAACGCATACGCCCTTTTTGGCCAACCAAGCAAACTTGCAAAGAAAATCTGCACTACAATGAAGTCTCACTTCCCCCCGGTCAAAAGGGCCATCTGAAAAAAGTGTAAAATCCAGAAAGGCAGGACAGGCCATGGAGAACTGGGAGCCTTGTTATGCTGATGGGCGGGATGTAAATTGCCAACAGACACTTGGGAGAAGTGTATGGTGTTTCCTGAAACATCTAAAAAACAAAGCAACAGAGCCTAGGGCACTTGCACTTATGGTCCTATAGCTTAGGGAAATTAAAATCAAAAAGACACAGCCACCCCAAAGTTTGGGACGCCTCTGTTTACAAGAACCTCGTTTACCGTACAAGTTCAATATCACAGAAAGTGAAAAATGGATAAAGAACTTGTGGTACTTACCTACAATGCAGTATCACTCAGCAATGAAATCTATGTCATCAGTCCCGTAGCAGCATCATGAGTAGATTCAGGTACGATGATTCTAATTGAAATAAGTCACACAGAAATAGAAACATCATAAGATATCCCTAATACACGGAATGTAAACTTGGCTACACAGGAACTGAATTCCAAAACAGAACAGGTTCTCAATTTAGAAAACCAACTTATGCTTGCTTAAGGGGAAAGGTGAGTTGGGTTGCTGCATAAAACCAGAGATTGAAATGAGCACCGATAAAGTTCCTTAAGCCAAATATGGAATAGACAAGAGCTACTCCTTGCTCAACGAAATGGACTCATCACCCCATATTAAACGCCTAAGAATGTACCTGACTAGTAAGTATCTTAAAACCTATGGATTGCTATGTCTCCGAAAGAGAATCAAGCATGTGTACAGGGGCATAAACGCAGCAGTGATAGGATTGGAGAGGTTCGGTGAGCAAATGAAGACCCTTTGAAGTCATATTGCATGGTACCCATTCCACGGGTTTCAACTACCCAGGTTTTAGGTATTCTTCCTTCAGCTAAAACATGCATGTGGAACCCAGAGTATGATCAACCATGTGATCGGGAGACGTGTTCAAATATGTCTCAGTTTTCCTCCCCTGGTACTCGGGTTCAACATTCCAGACGCTTTACTAACACTCTCCCCACTTGGAAAGTCAGCGCCTTTAACCACCGGTTTGGCCCAGTTTGCAATTTCTGCGGAAGATGAACAGGAATAGCGAGAACCAATGAGAGGCTAGCTGGAGGTGTCTGGACGGGCAAATTAACTCTCATTTCCCATCAGGAAGAGGAAATAACCAAAGGCTCAGCGTGCCGTACCGGAACCAGATTAGGGCCTGAAGCCATCCTGCGGTGTTGCGGCCAGCTCAAAAGAAAGCGAGTTGTAGAAAGAAGCTCAGGGGCACTGTAATTCACAAACCTGCAGAGTTATAAATGACAGCTATCGTCCAATAATAGACTGAAGTAAGGCTGCCAAGAGGACTTGAAAGCAGGGCAGAATTGCAGGAAACCGATTTCAGGAGGTAGACTGGAATTGCATTGAAAGCATAGGAAAAGAGGCAGAACGTCCACAATGATGCACTTGGCCAAAAAGGGCGTATGCGTTTTTTCCTGAATATATTCAGGAAAAAACGCATACGCCCTTTTTGGCCAACCAAGCAAGCTTGCAAAGGAAATCTGCACTACAATGAAGTCTCACTTCCCCCTGGTCAAAAGGGCCATCTGAAAAAAGTGTAAAATCCAGAAAGGCAGGACAGGCCATGGAGAACTGGGAGCCTTGTTATGCTGATGGGCGGGATGTAAATTGCCAACAACCACTCGGGAGAAGTGTATGGTGTTTCCTGAAACATCTAAAAAACAAAGCAACAGAACCTAGGGCACTTCCACTTATGGTCCTATAGCTTAGGGAAATTAAAATCAAAAAGACACAGCCACCCCAAAGTTTGGAATGGCTCTGTTTACAAGAACCTCGTTTACAGTACAAGTTCAACATCGCAGAAAGTGAAAAATGGATAAAGAAGTTGTGGTATTTACTTACAAAGCAATATCACTCAGCAATGAAATCTGTGTCATCAGGCCCTTAGCAGCACAATGAGTGGATTCCGGTATGATGATTCTAACTGAAATAAGTCACACAGAAAAAGAAACATCATAAGATATCAGTAATACACGGAATGGAAACTTGGCTACACAGGAACTGAATTACAGAACAGAACAGGGTCTCAAATTTAGAAAACCAACTTATGCTTGCTTAAGGGTAAAGGTGAGTTGGGGTGCTGCATAAAACCAGAGATTGAAATGAGCACAGATAAAGTTCCTTAAGCCAAATATGGAATAGACAAGAGCTACTCCTTGCTCAACGAAATGGACTCAACACCGCATATTAAACGCCTAAGAATGTACCTGACTAGTGAGTATCTTAAAACCTATGGATTGCTATGTCTCCAAAAGAGAATCAAGCGTGTGTACAGGGGCATAAACGAGGCAGTGATAGGATTCGAGAGGTTCGGTGAGCAAATGAAGACCCTTTGAAGTCATATTGCATGGTGCCCATTCCACGGGTCTCAACTCTCCAGGTTTAAGGTGTTCTTCCTTCAGCTAAAACATGCATGTGGAACCCAGAGTATGATCAACCATGTGAACGGGAGACGTGTTCAAATATGTCTCAGTTTTCCTCCCCTGGTACTCGGGTGCAACATTCCAGACGCTTTACTAACACTCTCCCCACTTGGAGAGTCAGTCCCTTTAACCTCCTGTTTGGCCCACTTTGCAATTTCTGCGGAAGATGGACAGGAATAGCGAGAACCAATGAGAGGCTAGCTGGAGGTGTCTGGATGGGCAAATTTAACTCTCATTTCCCACCAGGAAGAGGAATTAACCAAAGGCTCAGCATGCCGGGCCGGAACCACATTAGGGCCTGAAGACATCCTGCGGTGTTGCGGCCAGGTCACAAGAAAGCGAGTTGAAGAAAGGAGCTCAGGGGCACTGTAATTCACAAACCTGCAGAGTTATAAATGACAGCTATCGTCCAAAAATATACTGAAGTAAGGCTGCCAAGAGGACTTGAAAGCAGGGAAGAATTGCAGGAAACCGATTTCAGGAGGTAGACTGGAATTGCATTGAAAGCATAGGAAAAGAGGCAGAACGTCCACAATGATGCACTTGGCCAAAAAGGGCGTATGCGTTTTTTCCTGAATATATTCAGGAAAAAACGCATACGCCCTTTTTGGCCAACCAAGCAAGCTTGCAAACGAAATCTGCACTACAATGAAGTCTCACTTCCCCCTGGTCAAAAGGGCCATCTGAAAAAAGTGTAAAATCCAGAAAGGCAGGACAGGCCATGGAGAACTGGGAGCCTTGTTATGCTGATGGGCGGGATGTAAATTGCCAACAGACACTTGGGAGAAGTGTATGGTGTTTCCTGAAACATCTAAAAAACAAAGCAACAGAACCTAGGGCACTTCCACTTATGGTCCTATAGCTTAGGGAAATTAAAATCAAAAAGACACAGCCACCCCAAAGTGTGGAACGGCTCTGTTTACAAGAACCTCGTTTACAGTACAAGTTCAACATCCCAGAAAGTGAAAAATGGATAAAGAAGTTGTGGTATTTACTTACAAAGCAATATCACTCAGCAATGAAATCTGTGTCATCAGGCCCTTAGCAGCACAATAAGTGGATTCAGGTATGATGATTCTAACTGAAATAAGTCACACAGAAAAAGAAACATCATAAGATATCAGTAATACACGGAATGTAAACTTGGCTACACAGGAACTGAATTACAGAACAGAACAGGGTCTCAAATTTAGAAAACCAACTTATGCTTGCTTAAGGGGAAAGGTGAGTTGGGGTGCTGCATAAAACCAGAGATTGAAATGAGCACAGATAAATTTCCTTAAGCCAAATATGGAATAGACAAGAGCTACTCCTTGCTCAACGAAATGGACTCAAAACCCCATATTAAACGCCTAAGAATGTACCTGACTAGTAATTATCTTAAAACCTATAGATTGCTATGTCTCCGAAAGAGAATCAAGCATGTGTAAGGGGCATAAACGCAACAGTGATAGGATTGGAGAGGTTCGGTGAGCAAATGAAGACCCTTTGAAGTCATATTGCATGGTACCCATTCCACGGGTTTCAACTACCCAGGTTTTAGGTATTCTTCCTTCAGCTAAAACATGCATGTGGAACCCAGAGTATGATCAACCATGTGATCGGGAGACGTGTTCAAATATGTCTCAGTTTTCGTACCCTGGTACTCGGGTGCAACATTCCAGATGCTTTACTAACACTCTCCCCACTTGGAGAGTCAGCGCCTTTAACCTCCTGTTTGGCCCAGTTTGCAATTTCTGCGGAAGATGAACAGGAATAGCGAGAACCAATGAGAGGCTAGCTGGAGGTGTCTGGACGGGCAAATTTAACTCTCATTTCCCACCGGGAGGAGGAAATAACCAAAGGCTCAGCGTGCCGTGCCAGAACCAGATTAGGGCCTGAAGCCATCCTGCGGTGTTGCGGCCAGCTCACAAGAAAGCGAGTTGAAGAAAGGAGCTCAGGGGCACTGTAATTCACAAACCTGCAGAGTTATAAATGACAGCTATCGTCCAAAAATAGACTGAAGTAAGGCTGCCAAGAGGACTTGAAAGCGGGGCAGAATTGCAGGAAACCGATTTCAGGAGGTAGACTGGAATTGCACTGAAAGCATAGGAAAAGAGGCAGAATGTCCACAATGATGCACTTGGCCAAAAAGGGCGTATGCGTTTTTTCCTGAATATATTCAGGAAAAAACGCATACGCCCTTTTTGGCCAACCAAGCAAGCTTGCAAAGGAAATCTGCACTACAATGAAGTCTCACTTCCCCCCGGTCAAAAGGGCCATCTGAAAAAAGTGTAAAATCCAGAAAGGCAGGACAGGCCATGGAGAACTGGGAGCCTTGTTATGCTGATGGGCGGGATGTCAACTGCCAACAACCACTCGGGAGAAGTGTATGGTGTTTCCTGAAACATCTAAAAAACAAAGCAACAGAACCTAGGGCACTTCCACTTATGGTCCTATAGCTTAGGGAAATTAAAATCAAAAAGACACAGCCACCCCAAAGTTTGGAACGGCTCTGTTTACAAGAACCTTGTTTACAGTACAAGTTCAACATCGCAGAAAGTGAAAAATGGATAAAGAAGTTGTGGTATTTACTTACAAAGCAATATCACTCAGCAATGAAATCTATGTCATCAGGCCCTTAGCAGCACAATGAGTGGATTCAGGTATGATGATTCTAACTGAAATAAGTCACACAGAAAAAGAAACATCATAAGATATCAGTAATACACGGAATGTAAACTTGGCTACACAGGAACTGAATTACAGAACAGAACAGGGTCTCAAATTTAGAAAACCAACTTATGCTTGCTTAAGGGGAAAGGTGAGTTGGGGTGCTGCATAAAACCAGAGATTGAAATGAGCACAGATAAAGTTCCTTAAGCCAAATATGGAATAGACAAGAGCTACTCCTTGCTCAACGAAATGGACTCAACACCCCATATTAAACGCCTAAGAATGTACCTGACTAGTAAGTATCTTAAAACCTATTCATTGCTATGTCTCCAAAAGAGAATCAAGCGTGTGTACAGGGGCATAAACGCAGCAGTGATAGGATTGGAGAGGTTCGGTGAGCAAATGAAGACCCTTTGAAGTCATATTGCATGGTACCCATTACACGGGTCTGAACTCTCCAGGTTTAAGGTATTCTTCCTTCAGCTAAAACATGCATGTGGAACCTAGAGTATGATCAACCATGTGATCGGGAGACATGTTCAAATATGTCTCAGTTTTCGTACCCTGGTACTCGGGTGCAACATTCCAGACGCTTTACTAACACTCTCTCGCCTTGGATATTCAGTCCCTTTAACCTCCTGTTTGGCCCAGTTTGCAATTTCTGCGGAAGATGAACAGGAATAGCGAGAACCAATGAGAGGCTAGCTGGAGGTGTCTGGACGGGCAAATTTAACTCTCATTTCCCACCAGGAAGAGGAATTAACCAAAGGCTCAGCATGCCGGGCCGGAACCAGATTAGGGCCTGAAGCCATCCTGCGGTGTTGCGGCAAGCTCAAAAGAAAGCGAGTTGAAGAAAGGAGCTCAGGGGCACTGTAATTCACAAACCTGCAGAGTTATAAATGACAGCTATCGTCAAAAATAGACCTACGTAATGCGGCCAAGAGGACTTGAAAGCGGGACAGAATTGCAGGAAACCGATTTCAGGAGGTAGACTGGAATTGCATTGAAAGCATAGGAAAAGAGGCAGAACGTCCACAATGATGCACTTGGCCAAAAAGGGCGTATGCGTTTTTTCCTGAATATATTCAGGAAAAAACGCATACGCCCTTTTTGGCCAACCAAGCAAGCTTGCAAAGGAAATCTGCACTACAATGAAGTCTCACTTCCCCCCGGTCAAAAGGGCCATCTGAAAAAAGTGTAAAATCCAGAAAGGCAGGACAGGCCATGGAAAACTGGGAGCCTTGTTATGCTGATGGGCGGGATGTAAATTGCCAACAGACACTTGGGAGAAGTGTATGGTGTTTCCTGAAACATCTAAAAAACAAAGCAACAGAGCCTAGGGCACTGCCACTTATGGTCCTATAGCTTAGGGAAATTAAAATCAAAAAGACACAGCCACCCCAAAGTTTGGGACGCCTCTGTTTACAAGAACCTCGTTTACAGTACAAGTTCAACATCGCAGAAAGTGAAAAATGGATAAAGAAGTTGTGGTATTTACTTACAAAGCAATATCACTCAGCAATGAAATCTATGTCATCAGGCCCTTAGCAGCACAATGAGTGGATTCAGGTATGATGATTCTAACTGAAATAAGTCACACAGAAAAAGAAACATCATAAGATATCAGTAATACACGGAATGGAAACTTGGCTACACAGGAACTGAATTACAGAACAGAACAGGGTCTCAAATTTAGAAAACCAACTTATGCTTGCTTAAGGGGAAATGTGAGTTGGGGTGCTGCATAAAACCAGAGATTGAAATGAGCACAGATAAAGTTCCTTAAGCCAAATATGGAATAGACAAGAGCTACTCCTTGCTCAACGAAATGGACTCAACACCGCATATTAAACGCCTAAGAATGTACCTGACTAGTAAGTATCTTAAAACCTATAGATTGCTATGTCTCCGAAAGAGAATCAAGCATGTGTACAGGGGCATAAACGCAGCAGTGATAGGATTGGAGAGGTTCGGTGAGCAAATGAAGACCCCTTGAAGTCATATTGCATGGTACCCATTCCACGGGTTTCAACTACCCAGGTTTAAGGTATTCTTCCTTCAGCTAAAACATGCATGTGGAACCTAGAGTATGATCAACCATGTGATCGGGAGACGTGTTCAAATAGGTCTTAGTTTTCGTACCCTGGTACTCGGGTGCAACATTCCAGACGCTTTACTAACACTCTCCCGACTTGGAGAGTCAGTCCCTTTAACCTCCTGTTTGGCCCAGTTTGCAATTTCTGCGGAAGATGAACAGGAATAGCGAGAACCAATGAGAGGCTAGCTGGAGGTGTCTGGACGGGCAAATTTCACTCTCATTTCCCACCAGGAAGAGGAATTAACCAAAGGCTCAGCGTGCCGTGCCGGAACCAGATTAGGGCCTGAAGCCATCCTGCGGTGTTGCGGCCAGCTCAAAAGAAAGCGAGTTGAAGAAAGGAGCTCAGGGGCACTGTAATTCACAAACCTGCAGAGTTATAAATGACAGCTATCGTCCAAAAATAGACTGAAGTAAGGCTGCCAAGAGGACTTGAAAGCGGGGCAGAATTGCAGGAAACCGATTTCAGGAGGTAGACTGGAATTGCATTGAAAGCATAGGAAAAGAGGCAGAACGTCCACAATGATGCACTTGGCCAAAAAGTGCGTATGCGTTTTTTCCTGAATATATTCAGGAAAAAAACGCATACGCCCTTTTTGGCCAACCAAGCAAGCTTGCAAAGGAAATCTGCACTACAATGAAGTCTCACTTCCCCCCGGTCAAAAGGGCCATCTGAAAAAAGTGTAAAATCCAGAAAGGCAGGACAGGCCATGGAGAACTGGGAGCCTTGTTATGCTGATGGGCGGGATGTAAATTGCCAACAACCACTCGGGAGAAGTGTATGGTGTTTCATGAAACATCTAAAAAACAAAGCAACAGAGCCTAGGGCACTTCCACTTATGGTCCTATAGCTTAGGGAATTTAATATCTAAAAGACACAGCAACCCCAAAGTTTGGAACGGCTCTGTTTACAAGAACCTCGTTTACAGTACAAGTTCAATATCACAGAAAGTGAAAAATGGATAAAGAACTTGTGGTACTTACGTACAATGCCGTATCACTCAGCAATGAAATCTATGTCATCAGGCCCGTAGCAGCATAATGAGTGGATTCAGGTACGATGATTCTAACTGAAATAAGTCACACAGAAAAAGAAACATCATAAGATATCACTAATACACGGAATGTAAACTTGGCTACAGAGGAACTGAATTCCAAAACAGAACAGGGTCTCAAATTTAGAAAACCAACTTATGCTTGCTTAAGGGGAAAGGTGAGTTGTGGTGCTGCATAAAACCAGAGATTGAAATGAGCACAGATAAAGTTCCTTAAGCCAAATAGGGAATAGACAAGAGCTACTCCTTGCTCAATGAAATGGACTCAACACCCCATATTAAACGCCTAAGAATGTACCTGACTAGTAAGTATCTTAAAACCTAAGGATTGCTATGTCTCCAAAAGAGAATCAAGCGTGTGTACAGGGGCATAAACGCAGCAGTGATAGGATTGGAGAGGTTCGGTGAGCAAATGAAGACCCTTTGAAGACATATTGCATGGTACCCATTCCACAGGTCTCAACTCTCCAGGTTTAAGGTATTCTTCCTTCAGCTAAAACATGCATGTGGAACCCAGAGTATGATCAACCGTGTGAACGGGAGACGTGTTCAAATATGTCTCAGTTTTCCTCCCCTGGTACTCGGGTGCAACATTCCAGACGCTTTACTAACACTCTCCCCACTTGGAGAGTCAGTGCCTTTAACCTCCTGTTTGGCCCAGTTTGCAATTTCTGCGGAAGATGAACAGGAATAGCGAGAACCAATGAGAGACTAGCTGGAGGTGTCTGGACGGGCAAATTTAACTCTCCTTTCCCACCAGGAAGAGGAAATAACCAAAGGCTCAGCATGCCGTGCCAGAACCAGATTAGGGCCTGAAGCCATCCTGCGGTGTTGCGGCCAGCTCAAAAGAAAGCGAGTTGAGGAAAGGAGCTCAGGGGCACTGTAATTCACAAACCTGCAGAGTTATAAATCACAGCTATCGTCCAAAAATATACTGAAGTAAGGCTGCCAAGAGGACTTGAAAGCGGGGCAGAATTGCAGGAAACCGATTTCAGGAGGTAGACTGGAATTGCATTGAAAGCATAGGAAAAGAGGCAGAACGTCCACAATGATGCACTTGGCCAAAAAGGGCGTATGCGTTTTTTCCTGAATATATTCAGGAAAAAACGCATACGCCCTTTTTGGCCAACCAAGCAAGCTTGCAAAGGAAATCTGCACTACAATGAAGTCTCACTTCCCCCCGGTCAAAAGGGCCATCTGAAAAAAGTGTAAAATCCAGAAAGGCAGGACAGGCCATGGAGAACTGGGAGCCTTGTTATGCTGATGGGCGGGATGTAAATTGCCAACAGACACTCGGGAGAAGTGTATGGTGTTTCCTGAAACATCTAAAAAACAAAGCAACAGAGCCTAGGGCACTTCCACTTATGGTCCTATAGCTTAGGGAAATTAAAATCAAAAAGACACAGCCACCCCAAAGTTTGGGACGCCTCTGTTTACAAGAACTTCGTTAACCGTACTAGTTCAATATCACAGAAAGTGAAAAATGGATAAAGAACTTGTGGTACTTACGTACAATGCAGTATCACTCAGCAATGAAATCTATGTCATCAGGCCCGTAGCAGCATAATGAGTGGATTCAGGTACGATGATTCTAACTGAAATAAGTCACACAGAAAAAGAAACATCATAAGATATCACTAATACACAGAATGTAAACTTGGCTACAGAGGAACTGAATTCCAAAACAGAACAGGGTCTCAAATTTAGAAAACCAACTTATGCTTGCTTAAGGGGAAAGGTGAGTTGGGGTGCTGCATAAAACCAGAGATTGAAATGAGCACAGATAAATTTCCTTAAGCCAAATATGGAATAGACAAGAGCTACTCCTTGCTCAACGAAATGGACTCAAAACCCCATATTAAACGCCTAAGAATGTACCTGACTAGTAAGTATCTTAAAACCTATGGATTGCTATGTCTCCAAAAGAGAATCAAGCGTGTGTACAGGGGCATAAACGCAGCAGTGATAGGATTGGAGAGTTTCGGTGAGCAAATGAAGACCCTTTGAAGTCATATTTCATGGTACCCATTCCACGGGTTTCAACTACCCAGGTTTTAGGTATTCTTCCTTCAGCTAAAACATGCATGTGGAACCCAGAGTATGATCAACCATGTGATCGGGAGACGTGTTCAAATATGTCTCAGTTTTCCTCCCCTGGTACTCGGGTGCAAGATTCCAGATGCTTTACTAACACTCTCCCCACTTGGAGAGTCAGCGCCTTTAACCTCTTGTTTGGCCCAGTTTGCAATTTCTGCGGAAGACGAACAGGAATAGCGAGAACCAATGAGAGGCTAGCTGGAGGTGTCTGGACGGGCAAATTTAACTCTCATTTCCCACCAGGAAGAGGAATTAACCAAAGGCTCAGCATGCCGGGCAGGAACCAGATTAGGGCCTGAAGCCATCCTGCGGTGTTGCGGCCAGCTCACAAGAAAGCGAGTTGAAGAAAGGAGCTCAGGGGCACTGTAATTCACAAACCTGCAGAGTTATAAATGACAGCTATCGTCCAAAAATAGACTGAAGTAAGGCTGCCAAGAGGACTTGAAAGCGGGGCAGAATTGCAGGAAACCGATTTCAGGAGGTAGACTGGAATTGCATTGAAAGCATAGGAAAAGAGGCAGAACGTCCACAATGATGCACTTGGCCAAAAAGGGCGTATGCGTTTTTTCCTGAATATATTCAGGAAAAAACGCATACGCCCTTTTTGGCCAACCAAGCAAGCTTGCAAAGGAAACCTGCACTACAATGAAGTCTCACTTCCCCCCGGTCAAAAGGGCCATCTGAAAAAAGTGTAAAATCCAGAAAGGCAGCACAGGCCATGGAGAACTGGGAGCCTTGTTATGCTGATGGGTGGGATGTAAATTGCCAACAACCACTCGGGAGAAGTGTATGGTGTTTCCTGAAACATCTGAAAAACAAAGCAACAGAGCCTAGGGCACTTCCACTTATGGTCCTATAGCTTAGGGAAATTAAAATCAAAAAGACACAGCCACCCCAAAGTTTGGGACGCCTCCGTTTACAAGAAACTCGTTTACCGTACAAGTTCAATATCACAGAAAGTGAAAAATGGATAAAGAACTTGTGGTACTTACGTACAATGCAGTATCACTCAGCAATGAAATCTATGTCATCAGGCCCGTAGCAGCATAATGAGTGGATTCAGGTACGATGATTCTAACTGAAATAAGTCACACAGAAAAAGAAACATCATAAGATATCAGTAATACACGGAATGTAAACTTGGCTACACAGGAACTGAATTCCAAAACAGAACAGGGTCTCAAATTTAGAAAACCAACTTATGCTTGCTTAAGGGGAAAGGTGAGTTGGGGTGCTGCATAAAACCAGAGATTGAAATGAGCACAGATAAAGTTCCTTAAGCCAAATATGGAATAGACAAGAGCTACTCCTTGCTCAACGAAATGGACTCAACACCCCATATTAAACGCCTAAGAATGTACCTGACTAGTAAGTATCTTAAAACCTATGGATTGCTATGTCTCCAAAAGAGAATCAAGCGTGTGTACAGGGGCATAAACGCAGCAGTGATAGGATTGGAGAGGTTCGGTGAGCAAATGAAGACCCTTTCAAGTCATATTGCATGGTACCCATTACACGGGTTTCAACTACCCAGGTTTTAGGTATTCTTCCTTCAGCTAAAACATGCATGTGGAACCCAGAGTATGATCAACCATGTGATCGGGAGACGTGTTCAAATATGTCTCAGTTTTCCTCCCCTGGTACTCGGGTGCAACATTCCAGACGCTTTACTAACACTCTCCCCACTTGGAGAGTCAGCGCCTTTAACCTCCTGTTTGGCCCAGTTTGCAATTTCTGCGGAAGACGAACAGGAATAGCGAGAACCAATGAGAGGCTAGCTGGAGGTGTCTGGACGGGCAAACTTAACTCTCATTTCCCACCAGGAAGAGGAATTAACCAAAGGCTCAGCATGCCGGGCCGGAACCAGATTAGGGCCTGAAGCCATCCTGCGGTGTTGCGGCCAGGTCACAAGAAAGCGAGTTGAAGAAAGGAGCTCAGGGGCACTGTAATTCACAAACCTGCAGAGTTATAAATGACAGCTATCGTCCAAAAATAGACTGAAGTAAGGCTGCCAAGAGGACTTGAAAGCGGGGCAGAATTGCAGGAAACCGATTTCAGGAGGTAGACTGGAATTGCATTGAAAGCATAGGAAAAGAGGCAGAACGTCCACAATGATGCACTTGGCCAAAAAGGGCGTATGCGTTTTTTCCTGAATATATTCAGAAAAAACGCATACGCCCTTTTTGGCCAACCAAGCAAGCTTGCAAAGGAAATCTGCACTACAATGAAGTCTCACTTCCCCCCCGGTCAAAAGGGCCATCTGAAAAAAGTGTAAAATCCAGAAAGGCAGGACAGGCCATGGAGAACTGGGAGCCTTGTTATGCTGATGGGCGGGATGTAAATTGCCAACAACCACTCGGGAGAAGTGTATGGTGTTTCCTGAAACATCTAAAAAACAAAGCAACAGAGCCTAGGGCACTTCCACTTATGGTCCTATAGCTTAGGGAATTTAATATCTAAAAGACACAGCCACCCCAAAGTTTGGAACGGCTCTGTTTACAAGAACCTCGTTTACAGTACAAGTTCAATATCACAGAAAGTGAAAAATGGATAAAGAACTTGTGGTACTTACGTACAATGCAGTATCACTCAGCAATGAAATCTATGTCATCAGGCCCGTAGCAGCATAATGAGTGGATTCAGGTACGATGATTCTAACTGAAATAAGTCACACAGAAAAAGAAACATCATAAGATATCACTAATACACGGAATGTAAACTTGGCTACAGAGGAACTGAATTCCAAAACAGAACAGGGTCTCAAATTTAGAAAACCAACTTATGCTTGCTTAAGGGGAAAGGTGAGTTGTGGTGCTGCATAAAACCAGAGATTGAAATGAGCACAGATAAAGTTCCTTAAGCCAAATAGGGAATAGACAAGAGCTACTCCTTGCTCAACGAAATGGACTCAACACCCCATATTAAACGCCTAAGAATGTACCTGACTAGTAAGTATCTTAAAACCTATGGATTGCTATGTCTCCAAAAGAGAATCAAGCGTGTGTACAGGGGCATAAACGCAGCAGTGATAGGATTGGAGAGGTTCGGTGAGCAAATGAAGACCCTTTGAAGACATATTGCATGGTACCCATTCCACGGGTCTCAACTCTCCAGGTTTAAGGCATTCTTCCTTCAGCTAAAACATGCATGTGGAACCCAGAGTATGATCAACCGTGTGAACGGGAGACGTGTTCAAATATGTCTCAGTTTTCCTCCCCTGGTACTCGGGTGCAACATTCCAGACGCTTTACTAACACTCTCCCCACTTGGAGAGTCAGCGCCTTTAACCTCCTGTTTGGCCCAGTTTGCAATTTCTGCGGAAGATGAACAGGAATAGCGAGAACCAATGAGAGACTAGCTGGAGGTGTCTGGACGGGCAAATTTAACTCTCATTTCTCACCAGGAAGAGGAATTAACCAAAGGCTCAGCGTGCCGTGCCGGAACCAGATTAGGACCTGAAGCCATCCTGCGGTGTTGCGGCCAGCTCACAAGAAAGCGAGTTGAAGAAAGGAGCTCAGGGGCACTGTAATTCACAAACCTGCAGAGTTATAAATGACAGCTATCGTCCAAAAATAGACTGAAGTAAGGCTGCCAAGAGGACTTGAAAGCGGGGCAGAATTGCAGGAAACCGATTTCAGGAGGTAGACTGGAATTGCATTGAAAGCATAGGAAAAGAGGCAGAACGTCCACAATGATGCACTTGGCCAAAAAGGGCGTATGCGTTTTTTCCTGAATATATTCAGGAAAAAACGCATACGCCCTTTTTGGCCAACCAAGCAAGCTTGCAAAGGAAATCTGCACTACAATGAAGTCTCACTTCCCCCCGGTCAAAAGGGCCATCTGAAAAATGTGTAAAATCCAGAAAGGCAGGACAGGCCATAGAGAACTGGAAGCCTTGTTATGCTGATGGGCGGGATGTAAATTGCCAACAACCACTCGGGAGAAGTGTATGGTGTTTCCTGAAACATCTAAAAAACAAAGCAACAGAGCCTAGGGCACTGCCACTTATGGTCCTATAGCTTAGGGAAATTAAAATCAAAAAGACACAGCCACCCCAAAGTTTGGGACGCCTCTGTTTACAAGAACCTCGTTTACCGTACAAGTTCAATATCACAGAAAGTGAAAAATGGATAAAGAACTTGTGGTACTTACGTACAATGCAGTATCACTCAGCAATGAAATCTATGTCATCAGGCCCGTAGCAGCATAATGAGTGGATTCAGGTACGATGATTCTAACTGAAATAAGTCACACAGAAAAAGAAACATCATAAGATATCACTAATACACGGAATGTAAACTTGGCTACAGAGGAACTGAATTCCAAAACAGAACAGGGTCTCAAATTTAGAAAACCAACTTATGCTTGCTTAAGGGGAAAGGTGAGTTGTGGTGCTGCATAAAACCAGAGATTGAAATGAGGACAGATAAAGTTCCTTAAGCCAAATATGGAATAGACAAGAGCTACTCCTTGCTCAACGAAATGGACTCAACACCCCATATTAAACGCCTAAGAATGTACCTGACTAGTAAGTATCTTAAAACCTATGGATTGCTATGTCTCCAAAAGAGAATCAAGCGTGTGTACAGGGGCATAAACGCAGCAGTGATAGGATTGGAGAGGTTCGGTGAGCAAATGAAGACCCTTTGAAGACATATTGCATGGTACCCATTCCACGGGTCTCAACTCTCCAGGTTTAAGGCATTCTTCCTTCAGCTAAAACATGCATGTGGAACCCAGAGTATGATCAACCGTGTGAACGGGAGACGTGTTCAAATATGTCTCAGTTTTCCTCCCCTGGTACTCGGGTGCAACATTCCAGACGCTTTACTAACACTCTCCCCACTTGGAGAGTCAGCGCCTTTAACCTCCTGTTTGGCCCAGTTTGCAATTTCTGCGGAAGATGAACAGGAATAGCGAGAACCAATGAGAGGCTAGCTGGACGTGTCTGGACGGGCAAATTTAACTCTCATTTCCCACCAGGAAGAGGAAATAACCAAAGGCTCAGCGTGCCGTGCCGGAACCAGATTAGGGTCTGAAGCCATCCTGCGGTGTTGCGGCCAGCTCAAAAGAAAGCGAGTTGAGGAAAGGAGCTCAGGGGCCCTGTAATTCACAAACCTGCAGAGTTATAAATGACAGCTATCGTCCAAAAATATACTGAAGTAAGGCTGCCAAGAGGACTTGAAAGCGGGGCAAAATTGCAGGAAACCGATTTCAGGAGGTAGACTGGAATTGCATTGAAAGCATAGGAAAAGAGGCAGAACGTCCACAATGATGCACTTGGCCAAAAAGGGCGTATGCGTTTTTTCCTGAATATATTCAGGAAAAAACGCATACGCCCTTTTTGGCCAACCAAGCAAGCTTGCAAAGGAAATCTGCACTACAATGAAGTCTCACTTCCCCCCGGTCAAAAGGGCCATCTGAAAAAAGTGTAAAATCCAGAAAGGCAGGACAGGCCATGGAGAACTGGGAGCCTTGTTATGCTGATGGGCGGGATGTAAATTGCCAACAGACACTGGGGAGAAGTGTATGGTGTTTCCTGTCGGGAGCCATATAGGAAGTGCCTTTGAGTCACAGCACAGACGAGACCCATAGTATCAAGCAAAGTTGATGCTATCGGGTATAAATATGGAGAAGCAAAGCTCTCCTCAGCAAAGCTGGTGCTGTCAGGTGTATATATGGAAAAGTAAAGTTCTCGTTTGCAAAGCTTCCTGCCTCCTGGTGGCTGGTGCCGTGCAATTGGCCTCTCTTGCCCAGTGCTGTAAGCTGGGCCCTCTCTGGAGGAGAAACCTGGGTTCCCGAAGACATGTGATCAGAGCCGGGGCCCCGCCAGTTGGTGAGGGAATCCCAGGGCAGGTGCTGGGCGTGGAGGCCACGGGGGCATAGGCTACCAAGGTGACAGAAAACTGACCTTCTCTGGGGGCGCTGCACCTCGCTCACTCGCACACCTCACATCTCCCTGCTTGGCCCCGGAGGATGGCTGGTTAGCCAGAGACGGGTAAGATTCCTCAGGGAAGGAACAACCTAAGACAGGCACAGTCGCAGAGGGGCCATCAGGAGAGAACTTGGGGGCCAACAGAGGTGGGGCATAGACCCTCACCCCCCCAACTTTGCAGGAGCCTGAACCCTCACCCCTTTTGAGAGAGGTCTCTTGTCCCCATGGCTGCTTCGCTTCCCACGCCCAGCTCAGATGAGAACCCAGGTAGCAGACCAGAGACCTGGCCAATGGCAACTGCTCTTCCACCGCAGCAGGGCTCTGTTTCCCATTTCCTCCGTGAACCATAGCTTTTCTCTGTGTTTTTCCCTGCCTTTGCCTAAGGTGATTTTTATAGGATTGCTTTTGGTGTTGGGAAAAATGTATAGTTTTAATGCAGGGGTTTAGGAAAGACCCCAATTTAGGGTAAAAACCAAGAGAAGGATTATAGCTACTTTGGCTCCTTTAATGATTATATTTGTTGGGGAAATATAATGGTGGGAACATTTCTGCAGCAGCTTTGTACTTTAAAAGAAAAATTGCAAGAGTTATGGCCTCCCAGTGGAGTTATAAACATGCTGGGAAATACCTGGGTATGGTGACAAGGTTTTATGCAACAGTGGGTTTAATCAATGAGTTTACGGTACAATGTCCGCTCCCATGGTTTTTTAGAAGTATAAAAAATGATGTGTATTGTTTTGATTGTTTTGATTACTATTGTAGGTTAGGAAATTTTTGGGTATGGTGGTGGGAAGGTTTTATGCTACAGTGGGTACATAATAAATTAGATAGAGTAGGCTACTTGGTAGCCTTTTATAAGTAGAATTGTTTTTTGTATAATTTAGTGCCTTGTTTTGATTATAAAGGTAGAAGAAAATAGTCTATAAATATTTACAATTGTTAAAAGAATAATGTGCTTGAGTTTGTGCTTTGAATAGTTGGCTGATTGAACAAGAACATATAGGTACAAGAACATCTAATTTTCTAAAGAAGACGATGAAACCACAGACTGTGTTCCTGACGTAGATGTGACCAACATGTGATTAACCACAGGAGAAGAAAGAGACTCTGGGCGATGGGAAAATTACCTAACCTGTTTTAATCAATCTGCTGATGTAAATTACCTTTGTTTTGTGGCCTATGTGGGGGAGTTCTTGGCGTGGGAATGAGAATGTTGAATTTGAAAATGAGATCACTTTATAGTATAAAAGCTTTTGGAATCTTGAAAATAAATTTGTCAGATCCTTGCACCCAAGAAGAGGTGTCTTGAGTTCTGTCCACGCCGACTCCGTCCTCCCCTTTGGGTGAATCCTGTTCAGCTGGGGCTGGTCCTCGGCAGTTTCCTGAAACATCTAAAAAACAAAGCAACAGAGCCTAGGGCACTTCCACTTATGGTCCTATACCTTAGGGAAATTAAAATCAAAAAGACACAGCCACCCCAAAGTTTGGGACGCCTCTGTTTACAAGAACCTCGTTTACCGTACAAGTTCAATATCACAGAAAGTGAAAAATGGATAAAGAACTTGTGGTACTTACGTACAATGCAGTATCACTCAGCAATGAAATCTATGTCATCAGGCCCGTAGCAGCATAATGAGTGGATTCAGGTACGATGATTCTAACTGAAATAAGTCACACAGAAAAAGAAACATCATAAGATATCACTAATACACGGAATGTAAACTTGGCTACAGAGGAACTGAATTCCAAAACAGAACAGGGTCTCAAATTTAGAAAACCAACTTATGCTTGCTTAAGGGGAAAGGTGAGTTGTGGTGCTGCATAAAACCAGAGATTGAAATGAGCACAGATAAAGTTCCTTAAGCCAAATATGGAATAGACAAGAGCTACTCCTTGCTCAACGAAATGGACTCAACACCCCATATTAAACGCCTAAGAATGTACCTGACTAGTAAGTATCTTAAAACCTATGGATTGCTATGTCTCCAAAAGAGAATCAAGCGTGTGTACAGGGGCATAAATGCAGCAGTGATAGGATTGGAGAGGTTCGGTGAGCAAATGAAGACCCTTTGAAGTCATATTGCATGGTACCCATTACACGGGTCTCAACTCTCCAGGTTTAAGGTATTCTTCCTTCAGCTAAAACATGCATGTGGAACCCAGAGTATGATCAACCGTGTGAACGGGAGACGTGTTCAAATATGTCTCAGTTTTCCTCCCCTGGTACTCGGGTGCAACATTCCAGACGCTTTACTAACACTCTCCCCACTTGGAGAGTCAGCGCCTTTAACCTCCTGTTTGGCCCAGTTTGCAATTTCTGCGGAAGATGAACAGGAATAGCGAGAACCAATGAGAGACTAGCTGGAGGTGTCTGGACGGGCAAATTTAACTCTCATTTCCCACCAGGAAGAGGAAATAACCAAAGGCTCAGCGTGCCGTGCCGGAACCAGATTAGGGTCTGAAGCCATCCTGCGGTGTTGCGGCCAGCTCAAAAGAAAGCGAGTTGAGGAAAGGAGCTCAGGGGCCCTGTAATTCACAAACCTGCAGAGTTATAAATCACAGCTATCGTCCAAAAATATACTGAAGTAAGGCTGCCAAGAGGACTTGAAAGCGTGGCAGAATTGCAGGAAACCGATTTCAGGAGGTAGACTGGAATTGCATTGAAAGCATAGGAAAAGAGGCAGAACGTCCACAATGATGCACTTGGCCAAAAAGGGCGTATGCGTTTTTTCCTGAATATATTCAGGAAAACACGCATACGCCCTTTTTGGCCAACCAAGCAAGCTTGCAAAGGAAATCTGCACTACAATGAAGTCTCACTTCCCCCCGGTCAAAAGGGCCATCTGAAAAAAGTGTAAAATCCAGAAAGGCAGGACAGGCCATGGAGAACTGGGAGCCTTGTTATGCTGATGGGCGGGATGTAAATTGCCAACAGACACTCGGGAGAAGTGTATGGTGTTTCCTGAAACATCTAAAAAACAAAGCAACAGAGCCTAGGGCACTGCCACTTATGGTCCTATAGCTTAGGGAAATTAAAATCAAAAAGACACAGCCACCCCAAAGTTTGGGACGCCTCTGTTTACAAGAACCTCGTTTACCGTACAAGTTCAATATCACAGAAAGTGAAAAATGGATAAAGAACTTGTGGTACTTACGTACAATGCAGTATCACTCAGCAATGAAATCTATGTCATCAGGCCCGTAGCAGCATAATGAGTGGATTCAGGTACGATGATTCTAACTGAAATAAGTCACACAGAAAAAGAAACATCATAAGATATCACTAATACACGGAATGTAAACTTGGCTACAGAGGAACTGAATTCCAAAACAGAACAGGGTCTCAAATTTAGAAAACCAACTTATGCTTGCTTAAGGGGAAAGGTGAGTTGTGGTGCTGCATAAAACCAGAGATTGAAATGAGCACAGATAAAGTTCCTTAAGCCAAATATGGAATAGACAAGAGCTACTCCTTGCTCAACGAAATGGACTCAACACCCCATATTAAACGCCTAAGAATGTACCTGACTAGTAAGTATCTTAAAACCTATGGATTGCTATGTCTCCAAAAGAGAATCAAGCGTGTGTACAGGGGCATAAACGCAGCAGTGATAGGATTGGAGAGGTTCGGTGAGCAAATGAAGACGCTTTGAAGACATATTGCATGGTACCCATTCCACGGGTCTCAACTCTCCAGGTTTAAGGTATTCTTCCTTCAGCTAAAACATGCATGTGGAACCCAGAGTATGATCAACCGTGTGAACGGGAGACGTGTTCAAATATGTCTCAGTTTTCCTCCCCTGGTACTCGGGTGCAACATTCCAGACGCTTTACTAACACTCTCCCCACTTGGAGAGTCAGCGCCTTTAACCTCCTGTTTGGCCCAGTTTGCAATTTCTGCGGAAGATGAACAGGAATAGCGAGAACAAATGAGAGGCTAGCTGGAGGTGTCTGGACGGGCAAATTTAACTCTCATTTCCCACCAGGAAGAGGAAATAACCAAAGGCTCAGCGTGCCGTGCCGGAACCAGATTAGGGCCTGAAGCCATCCTGCGGTGTTGCGGCCAGCTCACAAGAAAGCGAGTTGAGTAAAGGAGCTCAGGGGCACTGTAATTCACAAACCTGCAGAGTTATAAATGACAGCTATCGTCCAAAAATATACTGACGTAAGGCTGCCAAGAGGACTTGAAAGCGGGGCAGAATTGCAGGAAACCGATTTCAGGAGGTAGACTGGAATTGCATTGAAAGCATAGGAAAAGAGGCAGAACGTCCACAATGATGCACTTGGCCAAAAAGGGCGTATGCGTTTTTTCCTGAATATATTCAGGAAAAAACGCATACGCCCTTTTTGGCCAACCAAGCAAGCTTGCAAAGGAAATCTGCACTACAATGAAGTCTCACTTCCCCCCGGTCAAAAGGGCCATCTGAAAAAAGTGTAAAATCCAGAAAGGCAGGACAGGCCATGGAGAACTGGGAGCCTTGTTATGCTGATGGGCGGGATGTAAATTGCCAACAGACACTCGGGAGAAGTGTATGGTGTTTCCTGAAACATCTAAAAAACAAAGCAACAGAGCCTAGGGCACTTCCACTTATGGTCCTATAGCTTAGGGAAATTAAAATCAAAAAGACACAGCCACTCCAAAGTTTGGGACGCCTCTGTTTACAAGAACCTCGTTTACCGTACAAGTTCAATATCACAGAAAGTGAAAAATGGATAAAGAACTTGTGGTACTTACGTACAATGCAGTATCACTCAGCAATGAAATCTATGTCATCAGGCCCGTAGCAGCATAATGAGTGGATTCAGGTACGATGATTCTAACTGAAATAAGTCACACAGAAAAGGAAACATCATAAGATATCACTAATACACGGAATGTAAACTTGGCTACAGAGGAACTGAATTCCAAAACAGAACAGGGTCTCCAATTTAGTAAACCAACTTATGCTTGCTTAAGGGGAAAGGTGAGTTGTGGTGCTGCATAAAACCAGAGATTGAAATGAGCACAGATAAAGTTCCTTAAGCCAAATATGGAATAGACAAGAGCTACTCCTTGCTCAACGAAATGGACTCAACACCCCATATTAAACGCCTAAGAATGTACCTGACTAGTAAGTATCTTAAAACCTATGGATTGCTATGTCTCCAAAAGAGAATCAAGCGTGTGTACAGGGGCATAAACGCAGCAGTGATAGGATTGGAGAGGTTCGGTGAGCAAATGAAGACCCTTTGAAGACATATTGCATGGTACCCATTCCACGGGTCTCAACTCTCCAGGTTTAAGGTATTCTTCCTTCAGCTAAAACATGCATGTGGAACCCAGAGTATGATCAACCGTGTGAACGGGAGACGTGTTCAAATATGTCTCAGTTTTCCTCCCCTGGTACTCGGGTGCAACATTCCAGACGCTTTACTAACACTCTCCCCACTTGGAGAGTCAGCGCCTTTAACCTCCTGTTTGGCCCAGTTTGCAATTTCTGCGGAAGATGAACAGGAATAGCGAGAACCAATGAGAGGCTAGCTGGAGGTGTCTGGACGGGCAAATTTAACTCTCATTTCCCACCAGGAAGAGGAAATAACCAAAGGCTCAGCGTGCCGTGCCGGAACCAGATTAGGGCCTGAAGCCATCCTGCGGTGTTGCGGCCAGCTCAAAAGAAAGCGAGTTGAGGAAAGGAGCTCAGGGGCACTGTAATTCACAAACCTGCAGAGTTATAAATGACAGCTATCGTCCAAAAATATACTGACGTAAGGCTGCCAAGAGGACTTGAAAGCGGGGCAGAATTGCAGGAAACCGATTTCAGGAGGTAGACTGGAATTGCATTGAAAGCATAGGAAAAGAGGCAGAACGTCCACAATGATGCACTTGGCCAAAAAGGGCATATGCGTTTTTTCCTGAATATATTCAGGAAAAAACGCATACGCCCTTTTTGGCCAACCAAGCAAGCTTGCAAAGGAAATCTGCACTACAATGAAGTCTCACTTCCCCCCCGGTCAAAAGGGCCATCTGAAAAAAGTGTAAAATCCAGAAAGGCAGGACAGGCCATGGAGAACTGGGAGCCTTGTTATGCTGATGGGCGGGATGTAAATTGCCAACAGACACTCGGGAGAAGTGTATGGTGTTTCCTGAAACATCTAAAAAACAAAGCAACAGAGCCTAGAGCACTGCCACTTATGGTCCTATAGCTTAGGGAAATTACAATCAAAAAGACACAGCCACCCCAAAGTTTGGGACGCCTCTGTTTACAAGAACCTCGTTTACCGTACAAGTTCAATATCACAGAAAGTGAAAAATGGATAAAGAACTTGTGGTACTTACGTACAATGCAGTATCACTCAGCAATGAAATCTATGTCATCAGGCCCGTAGCAGCATAATGAGTGGATTCAGGTACGATGATTCTAACTGAAATAAGTCACACAGAAAAAGAAACATCATAAGATATCACTAATACACGGAATGTAAACTTGGCTACAGAGGAACTGAATTCCAAAACAGAACAGGGTCTCAAATTTAGTAAACCAACTTATGCTTGCTTAAGGGGAAAGGTGAGTTGTGGTGCTGCATAAAACCAGAGATTGAAATGAGCACAGATAAAGTTCCTTAAGCCAAATATGGAATAGACAAGAGCTACTCCTTGCTCAACGAAATGGACTCAGCACCCCATATTAAACGCCTAAGAATGTACCTGACTAGTAAGTATCTTAAAACCTATGGATTGCTATGTCTCCAAAAGAGAATCAAGCGTGTGTACAGGGGCATAAACGCAGCAGTGATAGGATTGGAGAGGTTCGGTGAGCAAATGAAGACCCTTTGAAGACATATTGCATGGTACCCATTCCACGGGTCTCAACTCTCCAGGTTTAAGGTATTCTTCCTTCAGCTAAAACATGCATGTGGAACCCAGAGTATGATCAACCGTGTGAACGGGAGACGTGTTCAAATATGTCTCAGTTTTCCTCCCCTGGTACTCGGGTGCAACATTCCAGACGCTTTACTAACACTCTCCCCACTTGGAGAGTCAGCGCCTTTAACCTCCTGTTTGGCCCAGTTTGCAATTTCTGCGGAAGATGAACAGGAATAGCGAGAACCAATGAGAGGCTAGCTGGAGGTGTCTGGACGGGCAAATTTCACTCTCATTTCCCACCAGGAAGAGGAATTAACCAAAGGCTCAGCGTGCCGTGCCGGAACCAGATTAGGGCCTGAAGCCATCCTGCGGTGTTGCGGCCAGCTCAAAAGAAAGCGAGTTGAGGAAAGGAGCTCAGGGGCCCTGTAATTCACAAACCTGCAGAGTTATAAATGACAGCTATCGTCCAAAAATATACTGAAGTAAGGCTGCCAAGAGGACTTGAAAGCGGGGCAGAATTGCAGGAAACCGATTTCAGGAGGTAGACTGGAATTGCATTGAAAGCATAGGAAAAGAGGCAGAACGTCCACAATGATGCACTTGGCCAAAAAGGGCGTATGCGTTTTTTCCTGAATATATTCAGGAAAAAACGCATACGCCCTTTTTGGCCAACCAAGCAAGCTTGCAAAGGAAATCTGCACTACAATGAAGTCTCACTTCCCCCCGGTCAAAAGGGCCATCTGAAAAAAGTGTAAAATCCAGAAAGGCAGGACAGGCCATGGAGAACTGGGAGCCTTGTTATGCTGATGGGCGGGATGTAAATTGCCAACAACCACTTGGGAGAAGTGTATGGTGTTTCCTGAAACATCTAAAAAACAAATCAACAGAGCCTAGGGCACTTCCACTTATGGTCCTATAGCTTAGGGAAATTAAAATCAAAAAGACACAGCCACCCCAAAGTTTGGGACGCCTCTGTTTACAAGAACCTCGTTTACAGTACAAGTTCAACATCGCAGAATGTGAAAAATGGATAAAGAAGTTGTGGTATTTACTTACAAAGCAATATCACTCAGCAATGAAATCTATGTCATCAGGCCCTTAGCAGCACAATGAGTGGATTCAGGTATGATGATTCTAACTGAAATGAGTCACACAGAAAAAGAAACATCATAAGATATCAGTAATACACGGAATGTAAACTTGGCTACACAGGAACTGAATTACAGAACAGAACAGGGTCTCAAATTTAGAAAACCAACTTATGCTTGCTTAAGGGGAAAGATGAGTTGGGGTGCTGCATAAAACCAGAGATCGAAATGAGCACAGATAAAGTTCCTTAAGCCAAATATGGAATAGACAAGAGCTACTCCTTGCTCAACGAAATGGACTCAACATCCCATATTAAACGCCTAAGAATGTACCTGACTAGTAAGTATCTTAAAACCTATGGATTGCTATGTCTCCAAAAGAGAATCAAGCATGTGTACAGGGGCAGAAACGCAGCAGTGATAGGATTGGAGAGGTTCGGTGAGCAAATGAAGACCCTTTGAAGTCATATTGCATGGTACCCATTACACAGGTCTCAACTCTCCAGGTTTAAGGTATTCTTCCTTCAGCTAAAACATGCATGTGGAACCCAGAGTATGATCAACCATGTGAACGGGAGACGTGTTCAAATATGTCTCAGTTTTCCTCCCCTGGTACTCGGGTGCAACATTCCAGACGCTTTACTAACACTCTCCCCACTTGGAGAGTCAGCGCCTTTAACCTCCTGTTTGGCCCAGTTTGCAATTTCTGCGGAAGATGAACAGGAATAGTGAGAACCAATGAGAGACTAGCTGGAGGTGTCTGGACGGGCAAATTTAACTCTCATTTCCCACCAGGAAGAGGAAATAACCAAAGGCTCAGCGTGCCGTGCCGGAACCAGATTAGGGCCTGAAGCCATCCTGCGGTGTTGTGGCCAGCTCAAAAGAAAGCGAGTTGAGTAAAGGAGCTCAGGGGCACTGTAATTCACAAACATGCAGAGTTATAAATGACAGCTATCGTCCAAAAATACACTGAAGTAAGGCTGCCAAGAGGACTTGAAAGCGGGGCAGAATTGCAGGAAACCGATTTCAGGAGGTAGACTGGAATTGCATTGAAAGCATAGGAAAAGAGGCAGAACGTCCACAATGATGCACTTGGCCAAAAAGGGCGTATGCGTTTTTTCCTGAATATATTCAGGAAAACACGCATACGCCCTTTTTGGCCAACCAAGCAAGCTTGCAAAGGAAATCTGCACTACAATGAAGTCTCACTTCCCCCCGGTCAAAAGGGCCATCTGAAAAAAGTGTAAAATCCAGAAAGGCAGGACAGGCCATGGAGAACTGGGAGCCTTGTTATGCTGATGGGCGGGATGTAAATTGCCAACAGACACTCGGGAGAAGTGTATGGTGTTTCCTGAAACATCTAAAAAACAAAGCAACAGAGCCTAGGGCACTGCCACTTATGGTCCTATAGCTTAGGGAAATTAAAATCAAAAAGACACAGCCACCCCAAAGTTTGGGACGCCTCTGTTTACAAGAACCTCGTTTACCGTACAAGTTCAATATCACAGAAAGTGAAAAATGGATAAAGAACTTGTGGTACTTACGTACAATGCAGTATCACTCAGCAATGAAATCTATGTCATCAGGCCCGTAGCAGCATAATGAGTGGATTCAGGTACGATGATTCTAACTGAAATAAGTCACACAGAAAAAGAAACATCATAAGATATCACTAATACACGGAATGTAAACTTGGCTACAGAGGAACTGAATTCCAAAACAGAACAGGGTCTCAAATTTAGAAAACCAACTTATGCTTGCTTAAGGGGAAAGGTGAGTTGTGGTGCTGCATAAAACCAGAGATTGAAATGAGCACAGATAAAGTTCCTTAAGCCAAATATGGAATAGACAAGAGCTACTCCTTGCTCAACGAAATGGACTCAACACCCCATATTAAACGCCTAAGAATGTACCTGACTAGTAAGTATCTTAAAACCTATGGATTGCTATGTCTCCAAAAGAGAATCAAGCGTGTGTACAGGGGCATAAACGCAGCAGTGATAGGATTGGAGAGGTTCGGTGAGCAAATGAAGACGCTTTGAAGACATATTGCATGGTACCCATTCCACGGGTCTCAACTCTCCAGGTTTAAGGTATTCTTCCTTCAGCTAAAACATGCATGTGGAACCCAGAGTATGATCAACCGTGTGAACGGGAGACGTGTTCAAATATGTCTCAGTTTTCCTCCCCTGGTACTCGGGTGCAACATTCCAGACGCTTTACTAACACTCTCCCCACTTGGAGAGTCAGCGCCTTTAACCTCCTGTTTGGCCCAGTTTGCAATTTCTGCGGAAGATGAACAGGAATAGCGAGAACAAATGAGAGGCTAGCTGGAGGTGTCTGGACGGGCAAATTTAACTCTCATTTCCCACCAGGAAGAGGAAATAACCAAAGGCTCAGCGTGCCGTGCCGGAACCAGATTAGGGCCTGAAGCCATCCTGCGGTGTTGCGGCCAGCTCACAAGAAAGCGAGTTGAGTAAAGGAGCTCAGGGGCACTGTAATTCACAAACCTGCAGAGTTATAAATGACAGCTATCGTCCAAAAATATACTGACGTAAGGCTGCCAAGAGGACTTGAAAGCGGGGCAGAATTGCAGGAAACCGATTTCAGGAGGTAGACTGGAATTGCATTGAAAGCATAGGAAAAGAGGCAGAACGTCCACAATGATGCACTTGGCCAAAAAGGGCGTATGCGTTTTTTCCTGAATATATTCAGGAAAAAACGCATACGCCCTTTTTGGCCAACCAAGCAAGCTTGCAAAGGAAATCTGCACTACAATGAAGTCTCACTTCCCCCCGGTCAAAAGGGCCATCTGAAAAAAGTGTAAAATCCAGAAAGGCAGGACAGGCCATGGAGAACTGGGAGCCTTGTTATGCTGATGGGCGGGATGTAAATTGCCAACAGACACTCGGGAGAAGTGTATGGTGTTTCCTGAAACATCTAAAAAACAAAGCAACAGAGCCTAGGGCACTTCCACTTATGGTCCTATAGCTTAGGGAAATTAAAATCAAAAAGACACAGCCACTCCAAAGTTTGGGACGCCTCTGTTTACAAGAACCTCGTTTACCGTACAAGTTCAATATCACAGAAAGTGAAAAATGGATAAAGAACTTGTGGTACTTACGTACAATGCAGTATCACTCAGCAATGAAATCTATGTCATCAGGCCCGTAGCAGCATAATGAGTGGATTCAGGTACGATGATTCTAACTGAAATAAGTCACACAGAAAAGGAAACATCATAAGATATCACTAATACACGGAATGTAAACTTGGCTACAGAGGAACTGAATTCCAAAACAGAACAGGGTCTCCAATTTAGTAAACCAACTTATGCTTGCTTAAGGGGAAAGGTGAGTTGTGGTGCTGCATAAAACCAGAGATTGAAATGAGCACAGATAAAGTTCCTTAAGCCAAATATGGAATAGACAAGAGCTACTCCTTGCTCAACGAAATGGACTCAACACCCCATATTAAACGCCTAAGAATGTACCTGACTAGTAAGTATCTTAAAACCTATGGATTGCTATGTCTCCAAAAGAGAATCAAGCGTGTGTACAGGGGCATAAACGCAGCAGTGATAGGATTGGAGAGGTTCGGTGAGCAAATGAAGACCCTTTGAAGACATATTGCATGGTACCCATTCCACGGGTCTCAACTCTCCAGGTTTAAGGTATTCTTCCTTCAGCTAAAACATGCATGTGGAACCCAGAGTATGATCAACCGTGTGAACGGGAGACGTGTTCAAATATGTCTCAGTTTTCCTCCCCTGGTACTCGGGTGCAACATTCCAGACGCTTTACTAACACTCTCCCCACTTGGAGAGTCAGCGCCTTTAACCTCCTGTTTGGCCCAGTTTGCAATTTCTGCGGAAGATGAACAGGAATAGCGAGAACCAATGAGAGGCTAGCTGGAGGTGTCTGGACGGGCAAATTTAACTCTCATTTCCCACCAGGAAGAGGAAATAACCAAAGGCTCAGCGTGCCGTGCCGGAACCAGATTAGGGCCTGAAGCCATCCTGCGGTGTTGCGGCCAGCTCAAAAGAAAGCGAGTTGAGGAAAGGAGCTCAGGGGCACTGTAATTCACAAACCTGCAGAGTTATAAATGACAGCTATCGTCCAAAAATATACTGACGTAAGGCTGCCAAGAGGACTTGAAAGCGGGGCAGAATTGCAGGAAACCGATTTCAGGAGGTAGACTGGAATTGCATTGAAAGCATAGGAAAAGAGGCAGAACGTCCACAATGATGCACTTGGCCAAAAAGGGCATATGCGTTTTTTCCTGAATATATTCAGGAAAAAACGCATACGCCCTTTTTGGCCAACCAAGCAAGCTTGCAAAGGAAATCTGCACTACAATGAAGTCTCACTTCCCCCCCGGTCAAAAGGGCCATCTGAAAAAAGTGTAAAATCCAGAAAGGCAGGACAGGCCATGGAGAACTGGGAGCCTTGTTATGCTGATGGGCGGGATGTAAATTGCCAACAGACACTCGGGAGAAGTGTATGGTGTTTCCTGAAACATCTAAAAAACAAAGCAACAGAGCCTAGAGCACTGCCACTTATGGTCCTATAGCTTAGGGAAATTACAATCAAAAAGACACAGCCACCCCAAAGTTTGGGACGCCTCTGTTTACAAGAACCTCGTTTACCGTACAAGTTCAATATCACAGAAAGTGAAAAATGGATAAAGAACTTGTGGTACTTACGTACAATGCAGTATCACTCAGCAATGAAATCTATGTCATCAGGCCCGTAGCAGCATAATGAGTGGATTCAGGTACGATGATTCTAACTGAAATAAGTCACACAGAAAAAGAAACATCATAAGATATCACTAATACACGGAATGTAAACTTGGCTACAGAGGAACTGAATTCCAAAACAGAACAGGGTCTCAAATTTAGTAAACCAACTTATGCTTGCTTAAGGGGAAAGGTGAGTTGTGGTGCTGCATAAAACCAGAGATTGAAATGAGCACAGATAAAGTTCCTTAAGCCAAATATGGAATAGACAAGAGCTACTCCTTGCTCAACGAAATGGACTCAGCACCCCATATTAAACGCCTAAGAATGTACCTGACTAGTAAGTATCTTAAAACCTATGGATTGCTATGTCTCCAAAAGAGAATCAAGCGTGTGTACAGGGGCATAAACGCAGCAGTGATAGGATTGGAGAGGTTCGGTGAGCAAATGAAGACCCTTTGAAGACATATTGCATGGTACCCATTCCACGGGTCTCAACTCTCCAGGTTTAAGGTATTCTTCCTTCAGCTAAAACATGCATGTGGAACCCAGAGTATGATCAACCGTGTGAACGGGAGACGTGTTCAAATATGTCTCAGTTTTCCTCCCCTGGTACTCGGGTGCAACATTCCAGACGCTTTACTAACACTCTCCCCACTTGGAGAGTCAGCGCCTTTAACCTCCTGTTTGGCCCAGTTTGCAATTTCTGCGGAAGATGAACAGGAATAGCGAGAACCAATGAGAGGCTAGCTGGAGGTGTCTGGACGGGCAAATTTCACTCTCATTTCCCACCAGGAAGAGGAATTAACCAAAGGCTCAGCGTGCCGTGCCGGAACCAGATTAGGGCCTGAAGCCATCCTGCGGTGTTGCGGCCAGCTCAAAAGAAAGCGAGTTGAGGAAAGGAGCTCAGGGGCCCTGTAATTCACAAACCTGCAGAGTTATAAATGACAGCTATCGTCCAAAAATATACTGAAGTAAGGCTGCCAAGAGGACTTGAAAGCGGGGCAGAATTGCAGGAAACCGATTTCAGGAGGTAGACTGGAATTGCATTGAAAGCATAGGAAAAGAGGCAGAACGTCCACAATGATGCACTTGGCCAAAAAGGGCGTATGCGTTTTTTCCTGAATATATTCAGGAAAAAACGCATACGCCCTTTTTGGCCAACCAAGCAAGCTTGCAAAGGAAATCTGCACTACAATGAAGTCTCACTTCCCCCCGGTCAAAAGGGCCATCTGAAAAAAGTGTAAAATCCAGAAAGGCAGGACAGGCCATGGAGAACTGGGAGCCTTGTTATGCTGATGGGCGGGATGTAAATTGCCAACAACCACTTGGGAGAAGTGTATGGTGTTTCCTGAAACATCTAAAAAACAAATCAACAGAGCCTAGGGCACTTCCACTTATGGTCCTATAGCTTAGGGAAATTAAAATCAAAAAGACACAGCCACCCCAAAGTTTGGGACGCCTCTGTTTACAAGAACCTCGTTTACAGTACAAGTTCAACATCGCAGAATGTGAAAAATGGATAAAGAAGTTGTGGTATTTACTTACAAAGCAATATCACTCAGCAATGAAATCTATGTCATCAGGCCCTTAGCAGCACAATGAGTGGATTCAGGTATGATGATTCTAACTGAAATGAGTCACACAGAAAAAGAAACATCATAAGATATCAGTAATACACGGAATGTAAACTTGGCTACACAGGAACTGAATTACAGAACAGAACAGGGTCTCAAATTTAGAAAACCAACTTATGCTTGCTTAAGGGGAAAGGTGAGTTGCGGTGCTGCATAAAACCAGAGATCGAAATGAGCACAGATAAAGTTCCTTAAGCCAAATATGGAATAGACAAGAGCTACTCCTTGCTCAACGAAATGGACTCAACATCCCATATTAAACGCCTAAGAATGTACCTGACTAGTAAGTATCTTAAAACCTATGGATTGCTATGTCTCCAAAAGAGAATCAAGCATGTGTACAGGGGCAGAAACGCAGCAGTGATAGGATTGGAGAGGTTCGGTGAGCAAATGAAGACCCTTTGAAGTCATATTGCATGGTACCCATTACACAGGTCTCAACTCTCCAGGTTTAAGGTATTCTTCCTTCAGCTAAAACATGCATGTGGAACCCAGAGTATGATCAACCATGTGAACGGGAGACGTGTTCAAATATGTCTCAGTTTTCCTCCCCTGGTACTCGGGTGCAACATTCCAGACGCTTTACTAACACTCTCCCCACTTGGAGAGTCAGCGCCTTTAACCTCCTGTTTGGCCCAGTTTGCAATTTCTGCGGAAGATGAACAGGAATAGTGAGAACCAATGAGAGACTAGCTGGAGGTGTCTGGACGGGCAAATTTAACTCTCATTTCCCACCAGGAAGAGGAAATAACCAAAGGCTCAGCGTGCCGTGCCGGAACCAGATTAGGGCCTGAAGCCATCCTGCGGTGTTGTGGCCAGCTCAAAAGAAAGCGAGTTGAGTAAAGGAGCTCAGGGGCACTGTAATTCACAAACATGCAGAGTTATAAATGACAGCTATCGTCCAAAAATACACTGAAGTAAGGCTGCCAAGAGGACTTGAAAGCGGGGCAGAATTGCAGGAAACCGATTTCAGGAGGTAGACTGGAATTGCATTGAAAGCATAGGAAAAGAGGCAGAACGTCCACAATGATGCACTTGGCCAAAAAGGGCGTATGCGTTTTTTCCTGAATATATTCAGGAAAAAACGCATACGCCCTTTTTGGCCAACCAAGCAAGCTTGCAAAGGAAATCTGCACTACAATGAAGTCTCACTTCCCCCCGGTCAAAAGGGCCATCTGAAAAAAGTGTAAAATCCAGAAAGGCAGGACAGGCCATGGAGAACTGGGAGCCTTGTTATGCTGATGGGCGGGATGTAAATTGCCAACAGACACTTGGGAGAAGTGTATGGTGTTTCCTGAAACATCTAAAAAACAAAGCAACAGAGCCTAGGGCACTTCCACTTATGGTCCTATAGCTTAGGGAAATTAAAATCAAAAAGACACAGCCACCCCAAAGTTTGGGACGCCTCTGTTTACAAGCACCTCATTTACCGTACAAGTTCAATATCACAGAAAGTGAAAAATGGATAAAGAACTTGTGGTACTTACATACAATGCAGTATCACTCAGCAATGAAATCTATGTCATCAGGCCCGTAGCAGCATAATGAGTGGATTCAGGTACGATGAATCTAACTGAAATAAGTCACACAGAAAAAGAAACATCATAAGATATCAGTAATACACGGAATGTAAACTTGGCTACAGAGGAACTGAATTCCAAAACAGAACAGGGTCTCAAATTTAGAAAACCAACTTATGCTTGCTTAAGGGGAAAGGTGAGTTGTGGTGCTGCATAAAACCAGAGATTGAAATGAGCACAGATAAAGTTCCTTAAGCCAAATATGGAATAGACAAGAGCTACTCCTTGCTCAACGAAATGGACTCAACACCCCATATTAAACGCCTAAGAATGTACCTGACTAGTAAGTATCTTAAAACCTATGGATTGCTATGTCTCCAAAAGAGAATCAAGCGTGTGTACAGGGGCATAAACGCAGTAGTGATAGGATTGGAGAGGTTCGGTGAGCAAATGAAGACCCTTTGAAGTCATATTGCATGGTACCCATTACACAGGTCTCAACTCTCCAGGTTTAAGGTATTCTTCCTTCAGCTAAAACATGCATGTGGAACCTAGAGTATGATCAACCGTGTGAACGGGAGACGTGTTCAAATATGTCTCAGTTTTCCTCCCCTGGTACTCGGGTGCAACATTCCAGACGCTTTACTAACACTCTCCCCACTTGGAGAGTCAGCGCCTTTAACCTCCTGTTTGGCCCAGTTTGCAATTTCTGCGGAAGATGAACAGGAATAGCGAGAACCAATGAGAGACTAGCTGGAGGTGTCTGGACGGGCAAATTTAACTCTCATTTCCCACCAGGAAGAGGAATTAATCAAAGGCTCCGCGTGCCGTGCCGGAACCAGATTAGGGCCTGAAGCCATCCTGCGGTGTTGCGGCCAGCTCAAAAGAAAGCGAGTTCAGTAAAGGAGCTCAGGGGCACTGTAATTCACAAACCTGCAGAGTTATAAATGACAGCTATCGTCCAAAAATAGACTGAAGTAAGGCTGCCAAGAGGACTTGAAAGCGGGGCAGAATTGCAGGAAACCGATTTCAGGAGGTAGACTGGAATTGCATTGAAAGCATAGGAAAAGAAGCAGAACGTCCACAATGATGCACTTGGCCAAAAAGGGCGTATGCGTTTTTTCCTGAATATATTCAGGAAAAAACGCATACGCCCTTTTTGGCCAACCAAGCAAGCTTGCAAAGGAAATCTGCACTACAATGAAGTCTCACTTCCCCCCGGTCAAAAGGGCCATCTGAAAAAAGTGTAAAATCCAGAAAGGCAGGACAGGCCATGGAGAACTGGGAGCCTTGTTATGCTGATGGGCGGGATGTAAATTGCCAACAGACACTCGGGAGAAGTGTATAGTGTTTCCTGAAACATCTAAAAAACAAAGCAACAGAGCCTAGGGCACTTCCACTTATGGTCCTATAGCTTAGGGAAATTAAAATCAAAAAGACACAGCCACCCCAAAGTTTGGGACGCCTCTGTTTACAAGAACCTCGTTTACAGTACAAGTTCAACATCGCAGAATGTGAAAAATGGGTAAAGAAGTTGTGGTATTTACTTACAAAGCAATATCACTCAGCATTGAAATCTATGTCATCAGGCCCTTAGCAGCACAATGAGTGGATTCAGGTATGATGATTCTACTGAAATAAGTCACACAGAAAAAGAAACATCATAAGATATCAGTAATACACGGAATGTAAACTTGGCTACACAGGAACTGAATTCCAAAACAGAACAGGGTCTCAAATTTAGAAAACCAACTTATGCTTGCTTAAGGGGAAAGGTGAGATGGGGTGCTGCATAAAACCAGAGATCGAAATGAGCACAGATAAAGTTCCTTAAGCCAAATATGGAATAGACAAGAGCTACTCCTTGCTCAACGAAATGGACTCAACACCCCATATTAAACGCCTAAGAATGTACCTGACTAGTAAGTATCTTAAAACCTATGGATTGCTATGTCTCCAAAAGAGAATCAAGCGTGTGTACAGGGGCATAAACGCAGCAGTGATAGGATTGGAGAGGTTCGGTGAGCAAATGAAGACCCTTTGAAGTCATATTGCATGGTACCCATTACACAGGTCTCAACTCTCCAGGTTTAAGGTATTCTTCCTTCAGCTAAAACATGCATGTGGAACCTAGAGTATGATCAACCGTGTGAACGGGAGACGTGTTCAAATATGTCTCAGTTTTCCTCCCCTGGTACTCGGGTGCAACATTCCAGACGCTTTACTAACACTCTCCCCACTTGGAGAGTCAGCGCCTTTAACCTCCTGTTTGGCCCAGTTTGCAATTTCTGCGGAAGATGAACAGGAATAGCGAGAACCAATGAGAGACTAGCTGGAGGTGTCTGGACGGGCAAATTTAACTCTCATTTCCCACCAGGAAGAGGAAATAACCAAAGGCTCAGCGTGCCGTGCCGGAACCAGATTAGGGCCTGAAGCCATCCTGCGGTGTTGCGGCCAGATCAAAAGAAAGTGAGTTGAGGAAAGGAGCTCAGGGGCACTGTAATTCACAAACCTGCAGAGTTATAAATGACAGCTATCGTCCAAAAATAGACTGAAGTAAGTCTGCCAAGAGGACTTGAAAGCGGGGCAGAATTGCAGGAAACCGATTTCAGGAGGTAGACTGGAATTGCATTGAAAGCATAGGAAAAGAAGCAGAACGTCCACAATGATGCACTTGGCCAAAAAGGGCGTATGCATTTTTTCCTGAATATATTCAGGAAAAAACGCATATGCCCTTTTTGGCCAACCAAGCAAGCTTGCAAAGGAAATCTGCACTACAATGAAGTCTCACTTCCCCCCGGTCAAAAGGGCCATCTGAAAAAAGTGTAAAATCCAGAAAGGCAGGACAGGCCATGGAGAACTGGGAGCCTTGTTATGCTGATGGGCGGGATGTAAATTGCCAACAGACACTTGGGAGAAGTGTATGGTGTTTCCTGAAACATCTAAAAAACAAAGCAACAGAGCCTAGGGCACTTCCACTTATGGTCCTATAGCTTAGGGAAATTAAAATCAAAAAGACACAGCCACCCCAAAGTTTGGGACGCCTCTGTTTACAAGCACCTCATTTACCGTACAAGTTCAATACCACAGAAAGTGAAAAATGGATAAAGAACTTGTGGTACTTACGTCCAATGCAGTATCACTCAGCAATGAAATCTATGTCATCAGGCCCGTAGCAGCATAATGAGTGGATTCAGGTACGATGATTCTAACTGAAATAAGTCACACAGAAAAAGAAACATCATAAGATATCACTAATACACGGAATGTAAACTTGGCTACAGAGGAACTGAATTCCAAAACAGAACAGGGTCTCAAATTTAGAAAACCAACTTATGCTTGCTTAAGGGTAAATGTGAGTTGGGGTGCTGCATAAAACCAGAGATTGAAATGAGCACAGATAAAGTTCCTTAAGCCAAATATGGAATAGACAAGAGCTACTCCTTGCTCAACGAAATGGACTCAACACTCCATATTAAACGCCTAAGAATGTACCTGACTAGTAAGTATCTTAAAACCTATGGATTGCTATGTCTCCAAAAGAGAATCAAGCGTGTGTACAGGGGCATAAACGCAGCAGTGATAGGATTGGAGAGGTTCGGTGAGCAAATGAAGACCCTTTGAAGTCATATTGCATGGTACCCATTCCACGGGTTTCAACTACCCAGGTTTAAGGTATTCTTCCTTCAGCTAAAACATGCATGTGGAACCTAGAGTATGATCAACCATGTGATCGGGAGACGTGTTCAAATATGTCTCAGTTTTCCTCCCCTGGTACTCGGGTGCAACATTCCAGACGCTTTACTAACACTCTCCCGACTTGGAGAGTCAGTCCCTTTAACCTCCTGTTTGGCCCAGTTTGCAATTTCTGCGGAAGATGAACAGGAATAGCGAGAACCAATGAGAGACTAGCTGGAGGTGTCTAGACGGGCAAATTTAACTCTCATTTCCCACCAGGAAGAGGAATTAACCAAAGGCTCAGCGTGCCGTGCCAGAACAAGATTAGGGCCTGAAGCCATCCTGCGGTGTTGCGGCCAGGTCACAAGAAAGCGAGTTGAAGAAAGGAGCTCAGGGGCACTGTAATTCACAAACCTGCAGAGTTATAAATGACAGCTATCGTCCAAAAATAGACTGAAGTAAGGCTGCCAAGAGGACTTGAAAGCGGGGCAGAATTGCAGGAAACCGATTTCAGGAGGTAGACTGGAATTGCATTGAAAGCATAGGAAAAGAGGCAGAACGTCCACAATGATGCACTTGGCCAAAAAGGGCGTATGCGTTTTTTCCTGAATATATTCAGGAAAAAACGCATACGCCCTTTTTGGCCAACCAAGCAAGCTTGCAAAGGAAATCTGCACTACAATGAAGTCTCACTTCCCCCCTGTCAAAAGGGCCATCTGAAAAAAGTGTAAAATCCAGAAAGGCAGGACAGGCCATGGAGAACTGGGAGCCTTGTTATGCTGATGGGCGGGATGTAAATTGCCAACAACCACTCCGGAGAAGTGTATGGTGTTTCCTGAAACATCTAAAAAACAAAGAAACAGAGCCTAGGGCACTTCCACTTATGGTCCTATAGCTTAGGGAATTTAAAATCTAAAAGACACAGCCACCCCAAAGTTTGGAACGGCTCTGTTTACAAGAACCTCGTTTACAGTACAAGTTCAACATCACAGAAAGTGAAAAATGGAGAAAGAAGTTGTGGTATTTACTTACAAAGCAATATCACTCAGCAATGAAATCTGTGTCATCAGGCCCTTAGCAGCACAATGAGTGGATTCAGGTATGATGATTCTAACTGAAATAAGTCACAGAGAAAAAGAAACATCATAAGATATCAGTAATACACGGAATGGAAACTTGGCTACACAGGAACTGAATTACAGAACAGAACATGGTCTCAAATTTAGAAAACCAACTTATGCTTGCTTAAGGGGAAAGGTGAGTTGGGGTGCTGCATAAAACCAGAGATTGAAATGAGCACAGATAAAGTTCCTTAAGCCAAATATGGAATAGACAAGAGCTACTCCTTTCTCAACGAAATGGACTCAACACCCCATATTAAACGCCTAAGAATGTACCTGACTAGTAAGTATCTTCAAACCTATGGATTGCTATGTCTCCGAAACAGAATCAAGCATGTGTACAGGGGCATAAACGCAGCAGTGATAGGATTGGAGAGGTTCGGTGAGCAAATGAAGACCCTTTGAAGTCATATTGCATGGTACCCATTCCACGGGTTTCAACTACCCAGGTTTAAGGTATTCTTCCTTCAGCTAAAACATGCATGTGGAACCTAGAGTATGATCAACCATGTGATCGGGAGACGTGTTCAAATATGTCTCAGTTTTTGTACCCTGGTACTCGGGTGCAACATTCCAGACGCTTTACTAACACTCTCCCGACTTGGAGAGTCAGTCCCTTTAACCTCCTGTTTGGCCCAGTTTGCAATTTCTGCGGAAGATGAACAGGAATAGCGAGAACCAATGAGAGACTAGCTGGAGGTGTCTGGACGGGCAAATTTAACTCTCATTTCCCACCAGGAAGAGGAATTAAGCAAAGGCTCAGCGTGCCGTGCCCGAACCAGATTAGGGCCTGAAGCCATCCTGCGGTGTTTTGGCCAGCTCACAAGAAAGTGAGTTGAAGAAAGGAGCTCAGGGGCACTGTAATTCACAAACCTGCAGAGTTATAAATGACAGCTATCGTCCAAAAATAGACTGAAGTAAGGCTGCCAAGAGGACTTGAAAGCGGGGCAGAATTGCAGGAAACCGATTTCGGGAGGTAGACTGGAATTGCATTGAAAGCATAGGAAAAGAGGCAGAACGTCCACAATGATGCACTTGGCCAAAAAGGGCGTATGCGTTTTTTCCTGAATATATTCAGGAAAAAACGCATACGCACTTTTTTGCCAACCAAGCAAGCTTGCAAAGGAAATCTGCACTACAATGAAGTCTCACTTCCCCCCGGTCAAAAGGGCCATCTGAAAAAAGTGTAAAATCCAGAAAGGCAGGACAGGCCATGGAGAACTGGGAGCCTTGTTATGCTGATGGGCGGGATGTAAATTGCCAACAGACACTTGGGAGAAGTGTATGGTGTTTCCTGAAACATCGAAAAAACAAAGCAACAGAGCCTAGGGCACTTCCACTTATGGTCCTATAGCGTAGGAAAATTAAAATCAAAAAGACACAGCCACCCCAAAGTTTGGGACGCCTCTGTTTACAAGAACCTCGTTTACAGTACAAGTTCAACATCGCAGAAAGTGAAAAATGGATAAAGAAGTTGTGGTATTTACTTACAAAGCAATATCACTCAGCAATGAAATCTATGTCATCAGGCCCTTAGCAGCACAATGAGTGGATTCAGATATGATGATTCTACCTGAAATAAGTCACACAGAAAAAGAAACATCATAAGATATCACTAATACACGGAATGTAAACTTGGCTACACAGGAACTGAATTTCAGAACAGAACAGTGTCTCAAATTTAGTAAACCAACTTATGCTTGCTTAAGGGAAAAGGTGAGTTGGGGTGCTGCATAAAACCAGAGATTGAAATGAGCACAGATAAAGTTCCTTAAGCCAAATATGGAATAGACAAGAGCTACTCCTTGCTCAACGAAATGGACTCAACACCCCATATTAAACGCCTAAGAATGTACCTGACTAGTAAGTATCTTCAAACCTATGGATTGCTATGTCTCCGAAAGAGAATCAAGCATGTGTACAGGGGCATAAACACAGCAGTGATAGGATTGGAGAGGTTCGGTGAGCAAATGAAGACCCTTTGAAGTCATATTGCATGGTACCCATTCCACGGGTTTCAACTACCCAGGTTTAAGGTATTCTTCCTTCAGCTAAAACATGCATGTGGAACCCAGAGTATGATCAACCATGTGATCGGGAGACGTGTTCAAATATGTCTCAGTTTTCGTACCCTGGTACTCGGGTGCAACATTCCAGACGCTTTACTAACACTCTCCCCACTTGGAGAGTCAGCGCCTTTAACCTCCTGTTTGGCCCAGTTTGCAATTTCTGCGGAAGATGAACAGGAATAGCGAGAACCAATGAGAGGCTAGCTGGAGGTGTCTGGACGGGCAAATTTAACTCTCATTTCCCAACAGGAAGAGGAAATAACCAAAGGCTCAGCGTGCCGTGCCGGAACCAGATTAGGGCCTGAAGCCATCCTGCGGTGTTGCGGCCAGCTCAAAAGAAAGCGAGTTGAGGAAAGGAGCTCAGGGGCACTGTAATTCACAAACCTGCAGAGTTATAAATGACAGCTATCGTCCAAAAATAGACTGACGTAAGGCTGCCAAGAGGACTTGAAAGCGGGGCAGAATTGCAGGAAACCGATTTCAGGAGGTAGACTGGAATTGCATTGAAAGCATAGGAAAAGAGGCAGAACGTCCACAATGATGCACTTGGCCAAAAAGGGCGTATGCGTTTTTTCCTGAATATATTCAGGAAAAAACGCATACGCCCTTTTTGGCCAACCAAGCAAGCTTGCAAAGGAAATCTGCACTACAATGAAGTCTCACTTCCCCCCGGTCAAAAGGGCCATCTGAAAAAAGTGTAAAATCCAGAAAGGCAGGACAGGCCATGGAGAACTGGGAGCCTTGTTATGCTGATGGGCGGGATGTAAATTGCCAACAACCACTCGGGAGAAGTGTATGGTGTTTCCTGAAACATCTAAAAAACAAAGCAACAGAGCCTAGGGCACTTCCACTTATGGTCCTATAGCTTAGGGAATTTAAAATCTAAAAGACACAGCCACCCCAAAGTTTGGAACGGCTCTGTTTACAAGAACCTCGTTTACCGTACAAGTTCAACATCACAGAAATTGAAAAATGGAGAAAGAAGTTGTGGTATTTACTTACAAAGCAATATCACTCAGCAATGAAATCTGTGTCATCAGGCCCTTAGCAGCACAATGAGTGGATTCAGGTATGATGATTCTAACTGAAATAAGTCACAGAGAAAAAGAAACATCATAAGATATCAGTAATACACGGAATGGAAACTTGGCTACACAGGAACTGAATTACAGAACAGAACAGGGTCTCAAATTTAGAAAACCAACTTATGCTTGCTTAAGGGGAAAGGTGAGTTGGGGTGCTGCATAAAACCAGAGATTGAAATGAGCACAGATAAAGTTCCTTAAGCCAAATATGGAATAGACAAGAGCTACTCCTTGCTCAACGAAATGGACTCAACACCCCATATTAAACGCCTAAGAATGTACCTGACTAGTAAGTATCTTCAAACCTATGGATTGCTATGTCTCCGAAAGAGAATCAAGCATGTGTACAGGGGCATAAACGCAGCAGTGATAGGATTGGAGAGGTTCGGTGAGCAAATGAAGACCCTTTGAAGTCATATTGCATGGTACCCATTACACGGGTTTCAACTACCCAGGATTAAGGTATTCTTCCTTCAGCTAAAACATGCATGTGGAACCCAGAGTATGATCAACCGTGTGAACGGGAGACGTGTTCAAATATGTCTCAGTTTTCCTCCCCTGGTACTCGGGTGCAACATTCCAGACGCTTTACTAACACTCTCCCGACTTGGAGAGTCAGTCCCTTTAACCTCCTGTTTGGCCCAGTTTGCAATTTCTGCGGAAGATGAACAGGAATAGCGAGAACCAATGAGAGACTAGCTGGAGGTGTCTGGACGGGCAAATTTAACTCTCATTTCCCACCAGGAAGAGGAATTAATCAAAGGCTCCGCGTGCCGTGCCGGAACCAGATTAGGGCCTGAAGCCATCCTGCGGTGTTGCGGCCAGCTCAAAAGAAAGCGAGTTGAGTAAAGGAGCTCAGGGGCACTGTAATTCACAAACCTGCAGAGTTATAAATGACAGCTATCGTCCAAAAATAGACTGAAGTAAGGCTGCCAAGAGGACTTGAAAGCGGGGCAGAATTGCAGGAAACCGATTTCAGGAGGTAGACTGGAATTGCATTGAAAGCATAGGAAAAGAAGCAGAACGTCCACAATGATGCACTTGGCCAAAAAGGGCGTATGCGTTTTTTCCTGAATATATTCAGGAAAAAACGCATACGCCCTTTTTGGCCAACCAAGCAAGCTTGCAAAGGAAATCTGCACTACAATGAAGTCTCACTTCCCCCCGGTCAAAAGGGCCATCTGAAAAAAGTGTAAAAGCCAGAAAGGCAGGACAGGCCATGGAGAACTGGGAGCCTTGTTATGCTGATGGGCGGGATGTAAATTGCCAACAGACACTCGGGAGAAGTGTATAGTGTTTCCTGAAACATCTAAAAAACAAAGCAACAGAGCCTAGGGCACTTCCACTTATGGTCCTATAGCTTAGGGAAATTAAAATCAAAAAGACACAGCCACCCCAAAGTTTGGGACGCCTCTGTTTACAAGAACCTCGTTTACAGTACAAGTTCAACATCGCAGAATGTGAAAAATGGGTAAAGAAGTTGTGGTATTTACTTACAAAGCAATATCACTCAGCATTGAAATCTATGTCATCAGGCCCTTAGCAGCACAATGAGTGGATTCAGGTATGATGATTCTAACTGAAATAAGTCACACAGAAAAAGAAACATCATAAGATATCAGTAATACACGGAATGTAAACTTGGCTACACAGGAACTGAATTCCAAAACAGAACAGGGTCTCAAATTTAGAAAACCAACTTATGCTTGCTTAAGGGGAAAGGTGAGATGGGGTGCTGCATAAAACCAGAGATCGAAATGAGCACAGATAAAGTTCCTTAAGCCAAATATGGAATAGACAAGAGCTACTCCTTGCTCAACGAAATGGACTCAACACCCCATATTAAACGCCTAAGAATGTACCTGACTAGTAAGTATCTTAAAACCTATGGATTGCTATGTCTCCAAAAGAGAATCAAGCGTGTGTACAGGGGCATAAACGCAGCAGTGATAGGATTGGAGAGGTTCGGTGAGCAAATGAAGACCCTTTGAAGTCATATTGCATGGTACCCATTACACAGGTCTCAACTCTCCAGGTTTAAGGTATTCTTCCTTCAGCTAAAACATGCATGTGGAACCTAGAGTATGATCAACCGTGTGAACGGGAGACGTGTTCAAATATGTCTCAGTTTTCCTCCCCTGGTACTCGGGTGCAACATTCCAGACGCTTTACTAACACTCTCCCCACTTGGAGAGTCAGCGCCTTTAACCTCCTGTTTGGCCCAGTTTGCAATTTCTGCGGAAGATGAACAGGAATAGCGAGAACCAATGAGAGACTAGCTGGAGGTGTCTGGACGGGCAAATTTAACTCTCATTTCCCACCAGGAAGAGGAAATAACCAAAGGCTCAGCGTGCCGTGCCGGAACCAGATTAGGGCCTGAAGCCATCCTGCGGTGTTGCGGCCAGATCAAAAGAAAGTGAGTTGAGGAAAGGAGCTCAGGGGCACTGTAATTCACAAACCTGCAGAGTTATAAATGACAGCTATCGTCCAAAAATAGACTGAAGTAAGTCTGCCAAGAGGACTTGAAAGCGGGGCAGAATTGCAGGAAACCGATTTCAGGAGGTAGACTGGAATTGCATTGAAAGCATAGGAAAAGAAGCAGAACGTCCACAATGATGCACTTGGCCAAAAAGGGCGTATGCGTTTTTTCCTGAATATATTCAGGAAAAAACGCATATGCCCTTTTTGGCCAACCAAGCAAGCTTGCAAAGGAAATCTGCACTACAATGAAGTCTCACTTCCCCCCGGTCAAAAGGGCCATCTGAAAAAAGTGTAAAATCCAGAAAGGCAGGACAGGCCATGGAGAACTGGGAGCCTTGTTATGCTGATGGGCGGGATGTAAATTGCCAACAGACACTCGGGAGAAGTGTATGGTGTTTCCTGAAACATCTAAAAAACAAAGCAACAGAGCCTAGGGCACTTCCACTTATGGTCCTATAGCTTAGGGAAATTAAAATCAAAAAGACACAGCCACCCCAAAGTTTGGGACGCCTCTGTTTACAAGCACCTCATTTACCGTACAAGTTCAATATCACAGAAAGTGAAAAATGGATAAAGAACTTGTGGTACTTACGTACAATGCAGTATCACTCAGCAATGAAATCTATGTCATCAGGCCCGTAGCAGCATAATGAGTGGATTCAGGTACGATGATTCTAACTGAAATAAGTCACACAGAAAAAGAAACATCATAAGATATCACTAATACACGGAATGTAAACTTGGCTACAGAGGAACTGAATTCCAAAACAGAACAGGGTCTCAAATTTAGAAAACCAACTTATGCTTGCTTAAGGGTAAATGTGAGTTGGGGTGCTGCATAAAACCAGAGATTGAAATGAGCACAGATAAAGTTCCTTAAGCCAAATATGGAATAGACAAGAGCTACTCCTTGCTCAACGAAATGGACTCAACACTCCATATTAAACGCCTAAGAATGTACCTGACTAGTAAGTATCTTAAAACCTATGGATTGCTATGTCTCCAAAAGAGAATCAAGCGTGTGTACAGGGGCATAAACGCAGCAGTGATAGGATTGGAGAGGTTCGGTGAGCAAATGAAGACCCTTTGAAGTCATATTGCATGGTACCCATTCCACGGGTTTCAACTACCCAGGTTTAAGGTATTCTTCCTTCAGCTAAAACATGCATGTGGAACCTAGAGTATGATCAACCATGTGATCGGGAGACGTGTTCAAATAGGTCTCAGTTTTCCTCCCCTGGTACTCGGGTGCAACATTCCAGACGCTTTACTAACACTCTCCCGACTTGGAGAGTCAGTCCCTTTAACCTCCTGTTTGGCCCAGTTTGCAATTTCTGCGGAAGATGAACAGGAATAGCGAGAACCAATGAGAGACTAGCTGGAGGTGTCTAGACGGGCAAATTTAACTCTCATTTCCCACCAGGAAGAGGAATTAACCAAAGGCTCAGCGTGCCGTGCCAGAACAAGATTAGGGCCTGAAGCCATCCTGCGGTGTTGCGGCCAGGTCACAAGAAAGCGAGTTGAAGAAAGGAGCTCAGGGGCACTGTAATTCACAAACCTGCAGAGTTATAAATGACAGCTATCGTCCAAAAATAGACTGAAGTAAGGCTGCCAAGAGGACTTGAAAGCGGGGCAGAATTGCAGGAAACCGATTTCAGGAGGTAGACTGGAATTGCATTGAAAGCATAGGAAAAGAGGCAGAACGTCCACAATGATGCACTTGGCCAAAAAGGGCGTATGCGTTTTTTCCTGAATATATTCAGGAAAAAACGCATACGCCCTTTTTGGCCAACCAAGCAAGCTTGCAAAGGAAATCTGCACTACAATGACGTCTCACTTCCCCCCTGTCAAAAGGGCCATCTGAAAAAAGTGTAAAATCCAGAAAGGCAGGACAGGCCATGGAGAACTGGGAGCCTTGTTATGCTGATGGGCGGGATGTAAATTGCCAACAACCACTCCGGAGAAGTGTATGGTGTTTCCTGAAACATCTAAAAAACAAAGAAACAGAGCCTAGGGCACTTCCACTTATGGTCCTATAGCTTAGGGAATTTAAAATCTAAAAGACACAGCCACCCCAAAGTTTGGAACGGCTCTGTTTACAAGAACCTCGTTTACAGTACAAGTTCAACATCACAGAAAGTGAAAAATGGAGAAAGAAGTTGTGGTATTTACTTACAAAGCAATATCACTCAGCAATGAAATCTGTGTCATCAGGCCCTTAGCAGCACAATGAGTGGATTCAGGTATGATGATTCTAACTGAAATAAGTCACAGAGAAAAAGAAACATCATAAGATATCAGTAATACACGGAATGGAAACTGGCTACACAGGAACTGAATTACAGAACAGAACAGGGTCTCAAATTTAGAAAACCAACTTATGCTTGCTTAAGGGGAAAGGTGAGTTGGGGTGCTGCATAAAACCAGAGATTGAAATGAGCACAGATAAAGTTCCTTAAGCCAAATATGGAATAGACAAGAGCTACTCCTTTCTCAACGAAATGGACTCAACACCCCATATTAAACGCCTAAGAATGTACCTGACTAGTAAGTATCTTCAAACCTATGGATTGCTATGTCTCCGAAAGAGAATCAAGCATGTGTACAGGGGCATAAACGCAGCAGTGATAGGATTGGAGAGGTTCGGTGAGCAAATGAAGACCCTTTGAAGTCATATTGCATGGTACCCATTCCACGGGTTTCAACTACCCAGGTTTAAGGTATTCTTCCTTCAGCTAAAACATGCATGTGGAACCTAGAGTATGATCAACCATGTGATCGGGAGACGTGTTCAAATATGTCTCAGTTTTCGTACCCTGGTACTCGGGTGCAACATTCCAGACGCTTTACTAACACTCTCCCGACTTGGAGAGTCAGTCCCTTTAACCTCCTGTTTGGCCCAGTTTGCAATTTCTGCGGAAGATGAACAGGAATAGCGAGAACCAATGAGAGACTAGCTGGAGGTGTCTGGACGGGCAAATTTAACTCTCATTTCCCACCAGGAAGAGGAATTAACCAAAGGCTCAGCGTGCCGTGCCCGAACCAGATTAGGGCCTGAAGCCATCCTGCGGTGTTTTGGCCAGCTCACAAGAAAGTGAGTTGAAGAAAGGAGCTCAGGGGCACTGTAATTCACAAACCTGCAGAGTTATAAATGACAGCTATCGTCCAAAAATAGACTGAAGTAAGGCTGCCAAGAGGACTTGAAAGCGGGGCAGAATTGCAGGAAACCGATTTCGGGAGGTAGACTGGAATTGCATTGAAAGCATAGGAAAAGAGGCAGAACGTCCACAATGATGCACTTGGCCAAAAAGGGCGTATGCGTTTTTTCCTGAATATATTCAGGAAAAAACGCATACGCACTTTTTTGCCAACCAAGCAAGCTTGCAAAGGAAATCTGCACTACAATGAAGTCTCACTTCCCCCCGGTCAAAAGGGCCATCTGAAAAAAGTGTAAAATCCAGAAAGGCAGGACAGGCCATGGAGAACTGGGAGCCTTGTTATGCTGATGGGCGGGATGTAAATTGCCAACAGACACTTGGGAGAAGTGTATGGTGTTTCCTGAAACATCGAAAAAACAAAGCAACAGAGCCTAGGGCACTTCCACTTATGGTCCTATAGCGTAGGAAAATTAAAATCAAAAAGACACAGCCACCCCAAAGTTTGGGACGCCTCTGTTTACAAGAACCTCGTTTACAGTACAAGTTCAACATCGCAGAAAGTGAAAAATGGATAAAGAAGTTGTGGTATTTACTTACAAAGCAATATCACTCAGCAATGAAATCTATGTCATCAGGCCCTTAGCAGCACAATGAGTGGATTCAGATATGATGATTCTACCTGAAATAAGTCACACAGAAAAAGAAACATCATAAGATATCACTAATACACGGAATGTAAACTTGGCTACACAGGAACTGAATTTTAGAACAGAACAGTGTCTCAAATTTAGTAAACCAACTTATGCTTGCTTAAGGGAAAAGGTGAGTTGGGGTGCTGCATAAAACCAGAGATTGAAATGAGCACAGATAAAGTTCCTTAAGCCAAATATGGAATAGACAAGAGCTACTCCTTGCTCAACGAAATGGACTCAACACCCCATATTAAACGCCTAAGAATGTACCTGACTAGTAAGTATCTTCAAACCTATGGATTGCTATGTCTCCGAAAGAGAATCAAGCATGTGTACAGGGGCATAAACACAGCAGTGATAGGATTGGAGAGGTTCGGTGAGCAAATGAAGACCCTTTGAAGTCATATTGCATGGTACCCATTCCACGGGTTTCAACTACCCAGGTTTAAGGTATTCTTCCTTCAGCTAAAACATGCATGTGGAACCCAGAGTATGATCAACCATGTGATCGGGAGACGTGTTCAAATATGTCTCAGTTTTCGTACCCTGGTACTCGGGTGCAACATTCCAGACGCTTTACTAACACTCTCCCCACTTGGAGAGTCAGCGCCTTTAACCTCCTGTTTGGCCCAGTTTGCAATTTCTGCGGAAGATGAACAGGAATAGCGAGAACCAATGAGAGGCTAGCTGGAGGTGTCTGGACGGGCAAATTTAACTCTCATTTCCCACCAGGAAGAGGAAATAACCAAAGGCTCAGCGTGCCGTGCCGGAACCAGATTAGGGCCTGAAGCCATCCTGCGGTGTTGCGGCCAGCTCAAAAGAAAGCGAGTTGAGGAAAGGAGCTCAGGGGCACTGTAATTCACAAACCTGCAGAGTTATAAATGACAGCTATCGTCCAAAAATATACTGACGTAAGGCTGCCAAGAGGACTTGAAAGCGGGGCAGAATTGCAGGAAACCGATTTCAGGAGGTAGACTGGAATTGCATTGAAAGCATAGGAAAAGAAGCAGAACGTCCACAATGATGCACTTGGCCAAAAAGGGCGTATGCGTTTTTTCCTGAATATATTCAGGAAAAAACGCATACGCCCTTTTTGGCCAACCAAGCAAGCTTGCAAAGGAAATCTGCACTACAATGAAGTCTCACTTCCCCCCGGTCAAAAGGGCCATCTGAAAAAAGTGTAAAATCCAGAAAGGCAGGACAGGCCATGGAGAACTGGGAGCCTTGTTATGCTGATGGGCGGGATGTAAATTGCCAACAACCACTCGGGAGAAGTGTATGGTGTTTCCTGAAACATCTAAAAAACAAAGCAACAGAGCCTAGGGCACTTCCACTTATGGTCCTATAGCTTAGGGAATTTAAAATCTAAAAGACACAGCCACCCCAAAGTTTGGAACGGCTCTGTTTACAAGAACCTCGTTTACCGTACAAGTTCAACATCACAGAAATTGAAAAATGGAGAAAGAAGTTGTGGTATTTACTTACAAAGCAATATCACTCAGCAATGAAATCTGTGTCATCAGGCCCTTAGCAGCACAATGAGTGGATTCAGGTATGATGATTCTAACTGAAATAAGTCACAGAGAAAAAGAAACATCATAAGATATCAGTAATACACGGAATGGAAACTTGGCTACACAGGAACTGAATTACAGAACAGAACAGGGTCTCAAATTTAGAAAACCAACTTATGCTTGCTTAAGGGGAAAGGTGAGTTGGGGTGCTGCATAAAACCAGAGATTGAAATGAGCACAGATAAAGTTCCTTAAGCCAAATATGGAATAGACAAGAGCTACTCCTTGCTCAACGAAATGGACTCAACACCCCATATTAAACGCCTAAGAATGTACCTGACTAGTAAGTATCTTCAAACCTATGGATTGCTATGTCTCCGAAAGAGAATCAAGCATGTGTACAGGGGCATAAACGCAGCAGTGATAGGATTGGAGAGGTTCGGTGAGCAAATGAAGACCCTTTGAAGTCATATTGCATGGTACCCATTACACGGGTTTCAACTACCCAGGATTAAGGTATTCTTCCTTCAGCTAAAACATGCATGTGGAACCCAGAGTATGATCAACCGTGTGAACGGGAGACGTGTTCAAATATGTCTCAGTTTTCCTCCCCTGGTACTCGGGTGCAACATTCCAGACGCTTTACTAACACTCTCCCGACTTGGAGAGTCAGTCCCTTTAACCTCCTGTTTGGCCCAGTTTGCAATTTCTGCGGAAGATGAACAGGAATAGCGAGAACCAATGAGAGACTAGCTGGAGGTGTCTGGACGGGCAAATTTAACTCTCATTTCCCACCAGGAAGAGGAATTAACCAAAGGCTCAGCGTGCCGTGCCCGAACCATATTAGGGCCTGAAGCCATCCTGCGGTGTTTTGGCCAGCTCACAAGAAAGTGAGTTGAAGAAAGGAGCTCAGGGGCACTGTAATTCACAAACCTGCAGAGTTATAAATGACAGCTATCGTCCAAAAATAGACTGAAGTAAGGCTGCCAAGAGGACTTGAAAGCGGGGCAGAATTGCAGGAAACCGATTTCGGGAGGTAGACTGGAATTGCATTGAAAGCATAGGAAAAGAGGCAGAACGTCCACAATGATGCACTTGGCCAAAAAGGGCGTATGCGTTTTTTCCTGAATATATTCAGGAAAAAAGGCATACGCCCTTTTTGGCCAACCAAGCAAGCTTGCAAGGGAAATCTGCACTACAATGAAGTCTCACTTCCCCCCGGTCAAAAGGGCCATCTGAAAAAAGTGTAAAATCCAGAAAGGCAGGACAGGCCATGGAGAACTGGGAGCCTTGTTATGCTGATGGGCGGGATGTAAATTGCCAACAGACACTTGGGAGAAGTGTATGGTGTTTCCTGAAACATCGAAAAAACAAAGCAACAGAGCCTAGGGCACTTCCACTTATGGTCCTATAGCTTAGGAAAATTAAAATCAAAAAGACACAGCCACCCCAAAGTTTGGGACGCCTCTGTTTACAAGAACCTCGTTTACAGTACAAGTTCAACATCGCAGAAAATGAAAAATGGATAAAGAAGCTGTGGTATTTACTTACAAAGCAATATCACTCAGCAATGAAATCTATGTCATCAGGCCCTTAGCAGCACAATGAGTGGATTCAGATATGATGATTCTACCTGAAATAAGTCACACAGAAAAAGAAACATCATAAGATATCACTAATACACGGAATGTAAACTTGGCTACACAGGAACTGAATTTCAGAACAGAACAGGGTCTCAAATTTAGAAAACCAACTTATGCTTGCTTAAAGGGAAAGGTGAGTTGGGGTGCTGCATAAAACCAGAGATTGAAATGAGCACAGATAAAGTTCCTTAAGCCAAATATGGAATAGACAAGAGCTACTCCTTGCTCAATGAAATGGACTCAACACCCCATATTAAACGCCTAAGAATGTACCTGACTAGTAAGTATCTTAAAACCTATGGATTGCTATGTCTCCGAAAGAGAATCAAGCATGTGTACAGGGGCATAAACACAGCAGTGATAGGATTGGAGAGGTTCGGTGAGCAAATGAAGACCCTTTGAAGTCATATTGCATGGTACCCATTCCACGGGTTTCAACTACCCAGGTTTAAGGTATTCTTCCTTCAGCTAAAACATGCATGTGGGACCCAGAGTATGATCAACCATGTGATCGGGAGACGTGTTCAAATATGTCTCAGTTTTCGTACCCTGGTACTCGGGTGCAACATTCCAGACGCTTTACTAACACTCTCCCCACTTGGAGAGTCAGCGCCTTTAACCTCCTGTTTGGCCCAGTTTGCAATTTCTGTGGAAGATGAACAGGAATAGCGAGAACCAATGAGAGGCTAGCTGGAGGTGTCTGGACGGGCAAATTTAACTCTCATTTCCCACCAGGAAGAGGAAATAACCAAAGGCTCAGCGTGCCGTGCCGGAACCAGATTAGGGCCTGAATCCATCCTGCGGTGTTGCGGCCAGCTCAAAAGAAAGCGAGTTGAGGAAAGGAGCTCAGGGGCACTGTAATTCACAAACCTGCAGAGTTATAAATGACAGCTATCGTCCAAAAATATACTGACGTAAGGCTGCCAAGAGGACTTGAAAGCGGGGCAGAATTGCAGGAAACCGATTTCAGGAGGTAGACTGGAATTGCATTGAAAGCATAGGAAAAGAGGCAGAACGTCCACAATGATGCACTTGGCCAAAAAGGGCATATGCGTTTTTTCCTGAATATATTCAGGAAAAAACGCATACGCCCTTTTTGGCCAACCAAGCAAGCTTGCAAAGGAAATCTGCACTACAATGAAGTCTCACTTCCCCCCGGTCAAAAGGGCCATCTGAAAAAAGTGTAAAATCCAGAAAGGCAGGACAGGCCATGGAGAACTGGGAGCCTTGTTATGCTGATGGGCGGGATGTAAATTGCCAACAGACAATCGGGAGAAGTGTATGGTGTTTCCTGAAACATCTAAAAAACAAAGCAACAGAGCCTAGGGCACTTCCACTTATGGTACTATAGCTTAGGGAAATTAAAATCAAAAAGACACAGCCACCCCAAAGTTTGGGACGCCTCTGTTTACAAGAACCTCGTTTACCGTACAAGTTCAATATCGCAGAAAGTGAAAAATGGATAAAGAACTTGTGGTACTTACGTACAATGCAGTATCACTCAGCAATGAAATCTATGTCATCAGGCCCGTAGCAGCATAATGAGTGGATTCAGATACGATGATTCTAACTGAAATAAGTCACACAGAAAAAGAAACATCATAAGATATCACTAATACACGGAATGTAAACTTGGCTACAGAGGAACTGAATTCCAAAACAGAACAGGGTCTCAAATTTAGAAAACCAACTTATGCTTGCTTAACGGGAAAGGTGAGTTGTGGTGCTGCATAAAACCAGAGATTGAAATGAGCACAGATAAAGTTCCTTAAGCCAAATATGGAATAGACAAGAGCTACTCCTTGCTCAACGAAATGGTCTCAACACCCCATATTAAACGCCTAAGAATGTACCTGACTAGTAAGTATCTTAAAACCTATGGATTGCTATGTCTCCAAAAGAGAATCAAGCGTGTGTACAGGGGCATAAACGCAGCAGTGATAGGATTGGAGAGGTTCGGTGAGCAAATGAAGACCCTTTGAAGACATATTGCATGGTACCCATTCCACGGGTCTCAACTCTCCAGGTTTAAGGTATTCTTCCTTCAGCTAAAACATGCATGTGGAACCCAGAGTATGATCAACCGTGTGAACGGGAGACGTGTTCAAATATGTCTCAGTTTTCCTCCCCTGGTACTTGGGTGCAACATTCCAGACGCTTTACTAACACTCTCCCCACTTGGAGAGTCAGCGCCTTTAACCTCCTGTTTGGCCCAGTTTGCAATTTCTGCGGAAGATGAACAGGAATAGCGAGAACCAATGAGAGGCTAGCTGGAGGTGTCTGGACGGGCAAATTTCACTCTCATTTCCCACCAGGAAGAGGAATTAACCAAAGGCTCAGCGTGCCGTGCCGGAACCAGATTAGGGCCTGAAGCCATCCTGCGGTGTTGCGGCCAGCTCAAAAGAAAGCGAGTTGAGGAAAGGAGCTCAGGGGCCCTGTAATTCACAAACCTGCAGAGTTATAAATGACAGCTATCGTCCAAAAATAGACTGAAGTAAGGCTGCCAAGAGGACTTGAAAGCGGGGCAGAATTGCAGGAAACCGATTTCAGGAGGTAGACTGGAATTGCATTGAAAGCATAGGAAAAGAGGCAGAACGTCCACAATGATGCACTTGGCCAAAAAGGGCGTATGCGTTTTTTCCTGAATATATTCAGGAAAAAACGCATACGCCCTTTTTGGCCAACCAAGCAAGCTTGCAAAGGAAATCTGCACTACAATGAAGTCTCACTTCCCCCCGGTCAAAAGGGCCATCTGAAAAAAGTGTAAAATCCAGAAAGGCAGGACAGGCCATGGAGAACTGGGAGCCTTGTTATGCTGATGGGCGGGATGTAAATTGCCAACAGACAATCGGGAGAAGTGTATGGTGTTTCCTGAAACATCTAAAAAACAAATCAACAGAGCCTAGGGCACTTCCACTTATGGTCCTATAGCTTAGGGAAATTAAAATCAAAAAGACACAGCCACCCCAAAGTTTGGGACGCCTCTGTTTACAAGAACCTCGTTTACAGTACAAGTTCAACATCGCAGAATGTGAAAAATGGATAAAGAAGTTGTGGTATTTACTTACAAAGCAATATCACTCAGCAATGAAATCTGTGTCATCAGGCCCTTAGCAGCACAATGAGTGGATTCAGGTATGATGATTCTAACTGAAATAAGTCACACAGAAAAAGAAACATCATAAGATATCAGTAATACACGGAATGTAAATTTGGCTACACAGGAACTGAATTACAGAACAGAACAGGGTCTCAAATTTAGAAAACCAACTTATGCTTGCTTAAGGGGAAAGGTGAGTTGGGGTGCTGCATAAAACCAGAGATTGAAATGAGCACAGATAAAGTTCCTTAAGCCAAATATGGAATAGACAAGAGCTACTCCTTGCTCAACGAAATGGACTCAACATCCCATATTAAACGCCTAAGAATGTACCTGACTAGTAAGTATCTTAAAACCTATGGATTGCTATGTCTCCAAAAGAGAATCAAGCATGTGTACAGGGGCAGAAACGCAGCAGTGATAGGATTGGAGAGGTTCGGTGAGCAAATGAAGACCCTTTGAAGTCATATTGCATGGTACCCATTACACAGGTCTCAACTCTCCAGGTTTAAGGTATTCTTCCTTCAGCTAAAACATGCATGTGGAACCCAGAGTATGATCAACCATGTGAACGGGAGACGTGTTCAAATATGTCTCAGTTTTCCTCCCCTGGTACTCGGGTGCAACATTCCAGACGCTTTACTAACACTCTCCCCACTTGGAGAGTCAGCGCCTTTAACCTCCTGTATGGCCCAGTTTGCAATTTCTGCGGAAGATGAACAGGAATAGCGAGAACCAATGAGAGGCTAGCTGGAGGTGTCTGGACGGGCAAATTTAACTCTCATTTCCCACCAGGTAGAGGAAATAACCAAAGGCTCAGCGTGCCGTGCCGGAACCAGATTAGGGCCTGAAGCCATCCTGCGGTGTTGCGGCCAGCTCAAAAGAAAGCTAGTTGAGGAAAGGAGCTCAGGGACACTGTAATTCACAAACCTGCAGAGTTATAAATGACAGCTATCGTCCAAAAATAGACTCAACTAAGGCTGCCAAGAGGACTTGAAAGCGGGGCAGAATTGCAGGAAACCGATTTCAGGAGGTAGACTGGAATTGCATTGAAAGCATAGGAAAAGAGGCAGAACGTCCACAATGATGCACTTGGCCAAAAAGGGCGTATGCGTTTTTTCCTGAATATATTCAGTAAAAAACGCATATGCCCTTTTTGGCCAACCAAGCAAGCTTGCAAAGGAAATCTGCACTACAATGAAGTCTCACTTCCCCCCGGTCAAAAGGGCCATCTGAAAAAAGTGTAAAATCCAGACAGGCAGGACAGGCCATGGAGAACTGGGAGCCTTGTTATGCTGATGGGCGGGATGTAAATTGCCAACAGACACTCGGGAGAAGTGTATGGTGTTTCCTGAAACATCTAAAAAACAAAGCAACAGAGCCTAGGGCACTTCCACTTATGGTCCTATAGCTTAGGGAAATTAAAATCAAAAAGACACAGCCACTCCAAAGTTTGGGACGCCTCTGTTTACAAGAACCTCGTTTACCGTACAAGTTCAATATCACAGAAAGTGAAAAATGGATAAAGAACTTGTGGTACTTACGTACAATGCAGTATCACTCAGCAATGAAATCTATGTCATCAGGCCCGTAGCAGCATAATGAGTGGATTCAGGTATGATGATTCTAACTGAAATAAGTCACACAGAAAAAGAAACATCATAAGATATCAGTAATACACGGAATGTAAACTTGGCTACAGAGGAACTGAATTCCAAAACAGAACAGGGTCTCAAATTTAGTAAACCAACTTATGCTTGCTTAAGGGGAAAGGTGAGTTGTGGTGCTGCATAAAACCAGAGATTGAAATGAGCACAGATAAAGTTCCTTAAGCCAAATATGGAATAGACAAGAGCTACTCCTTGCTCAACGAAATGGACTCAACACCCCATATTAAACGCCTAAGAATGTACCTGACTAGTAAGTATCTTAAAACCTATGGATTGCTATGTCTCCAAAAGAGAATCAAGCGTGTGTACAGGGGCATAAACGCAGCAGTGATAGGATTGGAGAGGTTCGGTGAGCAAATGAAGACCCTTTGAAGACATATTGCATGGTACCCATTCCACGGGTCTCAACTCTCCAGGTTTAAGGTATTCTTCCTTCAGCTAAAACATGCATGTGGAACCCAGAGTATGATCAACCGTGTGAACGGGAGACGTGTTCAAATATGTCTCAGTTTTCCTCCCCTGGTACTCGGGTGCAACATTCCAGACGCTTTACTAACACTCTCCCCACTTGGAGAGTCAGCGCCTTTAACCTCCTGTTTGGCCCAGTTTGCAATTTCTGCGGAAGATGAACAGGAATAGCGAGAACCAATGAGAGGCTAGCTGGAGGTGTCTGGACGGGCAAATTTAACTCTCATTTCCCACCAGGAAGAGGAAATAACCAAAGGCTCAGCGTGCCGTGCCGGAACCAGATTAGGGCCTGAAGCCATCCTGCGGTGTTGCGGCCAGCTCAAAAGAAAGCGAGTTGAGGAAAGGAGCTCAGGGGCACTGTAATTCACAAACCTGCAGAGTTATAAATGACAGCTATCGTCCAAAAATATACTGACGTAAGGCTGCCAAGAGGACTTGAAAGCGGGGCAGAATTGCAGGAAACCGATTTCAGGAGGTAGACTGGAATTGCATTGAAAGCATAGGAAAAGAGGCAGAACGTCCACAATGATGCACTTGGCCAAAAAGGGCATATGCGTTTTTTCCTGAATATATTCAGGAAAAAACGCATACGCCCTTTTTGGCCAACCAAGCAAGCTTGCAAAGGAAATCTGCACTACAATGAAGTCTCACTTCCCGGCGGTCAAAAGGGCCATCTGAAAAAAGTGTAAAATCCAGAAAGGCAGGACAGGCCATGGAGAACTGGGAGCCTTGTTATGCTGATGGGCGGGATGTAAATTGCCAACAGACACTCAGGAGAAGTGTATGGTGTTTCCTGAAACATCTAAAAAACAAAGCAACAGAGCCTAGGGCACTTCCACTTATGGTCCTATAGCTTAGGGAATTTAAAATAAAAAAGACACAGCCACCCCAAAGTTTGGGACGCCTCTGTTTACAAGAACCTCGTTTACAGTACAAGTTCAACATCGCAGAAAGTGAAAAATGGATAAAGAAGTTGTGGTATTTACTTACAAAGCAATATCACTCAGCAATGAAATCTATGTCATCAGGCCCTTAGCATCACAATGAGTGAGTTCAGGTATGATGATTCTAACTGAAATAAGTCACACAGAAAAAGAAACATCATAAGATATCAGTAATACACGGAATGTAAACTTGGCTACACAGGAACTGAATTACAGAACACAACAGCGTCTCAAATTTAGAAAACAAACTTATGCTTGCTTAAGGGGAAAGGTGAGTTGGGGTGCTGCATAAAACCAGAGATTGAAATGAGCACAGATCAAGTTCCTTAAGTGAAATATGGAATAGACAAGAGCTACTCCTTGCTCAACGAAATGGACTCAACACCGCATATTAAACGCCTAAGAATGTACCTGACTAGTAAGTATCGTAAAACCTATGGATTGCTATGTCTCCAAAAGAGAATCAAGCATGTGTACAGGGCCATAAACGCAGCAGTGATAGGATTGGAGAGGTTCGGTGAGCAAATGAAGACCCTTTGAAGTCTTATTGCATGGTACCCATTCCACAGGTTTCAACTACCCAGGTTTAAGGTATTCTTCCTTCAGCTAAAACATGTATGTGGAACCTAGTGTATGATCAACCATGTGATCGGGAGATGTATTCAAATATGTCTCAGTTTTCGTACCCTGGTATTCGGGTGCAACATTCCAGACGCTTTACTAACACTCTCCCGACTTGGAGAGTCAGTCCCTTTAACCTCCTGTTTGGCCCAGTTTGCAATTTCTGCGGAAGATGAACAGGAATAGCGAGAACCAATGAGAGACTAGCTGGAGGTGTCTGGACGGGCAAATTTAACTCTCATTTCCCACCAGGAAGAGGAAATAACCAAAGGCTCAGCGTGCCGTGCCGGAACCAGATTAGGGCCTGAAGCCATCGTGCGGTGTTGCGGCCAGGTCACAAGAAAGCGAGTTGAAGAAAGGAGCTCAGGGGCACTGTAATTCACAAACCTACAGAGTTATAAATGACAGCTATCATCCAAAAATAGACTGAAGTAAGGCTGCCAAGAGGACTTGAAAGCGGGGCAGAATTGCAGGAAACCGATTTCAGGAGGTAGCCTGAAATTGCATTGAAAGCATAGGAAAAGAGGCAGAATGTCCACAATGATGCACTTGGCCAAAAAGGGCGTATGCGTTTTTTCCTGAATATATTCAGGAAAAAACGCATACGCCCTTTTTGGCCAACCAAGCAAGCTTGCAAAGGAAATCTGCACTACAATGAAGTCTCACTTCCCCCCGGTCAAAAGGGCCATCTGAAAAATGTGTAAAATCCAGAAAGGCAGGACAGGCCATGGAGAACTGGGAGCCTTGTTATGCTGATGGGCGGGATGTAAATTGCCAACAGACACTGGGGAGAAGTGTATGGTGTTTCCTGAAACATCTAAAAAACAAAGCAACAGAGCCTAGGGCACTTCCACTTATGGTCCTATAGCTTAGGGAAATTAAAGTCAAAAATACACAGCCACCCCAAAGTTTGGGATGCCTCTGTTTACAAGAACCTCGTTTACAGTACAAGTTCAACATTGCAGAAAGTGAAAAATGGATAAAGAAGTTGTGGTATTTACTTACAAAGCAATATCACTCAGCAATGAAATCTATGTCATCAGGCCCTTAGCATCACAATGAGTGGATTCAGGTATGATGATTCTAACTGAAATAAGTCACACAGAAAAAGAAACATCATAAGATATCAGTAATACACGGAATGTAAACTTGGCTACACAGGAACTGAATTACAGAGCAGAACAGGGTCTCAAATTTAGAAAACCAACTTATGCTTGCTTAAGGGTAAAGGTGAGTTGGGGTGCTGCATAAAACCAGAGATTGAAATGAGCACAGATAAAGTTCCTTTAGTCAAATATGGAATAGAGAAGAGCTACTCCTTGCTCAACGAAATGGACTCAACGCCACATATTAAACGCCTAAGAATGTACCTGACTAGTAAGTATCGTAAAACCTATGGATTGCTATGTCTCCAAAAGAGAATCAAGCATGTGTACAGGGGCATAAACGCAGCAGTGATAGGATTGGAGAGGTTCGGTGAACAAATGAAGACCCTTTGAAGTCATATTGCATGGTACCCTTTCCACGGGTCTTAACTCTCCAGGTTTAAGGTATTCTTCCTTCAGCTAAAACATGCATGTGGAACCCAAGTATGATCAACCATGTGAACGGGAGACGTGTTCAAATATGTCTCAGTTTTCCTCCCCTGGTACTCGGGTGCTACATTCCAGACGCTTTACTAACACTCTCCCCACTTGGAGAGTCAGCGCCTTTAACCTCCTGTTTGGCCCAGTTTGTAATTACTGCGGAAGATGAACAGGAATAGCGAGAACCAATGAGAGACTAGCTGGAGGTGTCTGGACGGGCAAATTTAACTCTCATTTCCCAACAGGAAGAGGAAATAACCAAAGGCTCAGCGTGCCGTGCCGGAACCAGATTAGGGCCTGAAGCCATCCTGCGGTGTTGCGGCCAGGTCACAAGAAAGCGAGTTGAAGAAAGGAGCTCAGGGGCACTGTAATTCACAAACCTGCAGAGTTATAAATGACAGCTATCGTCCAAAAATAGACTGAAGTAAGGCTGCCAAGAGGACTTGAAAGCGGGGCAGAATTGCAGGAAACCGATTTCAGGAGGTAGACTGGAATTGCATTGAAAGCATAGGAAAAGAGGCAGAACGTCCACAATGATGCACTTGGCCAAAAAGGGCGTATGCGTTTTTTCCTGAATATATTCAGGAAAAAACGCATACGCCCTTTTTGGCCAACCAAGCAAGCTTGCAAAGGAAATCTGCACTACAATGAAGTCTCACTTCCCCCCGGTCAAAAGGGCCATCTGAAAAAAGTGTAAAATCCAGAAAGGCAGGACAGGCCATGGAGAACTGGGAGCCTTGTTATGCTGATGGGCGGGATGTAAATTGCCAACAGACACTCGGGAGAAGTGTATGGTGTTTCCTGAAACATCTAAAAAACAAAGCAACAGAGCCTAGGGCACTTCCACTTATGGTCCTATAGATTAGGGAAATTAAAATCAAAAAGACACAGCCACCCCAAAGTTTGGGACGCCTCTGTTTACAAGAACCTCGTTTACAGTACAAGTTCAACATCGCAGAAAGTGAAAAATGGATAAAGAACTTGTGGTATTCACTTACAAAGCAATATCACTCAGCAATGAAATCTATGTCATCAGGCCCTTAGCAGCACAATGAGTGGATTCAGGTATGATGATTCTAACTGAAATAAGTCACACAGAAAAAGAAACATCATAAGATATCAGTAATACACGGAATGTAAACTTGGCTACACAGGAACTGAATTACAGAACAGAACAGGGTCTCAAATTTAGAAAACCAACTTATGCTTGCTTAAGGGTAAAGGTGAGTTGGGGTGCTGCATAAAACCAGAGATTGAAATGAGCACAGATAAAGTTCTTTAAGCGAAATATGGAATAGACAAGAGCTACTCCTTGCTCAACGAAATGGACTCAACACCGCATATTAAACGTCTAAGAATGTACCTGACTAGTAAGTATCTTAAAACCTATGGATTGCTATGTCTCCGAAAGAGAATCAAGCATGTGTACAGGGTCCTAAACGTAGCAGTGATAGGACTGGAGAGGTTCGTGAGCAAATGAAGACCCTTTGAAGTCATATTGCATGGTACCCATTCCACGGGTTTCAACTCTCCAGGTTTAAGGTATTCTTCCTTCAGCTAAAACATGCATGTGGAACCTAGAGTATGATCAACCATGTGAACGGGAGACGTGTTCAAATATGTCTCAGTTTTCCTCCCCTGGTACTCGGGTGCAACATTCCAGACGCTTTACTAACACTCTCCCCACTTGGAGAGTGAGCGCCTTTAACCTCCTGTTTGGTCCAGTTTGCAATTTCTGCGGAAGATGAACAGGAATAGCGAGAACCAATGAGAGGCTAGCTGGAGGTGTCTGGACGGGCAAATTTAACTCTCATTTCCCACCAGGAAGAGGAAATAACCAAAGGCTCAGCGTGCCGTGCCGGAACCAGATTAGGGCCTGAAGCCATCCTGCGGTGTTGCGGCCAGGTCACAAGAAAGCGAGTTGAAGAAAGGAGCTCAGGGGCACTGTAATTCACAAACCTGCAGAGTTATAAATGACAGCTATCGTCCAAAAATAGACTGAAGTAAGGCTGCCAAGAGGACTTGAATGTGGGGCAGAATTGCAGGAAACCGATTTCAGGAGGTAGACTGGAATTGCATTGAAAGCATAGGAAAAGAGGCAGAACGTCCACAATGATGCACTTGGCCAAAAAGGGCGTATGCGTTTTTTCCTGAATATATTCAGGAAAAAACGCATACGCCCTTTTTGGCCAACCAAGCAAGCTTGCAAAGGAAATCTGCACTACAATGAAGTCTCACTTCCCCCCGGTCAAAAGGGCCATCTGAAAAAAGTGTAAAATCCAGAAAGGCAGGACAGGCCATGGAGAACTGGGAGTCTTGTTATGCTGATGGGCGGGATGTAAATTGCCAACAGACACTGGAGAGAAGTTTATGGTGTTTCCTGAAACATCTAAAAAACAAAGCAGCAGAGCCTAGGGCACTGCCACTTATGGTCCTATAGCTTAGGGAAATTAAAATCAAAAAGACACAGCCACCCCAAAGTTTGGGACGCCTCTGTTTACAAGAACCTCGTTTACAGTACAAGTTCAACATCGCAGAAAGTGAAAAATGGATAAAGAAGTTGTGGTATTTACTTACAAAGCAATATCACTCAGCAATGAAATCTATGTCATCAGGCCCTTAGCAGCACAATGAGTGGATTCAGGTACGATGATTCTAACTGAAATAAGTCACACAGAAAAAGAAACATCATAAGATATCACTAATACACGGAATGTAAACTTGGCTACACAGGAACTGCATTCCAAAACAGAACAGGGTCTCAAATTTAGAAAACCAACTTATGCTTGCTTAAGGGGAAAGGTGAGTTGGGGTGCTGCATAAAACCAGAGATTGAAATGAGCACAGATAAAGTTCCTTAAGCCAAATATGGAATAGACAAGAGCTACTCCTTGCTCAACGAAATGGACTCAAAACCCCATATTAAACGCCTAAGAATGTACCTGACTAGTAAGTATCTTAAAACCTATGGATTGCTATGTCTCCAAAAGAGAATCAAGCGTGTGTACAGGGGCATAAACGCAGCAGTGATAGGATTGGAGAGGTTCGGTGAGCAAATGAAGACCCTTTGAAGTCATATTGCATGGTACCCATTCCACGGGTCTCAACTCTCCAGGTTTAAGGTATTCTTCCTTCAGCTAAAACATGCATGTGGAACCCAGAGTATGATCAACCATGTTAACGGGAGTCGTGTTCAAATATGTCTCAGTTTTGCTCCCCTGGTACTCGGGTGCAACATTCCAGACGCTTTACTAACACTCTCCCGACTTGGAGAGTCAGTCCCTTTAACCTCCTGTTTGGCCCAGTTTGCAATTTCTGCGGAAGATGAACAGGAATAGCGAGAACCAATGAGAGGCTAGCTGGAGGTGTCTGGACGGGCAAATTTAACTCTCATTTCCCACCAGGAAGAGGAATTAAGCAAAGGCTCAGCATGCCGGGCCGGAACCAGATTAGGGCCTGAAGCCATCCTGCGGTGTTACGGCCAGGTCACAAGAAAGCGAGTTGAAGAAAGGAGCTCAGGGGCACTGTAATTCACAAACCTGCAGAGTTATAAATGACAGCTATCGTCCAAAAATAGACTGAAGTAAGGCTGCCAAGAGGACTTGAAAGCGGGGCAGAATTGCAGGAAACCGATTTCAGGAGGTAGACTGGAATTGCATTGAAAGCATAGGAAAAGAGGCAGAACGTCCACAATGATGCACTTGGCCAAAAAGGGCGTATGCGTTTTTTCCTGAATATATTCAGGAAAAAACGCATACGCCCTTTTTGGCCAACCAAGCAAGCTTGCAAAGGAAATCTGCACTACAATGAAGTCTCACTTCCCCCCGGTCAAAAGGGCCATCTGAAAAAAGTGTAAAATCCAGAAAGGCAGGACAGGCCATGGAGAACTGGGAGCCTTGTTATGCTGAAGGGCGGGATGTAAATTGCCAACAACCACTCGGGAGAAGTGTATGGTGTTTCCTGAAACATCTAAAAAACAAAGCAACAGAGCCTAGGGCACTTCCACTTATGGTCCTATAGCTTAGGCAATTTAAAATCAAAAAGACACAGCCACCCCAAAGTTTGGAACGGCTCTGTTTACAAGAACCTCGTTTACAGTACAAGTTCAACATCGCAGAAAGTGAAAAATGGATAAAGAAGTTGTGGTATTTACTTACAAAGCAATATCACTCAGCAATGAAATCTATGTCATCAGGCACTTAGCAGCACAATGAGTGGATTCAGGTATGATGATTCTAAGTGAAATAAGTCACAAAGAAAAAGAAACATCATAAGATATCAGTAATACACGGAATGTAAACTTGGCTACAAGGAACTGAATTACAGAACAGAACAGGGTCTCAAATTTAGAAAACCAACTTATTCTTGCTTAAGGGTAAAGGTGAGTTGGGGTGCTGCATAAAACCAGAGATTGAAATGAGCGCAGATAAAGTTCCTTAAGCCAAATATGGAATAGACAAGAGCTACTCCTTGCTCAACGAAATGGACTCAACACCGCATATTAAACGCGTAAGAATGTACCTGACTAGTAAGTATCTTAAAACCTATGGATTGCTATGTCTCCGAAAGAGAATCAAGCATGTATACAGGGGCATAAACGCAGCAGTGATAGGATTGGAGAGGTTCGGTGAGCAAATGAAGACCCTTTGAAGTCATATTGCATGGTACCCATTCCACGGGTTTCAACTACCCAGGTTTAAGGTATTCTTCCTTCAGCTAAATCATGCATGTGCAACCTAGAGTATGATCAACCATGTGATCGGGAGACGTGTTCAAATATGTCTCAGTTTTCGTACCCTGGTACTCGGGTGCAACATTCCAGACGCTTTACTAACACTCTCCCGACTTGCAGAGTCAGTCGTTTTAACCTCCTGTGTGGCCCAGTTTGCAATTTCTGCGGAAGATGAACAGGAATAGCGAGAACCAATTAAAGGCCAGCTGGAGGTGTCTGGACGGGCAAATTTAACTCTCATTTCCCACCAGGAAGAGGAATTAACCAAAGGCTCAGCGTGCCGTGCCGGAACCAGATTAGGGCCTGAAGCCATCCTGCGGTGTTGCGGCCAGCTCACAAGAAAGCAAGTTGAAGAAAGGTGCTCAGGGGCACTGTAATTCACAAACCTGCAGAGTTATAAATGACAGCTATCGTCCAAAAATAGACTGAAGTAAGGCTGCCAAGAGGACTTGAAAGCGGGGCAGAATTGCAGGAATCTGATTTCAGGAGGTAGACTGAAATTGCATTGAAAGCATAGGAAAAGAGGCAGAACGTCCACAATGATGCACTTGGCCAAAAAGGGCGTATGCGTTTTTTCCTGAATATATTCAGGAAAAAACGCATACGCCCTTTTTGGCCAACCAAGCAAGCTTGCAAAGGATATCTGCACTACAATGAAGTCTCACTTCCCCCCGGTCAAAAGGGCCATCTGAAAAAAGTGTAAAATCCAGAAAGGCAGGACAGGCCATGGAGAACTGGGAGCTTTGTTATGCTGATGGGCGTCATGTAAATTGCCAACAGACACTGGGGAGAAGTGTATGGTGTTTCCTGAAACATCTAAAAAACAAAGCAACAGAGCCTAGGGCACTTCCACTTATGGTCCTATAGCTTAGGGAAATTAAAATCAAAAAGACACAGCCACCCCAAAGTTTGGGACGCCTCTGTTTACAAGAACCTCGTTTACAGTACAAGTTCAACATCGCAGAAAGTGAAAAATGGATAAAGAAGTTGTGGTATTTACTTACAAAGCAATATCACTCAGCAATGAAATCTATGTCATCAGGCCCTTAGCAGCACAATGAGTGGATTCAGGTACGATGATTCTAACTGAAATAAGTCACACAGAAAAAGAAACATCATAAGATATCACTAATACACGGAATGTAAACTTGGCTACACAGGAACTGCATTCCAAAACAGAACAGGGTCTCAAATTTAGAAAACCAACTTATGCTTGCTTAAGGGGAAAGGTGAGTTGGGGTGCTGCATAAAACCAGAGATTGAAATGAGCACAGATAAAGTTCCTTAAGCCAAATATGGAATAGACAAGAGCTACTCCTTGCTCAACGAAATGGACTCAAAACCCCATATTAAACGTCTAAGAATGTACCTGACTAGTAAGTATCTTAAAACCTATGGATTGCTATGTCTCCGAAAGAGAATCAAGCATGTGTACAGGGGCATAAACGCAGCAGTGATAGGATTGGAGAGGTTCGGTGAGCAAATGAAGACCCTTTGAAGTCATATTGCATGGTACCCATTCCACGGGTCTCAACTCTCCAGGTTTAAGGTATTCTTCCTTCAGCTAAAACATGCATGTGGAACCCAGAGTATGATCAACCATGTGAACGGGAGTCGTGTTCAAATATGTCTCAGTTTTGCTCCCCTGGTACTCGGGTGCAACATTCCAGACGCTTTACTAACACTCTCCCGACTTGGAGAGTCAGTCCCTTTAACCTCCTGTTTGGCCCAGTTTGCAATTTCTGCGGAAGATGAACAGGAATAGCGAGAACCAATGAGAGGCTATCTGGAGGTGTCTGGACGGGCAAATTTAACTCTCATTTCCCACCAGGAAGAGGAATTAAGCAAAGGCTCAGCATGCCGGGCCGGAACCAGATTAGGGCCTGAAGCCATCCTGCGGTGTTACGGCCAGGTCACAAGAAAGCGAGTTGAAGAAAGGAGCTCAGGGGCACTGTAATTCACAAACCTGCAGAGTTATAAATGACAGCTATCGTCCAAAAATAGACTGAAGTAAGGCTGCCAAGAGGACTTGAAAGCGGGGCAGAATTGCAGGAAACCGATTTCAGGAGGTAGACTGGAATTGCATTGAAAGCATAGGAAAAGAGGCAGAACGTCCACAATGATGCACTTGGCCAAAAAGGGCGTATGCGTTTTTTCCTGAATATATTCAGGAAAAAACGCATACGCCCTTTTTGGCCAACCAAGCAAGCTTGCAAAGGAAATCTGCACTACAATGAAGTCTCACTTCTCCCCGGTCAAAAGGGCCATCTGAAAAAAGTGTAAAATCCAGAAAGGCAACAGGCCATTGAGAACTGGGAGCCTTGTTATGCTGATGGGCGGGATGTAAATTGCCAACAGACACTCAGGAGAAGTGTATGGTGTTTCCTGAAACATCTAAAAAACAAAGCAACAGAGCCTAGGGCACTTCCACTTATGGTCCTATAGCTTAGGGAAATTAAAATCAAAAAGACACAGCCACCCCAAAGTTTGGAATGGCTCTGTTTACAAGAACCTCGTTTACAGTACAAGTTCAACATCGCAGAAAGTGAAAAATGGATAAAGAAGTTGTGGTATTCACTTACAAAGAAATATCACTCAGCAATGAAATCTATGTCATCAGGCCCTTAGCAGCACAATGAGTGGATTCAGGTATGATGATTCTAACTGAAATAAGTCACACAGAAAAAGAAACATCATAAGATATCAGTAATACACGGAATGGAAACTTGGCTACACAGGAACTGAATTACAGAACAGAACAGGGTCTCAAATTTAGAAAACCAACTTATGCTTGCTTAAGGGTAAAGGTGAGTTGGGGTGCTGCATAAAACCAGAGATTGAAATGAGCACAGATAAAGTTCCTTAAGCCAAATATGGAATAGACAAGAGCTACTCCTTGCTCAACGAAATGGACTCAACACCCCATATTAAACGCCTAAGAATGTACCTGACTAGTAAGTATCTTAAAACCTATGGATTGCTATGTCTCCAAAAGAGAATCAAGCATGTGTACAGGGGTATAAACGCAGCAGTGATAGGATTGGAGAGGTTCGGTGAGCAAATGAAGACCCTTTGAAGTCATATTGCATGGTACCCATTCCACGGGTTTCAGCTACCCAATTTAAGGTATTCTTCCTTCAGCTAAAACATGCATGTGGAACCTAGAGTATGATCAACCATTTGATCGGGAGACGTGTTCAAATATGTCTCAGTTTTCCACCCCTGGTACTCGGGTGTAACATTCCAGACGCTTTACTGACACTCTCCACACTTGAAGAGTCAGCGCCTTTAACCTCCTGTTTGGCACAGTTTGCAATTTCTGCGGAAGATGAACAGGAATAGCGAGAACCAATGAGAGACTAGCTGGAGGTGTCTGGACGGGCAAATTTAACTCTCATTTCCCACCAGGAGGAGGAAATAACCAAAGGCTCAGCGTGCCGTGCCAGAACCAGATTAGGGCCTGAAGCCATCCTGCGGTGTTGCGGCCAGCTCACAAGAAAGCGAGTTGAAGAAAGGAGCTCAGGGGCACTGTAATTCACAAACCTGCAGAGTTATAAATGACAGCTATCGTCCAAAAATAGACTGAAGTAAGGCTGCCAAGAGGACTTGAAAGCGGGGCAGAATTGCAGGAAACCGATTTCAGGAGGTAGACTGAAATTGCATTGAAAGCATAGGAAAAGAGGCAGAACGTCCACAATGATGCACTTGGCCAAAAAGGGCGTATGCGTTTTTTCCTGAATATATTCAGGAAAAAACGCATACGCCCTTTTTGGCCAACCAAGCAAGCTTGCAAAGGAAATCTGCACTACAATGAAGTCTCACTTCTCCCCGCTCAAAAGGGCCATCTGAAAAAAGTGTAAAATCCAGAAAGGCAGGACAGGCCATGGAGAACTGGGAGCCTTGTTATGCTGAAGGGCGGGATGTAAATTGCCAACAACCACTGGGGAGAAGTGTATGGTGTTTCCTGAAACATCTAAAAAACAAAGCAACAGAGCCTAGGGCACTTCCACTTATGGTCCTATAGCTTAGGCAATTTAAAATCAAAAAGACACAGCCACCCCACAGATTGGAACGGCTCTGTTTAGAAGAACCTCGTTTACAGTACAAGTTCAACATCGCAGAAAGTGAAAAATGGATAAAGAAGTTGTGGTATTTACTTACAAAGCAATATCACTCAGCAATGAAATCTATGTCATCACGCCCTTAGCAGCACAATGAGTGGATTCAGGTATGATGATTCTAAGTGAAATAAGTCACAAAGAAAAAGAAACATCATAAGATATCAGTAATACACGGAATGTAAACTTGGCTACAAGGAACTGAATTACAGAACAGAACAGGGTCTCAAATTTAGAAAACCAACTTATTCTTGCTTAAGGGTAAAGGTGAGTTGGGGTGCTGCATAAAACCAGAGATTGAAATGAGCACAGATAAAGTTCCTTAAGCCAAATATGGAATAGACAAGAGCTACTCCTTGCTCAACGAAATGGACTCAACACCCCATATTAAACGCCTAAGAATGTACCTGACTAGTAAGTATCTTAAAACCTATGGATTGCTATGTCTCCGAAAGAGAATCAAGCATGTGTACAGGGGCATAAACGCAGCAGTGATAGGATTGGAGAGGTTCGGTGAGCAAATGAAGACCCTTTGAAGTCATATTGCATGGTACCCATTACACGGGTTTCAACTACCCAGGTTTAAGGTATTCTTCCTTCAGCTAAAACATGCATGTGGAACCTAGAGTATGATCAACCATATGATCGGGAGACGTGTTCAAATATGTCTCACTTTTCGTACCCTGGTACCCGGGTGCAACATTCCAGACGCTTTACTAACACTCTCCCGACTTGCAGAGTCAGTCCCTTTAACCTCCTGTTTGGCCCAGTTTGCAATTTCTGCGGAAGATCAACAGGAATAGCGAGAACCAATTAGAGGCTAGCTGGAGGTGTCTGGACGGGCAAATTTAACTCTCATTTCCCACCAGGAAGAGGAATTAACCAAAGGCTCAGCGTGCCGTGCCGGAACCAGATTAGGGCCTGAAGCCATCCTGCGGTGTTGCGGCCAGCTCAAAAGAAAGCGAGTTGAAGAAAGGAGCTCAGGGGCACTGTAATTCACAAACATGCAGAGTTATAAATGACAGCTATCGTCCAAAAATAGACTGAAGTAAGGCTGCCAAGAGGACTTGAAAGCGGGGTAGAATTGCAGGAAACCGATTTCAGGAGGTAGACTGGAATTGCATTGAAAGCATAGGAAAAGAGGCAGAACGTCCACAATGATGCACTTGGCCAAAAAGGGCGTATGCGTTTTTTCCTGAATATATTCAGGAAAAAATGCATACGCCCTTTTTGGCCAACCAAGCAAGCTTGCAAAGGAAATCTGCACTACAATGAAGTCTCACTTCTCCCCGGTCAAAAGGGCCATCTGAAAAAAGTGTAAAATCCAGTAAGGCAACAGGCCATTGAGAACTGGGAGCCTTGTTATGCTGATTGGCAGGATGTAAATTGCCAACAGACACTCAGGAGAAGTGTATGGTGTTTGTGAAACATCTAAAAAACAAAGCAACAGAGCCTAGGGCACTTCCACTTATGGTCCTATACCTTAGGGAAATTAAAATCAAAAAGACACAGCCACCCCATAGTTTGGGACGCCTCTGTTTACAAGAACCTCGTTTACAGTACAAGTTCAACATCGCAGAAAGTGAAAAATGGATAAAGAAGTTGTGGTATTCACTTACAAAGCAATATCACTCAGCAATGAAATCTATGTCATCAGGCCCTTAGCAGCACAATGAGTGGATTCAGGTATGATGATTCTAACTGAAATAAGTCACACAGAAAAAGAAACATCATAAGATATCAGTAATACACGGAATGGAAACTTGGCTACACAGGAACTGAATTACAGAACAGAACAGGGTCTCAAATTTAGAAAACCAACTTATGCTTGCTTAAGGGTAAAGGTGAGTTGGGGTGCTGCATAAAACCAGAGATTGAAATGAGCACAGATAAAGTTCCTTAAGCCAAATATGGAATAGACAAGAGCTACTCCTTGCTCAATGAAATGGACTCAACACCGCATATTAAACGCCTAAGAATGTACCTGACTAGTAAGTATCTTAAAACCTATGGATTGCTATGTCTCCAAAAGAGAATCAAGCATGTGTACAGGGGCATAAACGCAGCAGTGATAGGATTGGAGAGGTTCGGTGAGCAAATGAAGACCCTTTGAAGTCATATTGCATGGTACCCATTCCACGGGTTTCAGCTACCCAATTTAAGGTATTCTTCCTTCAGCTAAAACATGCATGTGGAACCTAGAGTATGATCAACCATTTGATCGGGAGACGTGTTCAAATATGTCTCAGTTTTCGTACCCTGGTACTCGGGTGCAACATTCCAGACGCTTTACTCACACTCTCCCCACTTGAAGAGTCAGCGCCTTTAACCTCCTGTTTGGCACAGTTTGCAATTTATGCAGAAGATGAACAGGAATAGCGAGAACCAATGAGAGGCTAGCTGGAGGTGTCTGGACGGGCAAATTTAACTCTCATTTCCCACCAGGAGGAGGAAATAACCAAAGGCTCATTGTGCCGTGCCAGAACCAGATTAGGGCCTGAAGCCATCCTGCGGTGTTGCGGCCAGCTCACAAGAAAGCGAGTTGAAGAAAGGAGCTCAGGGGCACTGTAATTCACAAACCTGCAGAGTTATAAATGACAGCTATCGTCCAAAAATAGACTGAAGTAAGGCTGCCAAGAGGACTTGAAAGCGGGGCAGAATTGCAGGAAACCGATTTCAGGAGGTAGATTGAAATTGCATTGAAAGCATAGGAAAAGAGGCAGAACGTCCACAATGATGCACTTGGCCAAAAAGGGCGTATGCGTTTTTTCCTGAATATATTCAGGAAAAAACGCATACGCCCTTTTTGGCCAACCAAGCAAGCTTGCAAAGGAAATCTGCACTACAATGAAGTCTCACTTCCCCCCGGTCAAAAGGGCCATCTGAAAAAAGTGTAAAATCCAGAAAGGCAGGACAGGCCATGGAGAACTGGGAGCCTTGTTATGCTGAAGGGCAGGATGTAAATTGCCAGCAACCACTCGGGAGAAGTGTATGGTGTTTCCTGAAACATCTAAAAAACAAAGCAACAGAGCCTAGGGCACTTCCACTTATGGTCCTATAGCTTAGGGAAATTAAAATCAAACAGACACAGCCACCCCAAAGTTTGGGACGCCTCTGTTTACAAGAACCTCGTTTACAGTACAAGTTCAACATCGCAGAAAGTGAAAAATGGATAAAGAAGTTGTGGTATTTACTTACAATTCAGTATCACTCAGCAATGAAATCTATGTCATCAGGTCCTTAGCATCACAATGAGTGGATTCAGGTATGATGATTCTAACTGAAATAAGTCACACAGAAAAAGAAACATCATAAGATATCACTAATACATGGAATGTAAACTTGGCTACACAGGAACTGAATTACAGAACAGAACCGGGTCTCAAATTTAGAAAACCAACTTATGCTTGCTTAAGGGTAAAGGTGAGTTGGGGTGCTGCATAAAACCAGAGATTGAAATGAGCACAGATAAAGTTCCTTAAGTCAAATATGGAATAGACAAGAGCTACTCCTTGCTCAACGAAATGGACTCAACACCGCATATTAAACGCCTAAGAATGTACCTGACTAGTAAGTATCGTAAAACCTATGGATTGCTATGTCTCCGAAAGAGAATCAAGCATGTGTACAGGGGCATAAACGCAGCAGTGATAGGATTGGAGAGGTTCGGTGAGCAAATGAAGACCCTTTGAAGTCATATTGCATGGTACCCATTACACGGGTCTCAATTCTCCAAGTTTAAGGTATTCTTCCTTCAGCTAAAACATGCATGTGGAACCCAAGTATGATCAACCATGTGAACGGGAGACGTGTTCAAATATGTCTCAGTTTTCCTCCCCTGGTACTCGGGTGCAACATTCCAGACGCTTTACTAACACTCTCCCGACTTGGAGAGTCAGCGCCTTTAACCTCCTGTTTGGCCCAGTTTGCAATTTCTGCGGAAGATGAACAGAAATAGCGAGAACCAATGAGAGGCTAGCTGGAGGTATCTGGACGGGCAAATTTAACTCTCATTTCCCACCAGGAAGAGGAATTAACCAAAGGCTCAGCGTGCCGTGCCGGAACCAGATTAGGGCCTGAAGCCATCCGGCGGTGTTGCGGCCAGCTCAAAAGAAAGCGAGTTGAAGAAAGGAGCTCAGGGGCACTGTAATTCACAAACATGCAGAGTTATAAATGACAGCTATCGTCCAAAAATAGACTGAAGTAAGGCTGCCAAGAGGACTTGAAAGCGGGGCAGAATTGCAGGAAACCGATTTCAGGAGGTAGACTGGAATTGCATTGAAAGCATAGGAAAAGAGGCAGAACGTCCACAATGATGCACTTGGCCAAAAAGGGCGTATGCGTTTTTTCCTGAATATATTCAGGAAAAAACGCATACGCCCTTTTTGGCCAACCAAGCAAGCTTGCAAAGGAAATCTGCACTACAATGAAGTCTCACTTCCCCCCGGTCAAAAGGGCCATCTGAAAAAAGTGTAAAATCCAGAAAGGCAGGACAGGCCATGGAGAACTGGGAGCCTTGTTATGCTGAAGGGCAGGATGTAAATTGCCAGCAACCACTCGGGAGAAGTGTATGGTGTTTCCTGAAACATCTAAAAAACAAAGCAACAGAGCCTAGGGCACTTCCACTTATGGTCCTATAGCTTAGGGAAATTAAAATCAAACAGACACAGCCACCCCAAAGTTTGGGACGCCTCTGTTTACAAGAACCTCGTTTACAGTACAAGTTCAACATCGCAGAAAGTGAAAAATGGATAAAGAAGTTGTGGTATTTACTTACAATTCAGTATCACTCAGCAATGAAATCTATGTCATCAGGTCCTTAGCATCACAATGAGTGGATTCAGGTATGATGATTCTAACTGAAATAAGTCACACAGAAAAAGAAACATCATAAGATATCACTAATACATGGAATGTAAACTTGGCTACACAGGAACTGAATTACAGAACAGAACCGGGTCTCAAATTTAGAAAACCAACTTATGCTTGCTTAAGGGTAAAGGTGAGTTGGGGTGCTGCATAAAACCAGAGATTGAAATGAGCACAGATAAAGTTCCTTAAGTCAAATATGGAATAGACAAGAGCTACTCCTTGCTCAACGAAATGGACTCAACACCGCATATTAAACGCCTAAGAATGTACCTGACTAGTAAGTATCGTAAAACCTATGGATTGCTATGTCTCCGAAAGAGAATCAAGCATGTGTACAGGGGCATAAACGCAGCAGTGATAGGATTGGAGAGGTTCGGTGAGCAAATGAAGACCCTTTGAAGTCATATTGCATGGTACCCATTACACGGGTCTCAATTCTCCAAGTTTAAGGTATTCTTCCTTCAGCTAAAACATGCATGTGGAACCCAAGTATGATCAACCATGTGAACGGGAGACGTGTTCAAATATGTCTCAGTTTTCCTCCCCTGGTACTCGGGTGCAACATTCCAGACGCTTTACTAACACTCTCCCCACTTGGAGAGTCAGCGCCTTTAACCTCCTGTTTGGCCCAGTTTGCAATTTCTGCGGAAGATGAACAGAAATAGCGAGAACCAATGAGAGGCTAGCTGGAGGTATCTGGACGGGCAAATTTAACTCTCATTTCCCACCAGGAAGAGGAATTAACCAAAGGCTCAGCGTGCCGTGCCGGAACCAGATTAGGGCCTGAAGCCATCCGGCGGTGTTGCGGCCAGCTCAAAAGAAAGCGAGTTGAAGAAAGGAGCTCAGGGGCACTGTAATTCACAAACATGCAGAGTTATAAATGACAGCTATCGTCCAAAAATAGACTGAAGTAAGGCTGCCAAGAGGACTTGAAAGCGGGGCAGAATTGCAGGAAACCGATTTCAGGAGGTAGACTGGAATTGCATTGAAAGCATAGGAAAAGAGGCAGAACGTCCACAATGATGCACTTGGCCAAAAAGGGCGTATGCGTTTTTTCCTGAATATATTCAGGAAAAAACGCATACGCCCTTTTTGGCCAACCAAGCAAGCTTGCAAAGGAAATCTGCACTACAATGAAGTCTCACTTCTCCCCGGTCAAAAGGGCCATCTGAAAAAAGTGTAAAATCCAGAAAGGCAACAGGCCATTGAGAACTGGGAGCCTTGTTATGCTGATGGGCGGGATGTAAATTGCCAACAGACACTCAGGAGAAGTGTATGGTGTTTCCTGAAACATCTAAAAAACAAAGCAACAGAGCCTAGGGCACTTCCACTTATGGTCCTATAGCTTAGGGAAATTAAAATCAAAAAGACACAGCCACCCCAAAGTTTGGAATGGCTCTGTTTACAAGAACCTCGTTTACAGTACAAGTTCAACATCGCAGAAAGTGAAAAATGGATAAAGAAGTTGTGGTATTCACTTACAAAGCAATATCACTCAGCAATGAAATCTATGTCATCAGGCCCTTAGCAGCACAATGAGTGGATTCAGGTATGATGATTCTAACTGAAATAAGTCACACAGAAAAAGAAACATCATAAGATATCAGTAATACACGGAATGGAAACTTGGCTACACAGGAACTGAATTACAGAACAGAACAGGGTCTCAAATTTAGAAAACCAACTTATGCTTGCTTAAGGGTAAAGGTGAGTTGGGGTGCTGCATAAAACCAGAGATTGAAATGAGCACAGATAAAGTTCCTTAAGCCAAATATGGAATAGACAAGAGCTACACCTTGCTCAACGAAATGGACTCAACACCCCATATTAAACGCCTAAGAATGTACCTGACTAGTAAGTATCTTAAAACCTATGGATTGCTATGTCTCCAAAAGAGAATCAAGCATGTGTACAGGGGTATAAACGCAGCAGTGATAGGATTGGAGAGGTTCGGTGAGCAAATGAAGACCCTTTGAAGTCATATTGCATGGTACCCATTCCACGGGTTTCAGCTACCCAATTTAAGGTATTCTTCCTTCAGCTAAAACATGCATGTGGAACCTAGAGTATGATCAACCATTTGATCGGGAGACGTGTTCAAATATGTCTCAGTTTTCCACCCCTGGTACTCGGGTGTAACATTCCAGACGCTTTACTGACACTCTCCACACTTGAAGAGTCAGCGCCTTTAACCTCCTGTTTGGCACAGTTTGCAATTTCTGCGGAAGATGAACAGGAATAGCGAGAACCAATGAGAGACTAGCTGGAGGTGTCTGGACGGGCAAATTTAACTCTCATTTCCCACCAGGAGGAGGAAATAACCAAAGGCTCAGCGTGCCGTGCCAGAACCAAATTAGGGCCTGAAGCCATCCTGCGGTGTTGCGGCCAGCTCACAAGAAAGCGAGTTGAAGAAAGGAGCTCAGGGGCACTGTAATTCACAAACCTGCAGAGTTATAAATGACAGCTATCGTCCAAAAATAGACTGAAGTAAGGCTGCCAAGAGGACTTGAAAGCGGGGCAGAATTGCAGGAAACCGATTTCAGGAGGTAGACTGAAATTGCATTGAAAGCATAGGAAAAGAGGCAGAACGTCCACAATGATGCACTTGGCCAAAAAGGGCGTATGCGTTTTTTCCTGAATATATTCAGGAAAAAACGCATACGCCCTTTTTGGCCAACCAAGCAAGCTTGCAAAGGAAATCTGCACTACAATGAAGTCTCACTTCTCCCCGCTCAAAAGGGCCATCTGAAAAAAGTGTAAAATCCAGAAAGGCAGGACAGGCCATGGAGAACTGGGAGCCTTGTTATGCTGAAGGGCGGGATGTAAATTGCCAACAACCACTCGGGAGAAGTGTATGGTGTTTCCTGAAACATCTAAAAAACAAAGCAACAGAGCCTAGGGCACTTCCACTTATGGTCCTATAGCTTAGGCAATTTAAAATCAAAAAGACACAGCCACCCCACAGATTGGAACGGCTCTGTTTACAAGAACCTCGTTTACAGTACAAGTTCAACATCGCAGAAAGTGAAAAATGGATAAAGAAGTTGTGGTATTTACTTACAAAGCAATATCACTCAGCAATGAAATCTATGTCATCACGCCCTTAGCAGCACAATGAGTGGATTCAGGTATGATGATTCTAAGTGAAATAAGTCACAAAGAAAAAGAAACATCATAAGATATCAGTAATACACGGAATGTAAACTTGGCTACAAGGAACTGAATTACAGAACAGAACAGGGTCTCAAATTTAGAAAACCAACTTATTCTTGCTTAAGGGTAAAGGTGAGTTGGGGTGCTGCATAAAACCAGAGATTGAAATGAGCACAGATAAAGTTCCTTAAGCCAAATATGGAATAGACAAGAGCTACTCCTTGCTCAACGAAATGGACTCAACACCCCATATTAAACGCCTAAGAATGTACCTGACTAGTAAGTATCTTAAAACCTATGGATTGCTATGTCTCCGAAAGAGAATCAAGCATGTGTACAGGGGCATAAACGCAGCAGTGATAGGATTGGAGAGGTTCGGTGAGCAAATGAAGACCCTTTGAAGTCATATTGCATGGTACCCATTACACGGGTTTCAACTACCCAGGTTTAAGGTATTCTTCCTTCAGCTAAAACATGCATGTGGAACCTAGAATATGATCAACCATGTGATCGGGAGACGTGTTCAAATATGTCTCAGTTTTCGTACCCTGGTACTCGGGTGCAACATTCCAGACGCTTTACTAACACTCTCCCGACTTGCAGAGTCAGTCCCTTTAACCTCCTGTTTGGCCCAGTTTGCAATTTCTGCGGAAGATGAACAGGAATAGCGAGAACCAATTAGAGGCTAGCTGGAGGTGTCTGGACGGGCAAATTTAACTCTCATTTCCCACCAGGAAGAGGAATTAACCAAAGGCTCAGCGTGCCGTGCCGGAACCAGATTAGGGCCTGAAGCCATCCTGCGGTGTTGCGGCCAGCTCAAAAGAAAGCGAGTTGAAGAAAGGAGCTCAGGGGCACTGTAATTCACAAACATGCAGAGTTATAAATGACAGCTATCGTCCAAAAATAGACTGAAGTAAGGCTGCCAAGAGGACTTGAAAGCGGGGCAGAATTGCAGGAAACCGATTTCAGGAGGTAGACTGGAATTGCATTGAAAGCATAGGAAAAGAGGCAGAACGTCCACAATGATGCACTTGGCCAAAAAGGGCGTATGCGTTTTTTCCTGAATATATTCAGGAAAAAATGCATACGCCCTTTTTGGCCAACCAAGCAAGCTTGCAAAGGAAATCTGCACTACAATGAAGTCTCACTTCTCCCCGGTCAAAAGGGCCATCTGAAAAAAGTGTAAAATCCAGAAAGGCAACAGGCCATTGAGAACTGGGAGCCTTGTTATGCTGATTGGCGGGATGTAAATTGCCAACAGACACTCAGGAGAAGTGTATGGTGTTTGTGAAACATCTAAAAAACAAAGCAACAGAGCCTAGGGCACTTCCAGTTATGGTCCTATACCTTAGGGAAATTAAAATCAAAAAGACACAGCCACCCCATAGTTTGGGACGCCTCTGTTTACAAGAACCTCGTTTACAGTACAAGTTCAACATCGCAGAAAGTGAAAAATGGATAAAGAAGTTGTGGTATTCACTTACAAAGCAATATCACTCAGCAATGAAATCTATGTCATCAGGCCCTTAGCAGCACAATGAGTGGATTCAGGTATGATGATTCTAACTGAAATAAGTCACACAGAAAAAGAAACATCATAAGATATCAGTAATACACGGAATGGAAACTTGGCTACACAGGAACTGAATTACAGAACAGAACAGGGTCTCAAATTTAGAAAACCAACTTATGCTTGCTTAAGGGTAAAGGTGAGTTGGGGTGCTGCATAAAACCAGAGATTGAAATGAGCACAGATAAAGTTCCTTAAGCCAAATATGGAATAGACAAGAGCTACTCCTTGCTCAATGAAATGGACTCAACACCGCATATTAAACGCCTAAGAATGTACCTGACTAGTAAGTATCTTAAAACCTATGGATTGCTATGTCTCCAAAAGAGAATCAAGCATGTGTACAGGGGCATAAACGCAGCAGTGATAGGATTGGAGAGGTTCGGTGAGCAAATGAAGACCCTTTGAAGTCATATTGCATGGTACCCATTCCACGGGTTTCAGCTACCCAATTTAAGGTATTCTTCCTTCAGCTAAAACATGCATGTGGAACCTAGAGTATGATCAACCATTTGATCGGGAGACGTGTTCAAATATGTCTCAGTTTTCGTACCCTGGTACTCGGGTGCAACATTCCAGACGCTTTACTAACACTCTCCCCACTTGAAGAGTCAGCGCCTTTAACCTCCTGTTTGGCACAGTTTGCAATTTCTGCAGAAGATGAACAGGAATAGCGAGAACCAATGAGAGGCTAGCTGGAGGTGTCTGGACGGGCAAATTTAACTCTCATTTCCCACCAGGAGGAGGAAATAACCAAAGGCTCATTGTGCCGTGCCAGAACCAGATTAGGGCCTGAAGCCATCCTGCGGTGTTGCGGCCAGCTCACAAGAAAGCGAGTTGAAGAAAGGAGCTCAGGGGCACTGTAATTCACAAACCTGCAGAGTTATAAATGACAGCTATCGTCCAAAAATAGACTGAAGTAAGGCTGCCAAGAGGACTTGAAAGCGGGGCAGAATTGCAGGAAACCGATTTCAGGAGGTAGATTGAAATTGCATTGAAAGCATAGGAAAAGAGGCAGAACGTCCACAATGATGCACTTGGCCAAAAAGGGCGTATGCGTTTTTTCCTGAATATATTCAGGAAAAAACGCATACGCCCTTTTTGGCCAACCAAGCAAGCTTGCAAAGGAAATCTGCACTACAATGAAGTCTCACTTCCCCCCGGTCAAAAGGGCCATCTGAAAAAAGTGTAAAATCCAGAAAGGCAGGACAGGCCATGGAGAACTGGGAGCCTTGTTATGCTGAAGGGCAGGATGTAAATTGCCACCAACCACTCCGGAGAAGTGTATGGTGTTTCCTGAAACATCTAAAAAACAAAGCAACAGAGCCTAGGGCACTTCCACTTATGGTCCTATAGCTTAGGGAAATTAAAATCAAACAGACACAGCCACCCCAAAGTTTGGGACGCCTCTGTTTACAAGAACCTCGTTTACAGTACAAGTTCAACATCGCAGAAAGTGAAAAATGGATAAAGAAGTTGTGGTATTTACTTACAATTCAGTATCACTCAGCAATGAAATCTATGTCATCAGGTCCTTAGCATCACAATGAGTGGATTCAGGTATGATGATTCTAACTGAAATAAGTCACACAGAAAAAGAAACATCATAAGATATCACTAATACATGGAATGTAAACTTGGCTACACAGGAACTGAATTACAGAACAGAACCGGGTCTCAAATTTAGAAAACCAACTTATGCTTGCTTAAGGGTAAAGGTGAGTTGGGGTGCTGCATAAAACCAGAGATTGAAATGAGCACAGATAAAGTTCCTTAAGTCAAATATGGAATAGACAAGAGCTACTCCTTGCTCAACGAAATGGACTCAACACCGCATATTAAACGCCTAAGAATGTACCTGACTAGTAAGTATCGTAAAACCTATGGATTGCTATGTCTCCGAAAGAGAATCAAGCATGTGTACAGGGGCATAAACGCAGCAGTGATAGGATTGGAGAGGTTCGGTGAGCAAATGAAGACCCTTTGAAGTCATATTGCATGGTACCCATTACACGGGTCTCAATTCTCCAAGTTTAAGGTATTCTTCCTTCAGCTAAAACATGCATGTGGAACCCAAGTATGATCAACCATGTGAACGGGAGACGTGTTCAAATATGTCTCAGTTTTCCTCCCCTGGTACTCGGGTGCAACATTCCAGACGCTTTACTAACACTCTCCCCACTTGGAGAGTCAGCGCCTTTAACCTCCTGTTTGGCCCAGTTTGCAATTTCTGCGGAAGATGAACAGAAATAGCGAGAACCAATGAGAGGCTAGCTGGAGGTATCTGGACGGGCAAATTTAACTCTCATTTCCCACCAGGAAGAGGAATTAACCAAAGGCTCAGCGTGCCGTGCCGGAACCAGATTAGGGCCTGAAGCCATCCGGCGGTGTTGCGGCCAGCTCAAAAGAAAGCGAGTTGAAGAAAGGAGCTCAGGGGCACTGTAATTCACAAACATGCAGAGTTATAAATGACAGCTATCGTCCAAAAATATACTGAAGTAAGGCTGCCAAGAGGACTTGAAAACGGGGCAGAATTGCAGGAAACCGATTTCAGGAGGTAGACTGGAATTGCATTGAAAGCATAGGAAAAGAGGCAGAACGTCCACAATGATGCACTTGGCCAAAAAGGGCGTATGCGTTTTTTCCTGAATATATTCAGGAAAAAACGCATACGCCCTTTTTGGTCAACCAAGCAAGCTTGCAAAGGAAATCTGCACTACAATGAAGTCTCACTTCCCCCCGGTCAAAAGGGCCATCTGAAAAAAGTGTAAAATCCAGAAAGGCAGGACAGGCCATGGAGAACTGGGAGCCTTGTTATGCTGATGGGCGGGATGTAAATTGCCAACAGACACTGGGGAGAAGTGTATGGTGTTTCCTGAAACATCTAAAAAACAAAGCAACAGAGCCTAGGGCACTGCCACTTATGGTCCTATAGCTTAGGGAAATTAAAATCAAAAAGACACAGCCACCCCAAAGTTTGGGACGCCTCTGTTTACAAGAACCTCGTTTACAGTACAAGTTCAACATCGCAGAAAGTGAAAAATGGATAAAGAAGTTGTGGTATTTACTTACAAAGCAATATCACTCAGCAATGAAATCTATGTCATCAGGCCCTTAGCAGCACAATGAATGGATTCAGGTACGATGATTCTAACTGAAATAAGTCACACAGAAAAAGAAACATCATAAGATATCACTAATACACGGAATGTAAACTTGGCTACACAGGAACTGCATTCCAAACCAGAACAGGGTCTCAAATTTAGAAAACCAACTTATGCTTGCTTAAGGGGAAAGGTGAGTTGGGGTGCTGCATAAAACCAGAGATTGAAATGAGCACAGATAAAGTTCCTTAAGCCAAATATGGAATAGACAAGAGCTACTCCTTGCTCAACGAAATGGACTCAAAACCCCATATTAAACGCCTAAGAATGTACCTGACTACTAAGTATCTTAAAACCTATGGATTGCTATGTCTCCGAAAGAGAATCAAGCATGTGTACAGGGGCATAAACGCAGCAGTGATAGGATTGGAGAGGTTCGGTGAGCAAATGAAGACCCTTTGAAGTCATATTGCATGGTACCCATTACACGGGTCTCAACTCTCCAGGTTTAAGGTATTCTTCCTTCAGCTAAAACATGCATGTGGAACCCAGAGTATGATCAACCATGTGAACGGGAGTCGTGTTCAAATATGTCTCAGTTTTGCTCCCCTGGTACTCGGGTGCAACATTCCAGACGCTTTACTAACACTCTCCCGACTTGGAGAGTCAGTCCCTTTAACCTCCTGTTTGGCCCAGTTTGCAATTTCTGCGGAAGATGAACAGGAATAGTGAGAACCAATGAGAGGCTAGCTGGAGGTGTCTGGACGGGCAAATTTAACTCTCATTTCCCACCAGGAAGAGGAATTAACCAAAGGCTCAGCATGCGGGGCCGGAACCAGATTAGGGCCTGAAGCCATCCTGCGGTGTTACGGCCAGGTCACAAGAAAGCGAGTTGAAGAAAGGAGCTCAGGGGCACTGTAATTCACAAACCTGCAGAGTTATAAATGACAGCTATCGTCCAAAAATAGACTGAAGTAAGGCTGCCAAGAGGACTTGAAAGCGGGGCAGAATTGCAGGAAACCGATTTCAGGAGGTAGACTGGAATTGAATTGAAAGCATAGGAAAAGAGGCAGAACGTCCACAATGATGCACTTGGCCGAAAAGGGCGTATGCGTTTTTTCCTGAATATATTCAGGAAAAAACGCATACGCGCTTTTTGGCCAACCAAGCAAGCTTGCAAAGGAAATCTGCACTACAATGAAGTCTCACTTCTCCCCGGTCAAAAGGGCCATCTGAAAAAAGTGTAAAATCCAGAAAGGCAACAGGCCATTGAGAACTGGGAGCCTTGTTATGCTGATGGGCGGGATGTAAACTGCCAACAGACACTCAGGAGAAGTGTATGGTGTTTCCTGAAACATCTAAAAAACAAAGCAACAGAGCCTAGGGCACTTCCACTTATGGTCCTATAGCTTAGGGAAATTAAAATCAAAAAGACACAGCCACCCCAAAGTTTGGAATGGCTCTGTTTACAAGAACCTCGTTTACAGTACAAGTTCAACATCGCAGAAAGTGAAAAATGGATAAAGAAGTTGTGGTATTCACTTACAAAGCAATATCACTCAGCAATGAAATCTATGTCATCAGGCCCTTAGCAGCACAATGAGTGGATTCAGGTATGATGATTCTAACTGAAATAAGTCACACAGAAAAAGAAACATCATAAGATATCAGTAATACACGGAATGGAAACTTGGCTACACAGGAACTGAATTACAGAACAGAACAGGGTCTCAAATTTAGAAAACCAACTTATGCTTGCTTAAGGGTAAAGGTGAGTTGGGGTGCTGCATAAAACCAGAGATTGAAATGAGCACAGATAAAGTTCCTTAAGCCAAATATGGAATAGACAAGAGCTACTCCTTGCTCAACGAAATGGACTCAACACCCCATATTAAACGCCTAAGAATGTACCTGACTAGTAAGTATCTTAAAACCTATGGATTGCTATGTCTCCAAAAGAGAATCAAGCATGTGTACAGGGGTATAAACGCAGCAGTGATAGGATTGGAGAGGTTCGGTGAGGAAATGAAGACCCTTTGAAGTCATATTGCATGGTACCCATTCCACGGGTTTCAGCTACCCAATTTAAGGTATTCTTCCTTCAGCTAAAACATGCATGTGGAACCTAGAGTATGATCAACCATTTGATCGGGAGACGTGTTCAAATATGTCTCAGTTTTCAACCCCTGGTACTCGGGTGCAACATTCCAGACGCTTTACTGACACTCTCCACACTTGAAGAGTCAGCGCCTTTAACCTCCTGTTTGGCACAGTTTGCAATTTCTGCGGAAGATGAACAGGAATAGTGAGAACCAATGAGAGGCTAGCTGGAGGTGTCTGGACGGGCAAATTTAACTCTCATTTCCCACCAGGAGGAGGAAATAACCAAAGGCTCAGCGTGCCGTGCCAGAACCAGATTAGGGCCTGAAGCCATCCTGCGGTGTTGCGGCCAGCTCACAAGAAAGCGAGTTGAAGAAAGGAGCTCAGGGGCACTGTAATTCACAAACCTGCAGAGTTATAAATGACAGCTATCGTCCAAAAATAGACTGAAGTAAGGCTGCCAAGAGGACTTGAAAGCGGGGCAGAATTGCAGGAAACCGATTTCAGGAGGTAGACTGAAATTGCATTGAAAGCATAGGAAAAGAGGCAGAACGTCCACAATGATGCACTTGGCCAAAAAGGGCGTATGCGTTTTTTCCTGAATATATTCAGGAAAAAACGCATACGCCCTTTTTGGCCAACCAAGCAAGCTTGCAAAGGAAATCTGCACTACAATGAAGTCTCACTTCTCCCCGGTCAAAAGGGCCATCTGAAAAAAGTGTAAAATCCAGAAAGGCAACAGGCCATTGAGAATGGGAGCCTTGTTATGCTGATTGGCGGGATGTAAATTGCCAACAGACACTCAGGAGAAGTGTATGGTGTTTGTGAAACATCTAAAAAACAAAGCAACAGAGGCTAGGGCACTTCCACTTATGGTCCTATACCTTAGGGAAATTAAAATCAAAAAGACACAGCCACCCCATAGTTTGGGACGCCTCTGTTTACAAGAACCTCGTTTACAGTACAAGTTCAACATCGCAGAAAGTGAAAAATGGATAAAGAAGTTGTGGTATTCACTTACAAAGCAATATCACTCAGCAATGAAATCTATGTCATCAGGCCCTTAGCAGCACAATGAGTGGATTCAGGTATGATGATTCTAACTGAAATAAGTCACACAGAAAAAGAAACATCATAAGATATCAGTAATACACGGAATGGAAACTTGTCTACACAGGAACTGAATTACAGAACAGAACAGGGTCTCAAATTTAGAAAACCAACTTATGCTTGCTTAAGGGGAAAGGTGAGTTGGGGTGCTGCATAAAACCAGAGATTGAAATGAGCACAGATAAAGTTCCTTAAGCCAAATATGGAATAGACAAGAGCTACTCCTTGCTCAACAAAATGGACTCAACACCGCATATTAAACGCCTAAGAATGTACCTGACTAGTAAGTATCTTAAAACCTATGGATTGCTATGTCTCCAAAAGAGAATCAAGCATGTGTACAGGGGCATAAACGCAGCAGTGATAGGATTGGAGAGGTTCGGTGAGCAAATGAAGACCCTTTGAAGTCATATTGCATGGTACCCATTCCACGGGTTTCAGCTACCCAATTTAAGGTATTCTTCCTTCAGCTAAAACATGCATGTGGAACCTAGAGTATGATCAACCATTTGATCGGGAGACGTGTTCAAATATGTCTCAGTTTTCGTACCCTGGTACTCGGGTGCAACATTCCAGACGCTTTACTCACACTCTCCCCACTTGAAGAGTCAGCGCCTTTAACCTCCTGTTTGGCACAGTTTGCAATTTCTGCAGAAGATGAACAGGAATAGCGAGAACCAATGAGAGGCTAGCTGGAGGTGTCTGGACGGGCAAATTTAACTCTCATTTCCCACCAGGAGGAGGAAATAACCAAAGGCTCAGTGTGCCGTGCCAGAACCAGATTAGGGCCTGAAGCCATCCTGCGGTGTTGCGGCCAGCTCACAAGAAAGCGAGTTGAAGAAAGGAGCTCAGGGGCACTGTAATTCACAAACCTGCAGAGTTATAAATGACAGCTATCGTCCAAAAATAGACTGAAGTAAGGTTGCCAAGAGGACTTGAAAGCGGGGCAGAATTGCAGGAAACCGATTTCAGGAGGTAGATTGAAATTGCATTGAAAGCATAGGAAAAGAGGCAGAACGTCCACAATGATGCACTTGGCCAAAAAGGGCGTATGCGTTTTTTCCTGAATATATTCAGGAAAAAACGCATACGCCCTTTTTGGCCAACCAAGCAAGCTTGCAAAGGAAATCTGCACTACAATGAAGTCTCACTTCCCCCCGGTCAAAAGGGCCATCTGAAAAAAGTGTAAAATCCAGAAAGGCAGGACAGGCCATGGAGAACTGGGAGCCTTGTTATGCTGAAGGGCAGGATGTAAATTGCCAACAGACACTCAGGAGAAGTGTATGGTGTTTGTGAAACATCTAAAAAACAAAGCAACAGAGCCTAGGGCACTTCCACTTATGGTCCTATACCTTAGGGAAATTAAAATCAAAAAGACACAGCCACCCCATAGTTTGGGACGCCTCTGTTTACAAGAACCTCGTTTACAGTACAAGTTCAACATCGCAGAAAGTGAAAAATGGATAAGGAAGTTGTGGTATTCACTTACAAAGCAATATCACTCAGCAATGAAATCTATGTCATCAGGCCCTTAGCAGCACAATGAGTGGATTCAGGTATGATGATTCTAACTGAAATAAGTCACACAGAAAAAGAAACATCATAAGATATCAGTAATACACGGAATGGAAACTTGGCTACACAGGAACTGAATTACAGAACAGAACAGGGTCTCAAATTTAGAAAACCATCTTATGCTTGCTTAAGGGTAAAGGTGAGTTGGGGTGCTGCATAAATCCAGAGATTGAAATGAGCACAGATAAAGTTCCTTAAGCCAAATATGGAATAGACAAGAGCTACTCCTTGCTCAACGAAATGGACTCAACACCGCATATTAAACGCCTAAGAATGTACCTGACTAGTAAGTATCTTAAAACCTATGGATTGCTATGTCTCCAAAAGAGAATCAAGCATGTGTACAGGGGCATAAACGCAGCAGTGATAGGATTGGAGAGGTTCGGTGAGCAAATGAAGACCCTTTGAAGTCATATTGCATGGTACCCATTCCACGGGTTTCAGCTACCCAATTTAAGGTATTCTTCCTTCAGCTAAAACATGCATGTGGAACCTAGAGTATGATCAACCATTTGATCGGGAGACGTGTTCAAATATGTCTCAGTTTTCGTACCCTGGTACTCGGGTGCAACATTCCAGACGCTTTACTCACACTCTCCCCACTTGAAGAGTCAGCGCCTTTAACCTCCTGTTTGGCACACTTTGCAATTTCTGCAGAAGATGAACAGGAATAGCGAGAACCAATGAGAGGCTAGCTGGAGGTGTCTGGACGGGCAAATTTAACTCTCATTTCCCACCAGGAGGAGGAAATAACCAAAGGCTCAGCGTGCCGTGCCAGAACCAGATTAGGGCCTGAAGCCATCCTGCGGTGTTGCGGCCAGCTCACAAGAAAGCGAGTTGAAGAAAGGAGCTCAGGGGCACTGTAATTCACAAACCTGCAGAGTTATAAATGACAGCTATCGTCCAAAAATAGACTGAAGTGAGGCTGCCAAGAGGACTTGAAAGCGGGGCAGAATTGCAGGAAACCGATTTCAGGAGGTAGATTGAAATTGCATTGAAAGCATAGGAAAAGAGGCAGAACGTCCACAATGATGCACTTGGCCAAAAAGGGCGTATGCGTTTTTTCCTGAATATATTCAGGAAAAAACGCATACGCCCTTTTTGGCCAACCAAGCAAGCTTGCAAAGGAAATCTGCACTACAATGAAGTCTCACTTCCCCCCGGTCAAAAGGGCCATCTGAAAAAAGTGTAAAATCCAGAAAGGCAGGACAGGCCATGGAGAACTGGGAGCCTTGTTATGCTGAAGGGCAGGATGTAAATTGCCAGCAACCACTCGGGAGAAGTGTATGGTGTTTCCTGAAACATCTAAAAGACAAAGCAACAGAGCCTAGGGCACTTCCACTTATGGTCCTATAGCTTAGGGAAATTAAAATCAAAAAGACACAGCCACCCCAAAGTTTGGGACGCCTCTGTTTACAAGAACCTCGTTTACAGTACAAGTTCAACATTGCAGAAAGTGAAAAATGGATAAAGAAGTTGTGGTATTTACTTACAATTCAGTATCACTCAGCAATGAAATCTATGTCATCAGGTCCTTAGCATCACAATGAGTGGATTCAGGTATGATGATTCTAACTGAAATAAGTCACACAGAAAAAGAAACATCATAAGATATCACTAATACACGGAATGAAAACTTGGCTACACAGGAACTGAATTACAGAACAGAACCGGGTCTCAAATTTAGAAAACCAACTTATGCTTGCTTAAGGGTAAAGGTGAGTTGGGGTGCTGCATAAAACCAGAGATTGAAATGAGCACAGATAAAGTTCCTTAAGTCAAATATGGAATAGACAAGAGCTACTCCTTGCTCAACGAAATGGACTCAACACCGCATATTAAACGCCTAAGAATGTACCTGACTAGTAAGTATCGTAAAACCTATGGATTGCTATGTCTCCAAAAGAGAATCAAGCATGTGTACAGGGGCATAAACGCAGCAGTGATAGGATTGGAGAGGTTCGGTGAGCAAATGAAGACCCTTTGAAGTCATATTGCATGGTACCCATTACACGGGTCTCAATTCTCCAAGTTTAAGGTATTCTTCCTTCAGCTAAAACATGCATGTGGAACCCAAGTATGATCAACCATGTGAACGGGAGACGTGTTAATATATGTCTCAGTTTTCCTCCCCTGGTACTCGGGTGCAACATTCCAGACGCTTTACTAACACTCTCCAGACTTGCAGAGTCAGTCCCTTTAACCTCCTGTTTGGCCCAGTTTGCAATTTCTGCGGAAGATGAACAGGAATAGCGAGAACCAATGAGAGGCTAGCTGGAGGTGTCTGGACGGGCAAATTTAACTCTCATTTCCCACCAGGAAGAGGAATTAACCAAAGGCTCAGCATGCCGGGCCGGAACCAGATTAGGGCCTGAAGCCATCCTGTGGTGTTGCGGCCAGCTCAAAAGAAAGCGAGTTGAAGAAAGGAGCTCAGGGGCACTGTAATTCACAAACCTGCAGAGTTATAAATGACAGCTATCATCCAAAAATATACTGAAGTAAGGCTGCCAAGAGGACTTGAATGTGGGGCAGAATTGCAGGAGACCGATTTCAGGAGGTAGACTGGAATTGCATTGAAAGCATAGGAAAAGAGGCAGAACGTCCACAATGATGCACTTGGCCAAAAAGGGCGTATGCGTTTTTTCCTGAATATATTCAGGAAAAAACGCATACGCCCTTTTTGGCCAACCAAGCAAGCTTGCAAAGGAAATCTGCACTACAATGAAGTCTCACTTCTCCCCAGTCAAAAGGGCCATCTGAAAAAAGTGTAAAATCCAGAAAGGCAGGACAGGCCATGGAGAACTGGGAGCCTTGTTATGCTGATGAGCGGGATGTAAATTGCCAACAACCACTCTGGAGAAGTGTATGGTGTTTCCTGAAACATCTAAAAAACAAAGCAACAGAACCTAAGGCACATCCACTTATGGTCCTATAGCTTAGGGAAATTAAAATCAAAAAGACACAGCCACCCCAAAGTTTGGAACGGCTCTGTTTACAAGAACCTCGTTTGCAGTACAAGTTCAACATCGCAGAAAGTGAAAAATGGATAAAGAAGTTGTGGTATTTACTTACAAAGCAATATCACTCAGCAATGAAATCTATGTCATCAGGCCCTTAGCAGCACAATGAGTGGATTCAGGTACGATGATTCTAACTGAAATAAGTCACACAGAAAAAGAAACATCATAAGATATCACTAATACACGGAATGTTAACTTGACTACACAGGAACTGCATTCCAAAACAGAACAGGGTCTCAAATTTAGAAAACCAACTTATGCTTGCTTAAGGGGAAAGGTGAGTTGGGGTGCTGCATAAAACCAGAGATTGAAATGAGCACAGATAAAGTTCCTTAAGCCAAATATGGAATAGACAAGAGCTACTCCTTGCTCAACGAAATGGACTCAAAACCCCATATTAAACGCCTAAGAATGTACCTGACTAGTAAGTATCTTAAAACCTATGGATTGCTATGTCTCCGAAAGAGAATCAAGCATGTGTACAGGGGCATAAACGCAGCAGTGATAGGATTGGAGAGGTTCGGTGAGCAAATGAAAACCCTTTGAAGTCATATTGCATGGTACCCATTACACGGGTCTCAACTCTCCAGGTTTAAGGTATTCTTCCTTCAGCTAAAACATGCATGTGGAACCCAGAGTATGATCAACCGTGTGAACGGGAGTCGTGTTCAAATATGTCTCAGTTTTGCTCCCCTGGTACTCGGGTGCAACATTCCAGACGCTTTACTAACACTCTCCCGACTTGGAGAGTCAGTCCCTTTAAACTTCTGTTTGGCCCAGTTTGCAATTTCTGCGGAAGATGAACAGGAATAGCGAGAACCAATGAGAGGCTAGCTGGAGGTGTCTGGACGGGCAAATTTAACTCTCATTTCCCACCAGGAAGAGGAATTAAGCAAAGGCTCAGCATGCCGGGCCCGAACCAGATTAGGGCCTGAAGCCATCCTGCGGTGTTACGGCCAGGTCACAAGAAAGCGAGTTGAAGAAAGGAGCTCAGGGGCACTGTAATTCACAAACCTGCAGAGTTATAAATGACAGCTATCGTCCAAAAATAGACTGAAGTAAGGCTGCCAAGAGGACTTGAAAGCGGGGCAGAATTGCAGGAAACCGATTTCAGGAGGTAGACTGGAATTGCATTGAAAGCATAGGAAAAGAGGCAGAACGTCCACAATGATGCACTTGGCCAAAAAGGGCGTATGCGTTTTTTCCTGAATATATTCAGGAAAAAACGCATACGCCCTTTTTGGCCAACCAAGCAAGCTTGCAAAGGAAATCTGCACTACAATGAAGTCTCACTTCTCCCCGGTCAAAAGGGCCATCTGAAAAAAGTGTAAAATCCAGAAAGGCAACAGGCCATTGAGAACTGGGAGCCTTGTTATGCTGATGGGCGGGATGTAAGTTGCCAACAGACACTCAGGAGAAGTGTATGGTGTTTCCTGAAACATCTAAAAAACAAAGCAACAGAGCCTAGGGCACTTCCACTTATGGTCCTATAGCTTAGGGAAATTAAAATCAAAAAGACACAGCCACCCCAAAGTTTGGAATGGCTCTGTTTACAAGAACCTCGTTTACAGTACAAGTTCAACATCGCAGAAAGTGAAAAATGGTTAAAGAAGTTGTGGTATTTACTTACAAAGCAATATCACTCAGCAATGAAATCTATGTCATCAGGCCCTTAGCAGCACAATGAGTGGATTCAGGTATGATGATTCTAACTGAAATAAGTCACACAGAAAAAGAAACATCATAAGATATCAGTAATACACGGAATGGAAACTTGGCTACACAGGAACTGAATTACAGAACAGAACAGGGTCTCAAATTTAGAAAACCAACTTATGCTTGCTTAAGGGTAAAGGTGAGTTGGGGTGCTGCATAAAACCAGAGATTGAAAGGAGCACAGATAAAGTTCCTTAAGCCAAATATGGAATAGACAAGAGCTACTCCTTGCTCAACGAAATGGACTCAACACCGCATATTAAACGCGTAAGAATGTACCTGACTAGTAAGTATCTTAAAACCTATGGATTGCTATGTCTCCGAAAGAGAATCAAGCATGTGTACAGGGGCATAAACGCAGCAGTGATAGGATTGGAGAGGTTCGGTGAGCAAATGAAAACCCTTTGAAGTCATATTGCATGGTACCCATTCCACGGGTTTCAACTACCCAGGTTTAAGGTATTCTTCCTTCAGCTAAAACATGCATGTGGAACCTAGAGTATGATCAACCATGTGATCGGGAGACGTGTTCAAATATGTCTCAGTTTTCGTACCCTGGTACTCGGGTGCAACATTCCAGACGCTTTACTAACACTCTCCAGACTTGCAGAGTCAGTCCCTTTAACCTCCTGTTTGGCCCAGTTTGCAATTTCTGCGGAAGATGAACAGGAATAGCGAGAACCAATGAGAGGCTAGCTGGAGGTGTCTGGACGGGCAAATTTAACTCTCATTTCCCACCAGGAAGAGGAATTAACCAAAGGCTCAGCATGCCGGGCCGGAACCAGATTAGGGCCTGAAGCCATCCTGCGGTGTTGCGGCCAGGTCACAAGAAAGCGAGTTGAAGAAAGGAGCTCAGGGGCACTGTAATTCACAAACCTGCAGAGTTATAAATGACAGCTATCATCCAAAAATATACTGAAGTAAGGCTGCCAAGAGGACTTGAATGTGGGGCAGAATTGCAGGAGACCGATTTCAGGAGGTAGACTGGAATTGCATTGAAAGCATAGGAAAAGAGGCAGAACGTCCACAATGATGCACTTGGCCAAAAAGGGCGTATGCGTTTTTTCCTGAATATATTCAGGAAAAAACGCATACGCCCTTTTTGGCCAACCAAGCAAGCTTGCAAAGGAAATCTGCACTACAATGAAGTCTCACTTGCCCCCGGTCAAAAGGGCCATCTGAAAAAAGTGTAAAATCCAGAAAGGCAGGACAGGCCATGGAGAACTGGGAGCCTTGTTATGCTGATCGGCGGGATGTAAATTGCCAACAACCACTCTGGAGAAGTGTATGGTGTTTCCTGAAACATCTAAAAAACAAAGCAACAGAACCTAAGGCACATCCACTTATGGTCCTATAGCTTAGGGAAATTAAAATCAAAAAGACACAGCCACCCCAAAGTTTGGAACGGCTCTGTTTACAAGAACCTCGTTTACAGTACAAGTTCAACATCGCAGAAAGTGAAAAATGGATAAAGAAGTTGTGGTATTTACTTACAAAGCAATATCACTCAGCAATGAAATCTATGTCATCAGGCCCTTAGCAGCACAATGAGTGGATTCAGGTACGATGATTCTAACTGAAATAAGTCACACAGAAAAAGAAACATCATAAGATATCACTAATACACGGAATGTTAACTTGACTACACAGGAACTGCATTCCAAAACAGAACAGGGTCTCAAATTTAGAAAACCAACTTATGCTTGCTTAAGGGGAAAGGTGAGTTGGGGTGCTGCATAAAACCAGAGATTGAAATGAGCACAGATAAAGTTCCTTAAGCCAAATATGGAATAGACAAGAGCTACTCCTTGCTCAACGAAATGGACTCAAAACCCCATATTAAACGCCTAAGAATGTACCTGACTAGTAAGTATCTTAAAACCTATGGATTGCTATGTCTCCGAAAGAGAATCAAGCATGTGTACAGGGGCATAAACGCAGCAGTGATAGGATTGGAGAGGTTCGGTGAGCAAATGAAAACCCTTTGAAGTCATATTGCATGGTACCCATTACACGGGTCTCAACTCTCCAGGTTTAAGGTATTCTTCCTTCAGCTAAAACATGCATGTGGAACCCAGAGTATGATCAACCGTGTGAACGGGAGTCGTGTTCAAATATGTCTCAGTTTTGCTCCCCTGGTACTCGGGTGCAACATTCCAGACGCTTTACTAACACTCTCCCGACTTGGAGAGTCAGTCCCTTTAACCTTCTGTTTGGCCCAGTTTGCAATTTCTGCGGAAGATGAACAGGAATAGCGAGAACCAATGAGAGGCTAGCTGGAGGTGTCTGGACGGGCAAATTTAACTCTCATTTCCCACCAGGAAGAGGAATTAAGCAAAGGCTCAGCATGCCGGGCCCGAACCAGATTAGGGCCTGAAGCCATCCTGCGGTGTTACGGCCAGGTCACAAGAAAGCGAGTTGAAGAAAGGAGCTCAGGGGCACTGTAATTCACAAACCTGCAGAGTTATAAATGACAGCTATCGTCCAAAAATAGACTGAAGTAAGGCTGCCAAGAGGACTTGAAAGCGGGGCAGAATTGCAGGAAACCGATTTCAGGAGGTAGACTGGAATTGCATTGAAAGCATAGGAAAAGAGGCAGAACGTCCACAATGATGCACTTGGCCAAAAAGGGCGTATGCGTTTTTTCCTGAATATATTCAGGAAAAAACGCATACGCCCTTTTTGGCCAACCAAGCAAGCTTGCAAAGGAAATCTGCACTACAATGACGTCTCACTTCTCCCCGGTCAAAAGGGCCATCTGAAAAAAGTGTAAAATCCAGAAAGGCAGGACAGGCCATTGAGAACTGGGAGCCTTGTTATGCTGATGGGCGGGATGTAAGTTGCCAACAGACACTCAGGAGAAGTGTATGGTGTTTCCTGAAACATCTAAAAAACAAAGCAACAGAGCCTAGGGCACTTCCACTTATGGTCCTATAGCTTAGGGAAATTAAAATCAAAAAGACACAGCCACCCCAAAGTTTGGAATGGCTCTGTTTACAAGAACCTCGTTTACAGTACAAGTTCAACATCGCAGAAAGTGAAAAATGGATAAAGAAGTTGTGGTATTCACTTACAAAGCAATATCACTCAGCAATGAAATCTATGTCATCAGGCCCTTAGCAGCACAATGAGTGGATTCAGGTATGATGATTCTAACTGAAATAAGTCACACAGAAAAAGAAACATCATAAGATATCAGTAATACACGGAATGGAAACTTGGCTACACAGGAACTGAATTACAGAACAGAACAGGGTCTCAAATTTAGAAAACCAACTTATGCTTGCTTAAGGGTAAAGGTGAGTTGGGGTGCTGCATAAAACCAGAGATTGAAATGAGCACAGATAAAGTTCCTTAAGCCAAATATGGAATAGACAAGAGCTACTCCTTGCTCAACGAAATGGACTCAACACCGCATATTAAACGCCTAAGAATGTACCTGACTAGTAAGTATCTTAAAACCTATGGATTGCTATGTGTCCAAAAGAGAATCAAGCATGTGTACAGGGGCATAAACGCAGCAGTGATAGGATTGGAGAGGTTCGGTGAGCAAATGAAGACCCTTTGAAGTCATATTGCATGGTACCCTTTCCACGGGTTTCAGCTACCCAATTTAAGGTATTCTTCCTTCAGCTAAAACATGCATGTGGAACCTAGAGTATGATCAACCATTTGATCGGGAGACGTGTTCAAATATGTCTCAGTTTTCCTCGCCTGGTACTCGGGTGCAACATTCCAGACGCTTTACTGACACTCTCCCCACTTGAAGAGTCAGCGCCTTTAACCTCCTGTTTGGCACAGTTTGCAATTTCTGCAGAAGATGATCAGGAATAGCGAGAACCAATGAGAGGCTAGCTGGAGGTGTCTGGACGGGCAAATTTAACTCTCATTTCCCACCAGGAGGAGGAAATAACCAAAGGCTCAGCGTGCCGTGCCAGAACCAGATTAGGGCCTGAAGCCATCCTGCGGTGTTGCGGCCAGCTCACAAGAAAGGGAGTTGAAGAAAGGAGCTCAGGGGCCCTGTAATTCACAAACCTGCAGAGTTGTAAATGACAGCTATCGTCCAAAAATAGACTGAAGTAAGGCTGCCAAGAGGACTTGAAAGCGGGGCAGAATTGCAGGAAACCGGTTTCAGGAGGTAGACTGGAATTGCATTGAAAGCATAGGAAAAGAGGCAGAACGTCCACAATGATGCACTTGGCCAAAAAGGGCGTATGCGTTTTTTCCTGAATATATTCAGGAAAAAACGCATACGCCCTTTTTGGCCAACCAAGCAAGCTTGCAAAGGAAATCTGCACTACAATGAAGTCTCACTTCCCCCCGGTCAAAAGGGCCATCTGAAAAAAGTGTAAAATCCAGAAAGGCAGGACAGACCATGGAGAACTGGGAGCCTTGTTATGCTGATGGGCGGGATGTAAATTGCCAACAACCACTTGGGAGAAGTGTATGGTGTTTCCTGAAACATCTAAAAAACAAAGCAACAGAACCTAGGGCACTTCCACTTATGGTCCTATAGCTTAGGGAAATTAAAATCAAAAAGACACAGCCACCCCAAAGTTTGGAACGGCTCTGTTTACAAGAACCTCGTTTACAGTACAAGTTCAACATCGCAGAAAGTGAAAAATGGATAAAGAAGTTGTGGTATTTACTTACAAAGCAATATCACTCAGCAATGAAATCTGTGTCATCAGGCCCTTAGAAGCACAATGAGTGGATTCAGGTATGATGATTCTAACTGAAATAAGTCACACAGAAAAAGAAACATCATAAGATATCAGTAATACACGGAATGTAAACTTGGCTACACAGGAACTGAATTACAGAACAGAACAGGGTCTCAAATTTAGAAAACCAACTTATGCTTGCTTAAGGGTAAAGGTGATTTGGGGTGCTGCATAAAACCAGAGATTGAAATGAGCACAGATAAAGTTCCTTAAGCCATATATGGAATAGACAAGAGCTACTCCTTGCTCAACGAAATGGACTCAACACCCCATATTAAACGCCTAAGAATGTACCTGACTAGTAAGTATCTTAAAACCTATGGATTGCTATGTCTCCAAAAGAGAATCAAGCGTGTGTACAGGGGCATAAACGCAGCAGTGATAGGATTGGAGAGGTTCGGTGAGCAAATGAAGACCCTTTGAAGTCATATTGCATGGTACCCATTCCACGGGTCTCAACTCTCCAGGTTTAAGGTATTCTTCCTTCAGCTAAAACATGCATGTGGAACCCCGAGTATGATCAACCATGTGAACGGGAGACGTGTTCAAATATGTCTCAGTTTTCGTACCCTGGTACTCGGGTACAACATTCCAGAGGCTTTACTAACACTCTCCCGACTTGGAGAGTCAGTCCCTTTAACCTCCTGTTTGGCCGAGTTTGCAATTTCTGCGGAAGATGAACAGGAATAGGGAGAACCAATGAGAGACTAGCTGGAGGTGTCTGGACGGGCAAATTTAACTCTCATTTCCCACTAGGAAGAGGAATTAAGCAAAGGCTCAGCATGCCGTGCAGGAAACAGATTAGGGCCTGAAGCCATCCTGCGGTGTTGCGGCCAGCTCACAAGAAAGTGAGTTGAAGAAAGGAGCTCAGGGGCTCTGTAATTCACAAACCTGCAGAGTTATAAATGACAGCTATCGTCCAAAATTATACTGAAGTAAGGCTGCCAAGAGGACTTGAAAGTTGGGCAGAATTGCAGGATACCGATTTCAGGAGGTAGACTGGATTTGCATTGAAAGCGTAGGAAAAGAGGCAGAACGTCCACAATGATGCACTTTGCCGAAAGGGCATAAGCGTTTTTTCCTGAATATATTCAGGCAAAAACGCATACGCCCTTTTTGGCCAACCAAGCAAGCTTGCAAAGGAAATCTGCACTACAATGAAGTCTCACTTCCCCCCGGTCAAAAGGGCCATCAGAATAAAGTGTAAAATCCAGAAAGGCAGGACAGGCCATGGAGAACTGGGAACCTTGTTATGCTGATGGGCGGGATGTAAATTGCCAACAGACACTTGGGAGAAGTGTATGGTGTTTCCTGAAACATCTAAAAAACAAAGCAACAGAGCCTAGGGCACTTCCACTTATGGTCCTATAGCTTAGGGAAATTAATATCAAAAAGACACAGCAACCCCAAAATTTGGGACGGCTCTTTTTACAGGAATCTCTTCTACGGCACAGGTTAAATATCCCAGACGGCAAATAATGGATAAAGAAGTTGCGGTACTTCTGTACAACAGAATACCACTCAGCAATGAAATCTATGTCACCAGGCCCGTACCAGCATAATGAGTGGATTGAGGCACGATGATTCTAAGTGAAATAAGTCACACAGAAAAAGAAACATCATAAGGTATCACTAATACACGGAATGTGAACTTGGCTACACATGAACTGAATTACAAAACAGAACAGGGTGTCAAGTTTAGAAAACCAACTTATGCCTGCTTAAGGGGGAAGGTGAGTTGGGGTGCTGCATAAAAGCAGAGTTTGAAATTAGCACAGATACCGTTCCATAAGCCAAATATGTAATAGACAAGAGCTACCCCTTGCTCAACGAAATGGATTCAACAATGAGGTATCACCTCACACCTGGTAGAATAGGCATCATTGAAAATCTACAAACAAAAAATGCTGGAAAGGGTGTGGAGAAAAGGAACCCTCTTCCACTATTGTTGGGAATATAAATTGATACAGTCATTATGGAGAACAATATGGAATTTCTTAAGAAACTAACAATAGAATTACCATATGATACAGCAATCCCAGTACTGGACATATACCCAGACAAAACCATAAATCAAAAAGAGTCATTCACCGCAATGTTCATTGCATCACTATTTACAATATCGAGGTAATGGAAGCAACCTAAATGCCCACAGACAGACGAATGCATAAAGCTGTGGTACATATATAAAATGGAATATTACTAAGCCATGAAAAGGAATGAAATTGGGTCATTTGTAGAGACGTCGATGGATCTAGAGACTGTCATACAGAGTGAAGTAAGTCAGAAAGAGAAAAACAAATCTTGTATATTCATGCATATATGTGGAACCTAGAAAAACTGTACAGATTAACCATTTTGCAAGGCATAAATAGAGCAACAGATGTAGACAACAAACGTATGGACAACCAGGGGGGAAAGCTGTTGGGGGGGTGGTGGTGGGATGAGTTGAGAGACTGGGATTGGCATGTATACATTTATATGTATAAAATAGATAACCAATAAGAACCTGCTGTATAAAAATATAAAATAAAATTCAAAATTAAAAAGAAGTAAAATTTAAAAAATAAAACAGAAAAAACAATTATTCCCTGCACATACATGTATTTATATGAATAAATTATTTCCATGCTTATATCTGTAAATACAAAAAAGAGGAATAAAATCTACCTTGAACCAAAAACGAAAAAGAGAAAAAAAACACAGAACCCACCAGTTACACAGAGGAAAACCGTATCAGGGCACTTGCTCCAGTTGTAAACAATTCTGAAGTTGGTCAGTGGTGGGGAATCGTCTCCCATTCAGCCAGCAGCCCCCACGCAACAAGCGTCCTCATTGCAAAGCTGGGGCACCGTGCCGAGGCATCTGTGAGTAAACGTGAGCTGAGCCCCAGGCCAGTTGCTGCTGAACTATTCCCACCCGTCCCAGGTAAAACACCTGAATATATACAAGGACTTGAAAGCCTAGAGGAAGGGCCATAGAGCCACACGAGTGACAGCATGCCGGCCGACTTGGTGCCTGCAGGCCAGCCAGGATGGTCCTGGCCCTGGGTGCTCTTCTGGAAGATTTCCATTTCCCTGCCTGAGATACCCGTCCTGTCCCTGCCCCCACTGCTTTTTTCCTTCCTCACCTCTGCCCAGGGAGAAATTCCAGCAGCAGGTATGGGTGACACATCCTCTTCTTTAGCAGGTGGCAGCCTGGCAACTGCTGCAGAAAGTCCAGCAGAGCCCCACTCACACTGGGCCACCCACAAAGCCGTGGCCTCTCACTCCCTCCCACCAGCCCAGCCCCGAGACTGCTGACAGGGCAGAGAAAATGGCGTCAGGCACGGCTGCAGGGGCTCTTGCTGCCTGGAGTGGTATTTATATTGATCTCAACCCAGGCACACCTGGGGAGGGCTGGCCGGCACGGTAAGGCTGCCCAGGTCAGCCAATCATCACCCCTCAGGGGCTCACAGTTGCAGAAAATGGAACTTGCTGAACCGGCCAGGTCCAAGGAACAGGTGTGGGCTCCTGAGAGTCAGGATAGACAAGGGGCTGCAGCTTTGGCTTGTTTTCTAATCATTTTATCTGGCCCATGAGTGGGAGACAACTTCAAGAAAACCCTCTCCTAATGAGAGGAACCCAGGAGTCAGGGAGAGGAGGGGTGGGTGGTGGTTGGAGACAGAGGCCTGGTGCCCCGGGTGCAGTGGAAGTCTCTGGAAGACCAGGTGGAGGGAGGCCTCACGGAGTGATGCCCAGGGTCACAGACCTGTCGCAGCTGCTGTTTGTTAGTTCAAGTCCTGCTCTGAGGTGCTCTGTGTCAGCTCTGAGCGACAGGTGAGCTGGGGGTGCTCTGCAATGAGGGCTATGTGCACGGTTCCTGTGTGCCCAGCCCTGCCACGGTACCTGCAAGGGTAGCTCTGTATCCTGGGAGGGGCCTGACCACGAGAGCCCCGTGGGCTGGGGTGGGGGTGGGGTACCTGCCCAGGTGAGCTCCATATTCTGGGATTGGTCTGACCACGAGAGCCCCATGGGCTGCTGGGGACCTGGTAAAGGATGTCAGGACAGTCAGTGAAGCCACCGAGGATATACCTCCAGTTGCTCCTAATTCCTACACCCTGCTGGTCATTCTACCAACCACCAGGACATGGTATTCTGTATTAGTCTTCAATGATGCCTTCTTTTGTATTCCATTAGTCCCAGAGTCACAAGAAATTTTGGCTTGTGAGTGGCAGGACTCAACATACAACTAAAACAATACTTCCGGGCCGTCTGGCCCCAAGGGTGCAAAAATTCCCACACCATCTTTGGGGAAAGCTTAGCTAAAGACCTAAAAGTTCTACCTCTGGAAAAGGAAACCCTCCTTCAATATGCAGACGACATTCTGATCACCAGCCCTACTAAGGAGGCCTCTGAACTACCAAGCCAATAAAGGATAGAAGTTGTCCAAGAAAAAGCTCAAATATCACAGACTGCGGTGACCTGCCTGGGCTTCATTCTCACAGAAGGTCAGAGAAGCCCATCCCAGGAAAGGGAAGAAACCATTTTCAGCCTTACCCCTTTCTAAAACTAGAAGACAGCTTAGGGGTTCCTGGGGACGCCAGGGTTTGCTGCTTCTGGATCCCTAACTACAGTCTACTAGCTGGGCCTCTATATGAAACACTGAAAGGAAAAGATGATGATCCTTTTGAATAGAATCCAGAAGTGGCCTTTCAAGAATGGAAAGAGCAGTCAATTCAGACCCTTGCCCTGGAACTCCCTAATTTAGCTAAACCCTTTGACCTTTACATTCCCGGTGAAAGGTGAATCGCCATTGGAGAATTAGTGCAAAAACTGGGACCACTTGAAATGGAACAATGCAAGAATGCCATCCAGGTAGGATAAACTACGGTCACTAAGGGGCTTGGCCCACTGCCACATCTGGCCAAGATACTGGCGGTATCTAAAAACCTGGAAATCAGCAGCCCAAAAGGCCACCTCCCTCCTAAGGGAAAAGGACCCCACGTGGTGATCCTAACCACCAACCATGCCCTGAAGTTGCAGGGTTCGCTCCGTGGGCACACCGACCTCGAGTGAGGAGGCCCTCCAACTCCAACATCCAGAGAGATAACCGGGGGCAACAGGGCACCATGACGACTCGTGTGAACATCACTTGACCTGGAGTTTCTCTCATAAAACAACAAGAGTGTGTCCCAAAAGAGTAGACTACTGCTTGCAGGACTTACTGCACCCAGAGGGGAGCTAATAATCTTGGCGGGGGAACAGTATACCACACTGTCACCATAGAAAAGCCTACAGACACCGTGATGATGGTGGCCAATAAGACCGGCTGGACTCCTGTTTACTTCAAAAGGCTGTTGACTCAGTAGCCATCATGGTCCTTGGTCACCACTGACCCTGGACTGTCTGGGAGTTGAGCGGGCAGGGCTCTGACACCTGGTGCTGTTTGTACGTTAATTCAGGGGCCTAACTGAAGAAAGCGCAGGCTACTGGTCAGAGCATCTAGGCTGGCAGAGATGGTCAGCCTAAGGTGGCCGAACAAATGTGGGGCGGGGTGAAACCGGCCCCCACAGCGTCTCTGCACATCTCTTTCCTGGACCCTTAAAGGTCATTAGAATCTATAACACTTCCAATGCTGGTGCTCAGGTGGACGAGCAGGGAGGCAGGGGTCCTGGGGACAATCAATGTCACCGGGAGGCTGCTGGGGAGAAGCTCTGACCCTCGCCCCAGGGTATGAGGGCTCCCAACTCAGCACTCAGCAGTTACAGAAGAAGGGTCTGCACCCTCAGCACTCCAAGAATGAGGAACGGGACAAAAGGCAGAGGAGGGGTTTGTCCCCAGCAAAGCCCATTAAAAATCCCTGGGAGATAAAAATAGAATCTGGGCAATAAAGTCAAGTCTAACCTTTTTTATCCTTTGTGCTTTGTCTAATTTCACGTGCTCCTAGGGTCCCGCATGCAGAGGTTCCACACCCGGCACTTCAGACCAGATTTCCTACTGCAGAATGGCTGGGTCGACACCTCAGCTCCTGGGGCCCAGTGCAGACTCCACGATATAGAGCCTGAGCTACAGCCAACCCGGCCCTCGAGAGCTCCGCCGCCTCCCTCCCTCCCACTGACTCTGACAGGATCTCTACACAGCAGCCCAGCCCACAGCCCACGGGGTAGTGCATGCTCTCACCTCCCCATTCTCTGATCAAAATATAAAGTTTCCTTTGCTTGTGAACAAAACTCAGTCTCGATCTGTTGGCCCCAATGACACTGGGCAGGGGGACACTTGTTGGGGTCCACTCTGGAGGATCAGTAACAGAAATTGAGACTATTGTAACCTCAATGAACAGATGTGTGAGCCAAACTGTAGTTAACATAGAACAGTGTATAAGGCTCGGGTAAAATAAGATGTTTTTAACACTTCCATTTGATATTTCCATCACTTTTTATAAGCAAGTTCAGTGAAAAGGTTTGTCTTATTTGTCAGGTCAATATTAGAGAAACGAAGTGATTTCTTTCCAAGGATGTACATCTAATAATCTTGGTTAAACCTTCAATCTTGTTTTAAATGCTTTTCCATTGAAAATGATACCTCTCTTTCAGCTCCCCCATTTCTGAGAAGTATAAAATCTTATAATTTATTATTACCAAAGGGGAAAGGTGGGAGGAGGGATAAATTAACAGTTTGGAATGAACACATACACACTGTTATGTATAAAATAGATCATCAACAAGGAACTACTGTATAGCACAGGGAACTACACTCAACATTTTGCAATAACCTATAAGGGGAAATAATCTGAAAAAGAATAGATATTTTTATTGACATCATCTATCAATGACAGTTAAAGTGTAGCCTAAGGGAAGCTGGTGGTGAGTGCTTCTGACCCTGAAGACTTCAATCATCTAAAGTTTGGACTCTGCCTACTTCCCAAGGCCCTTAATGAACATATGTGTAGCCGTAGCTTAAAAAATTCCCCAGTTTGGGTTTCGGGGAGACACTGATTTTGAAAAAGCCCTGGTGTTGTCCTTACATGAATGGGACTCTTCCTACTGCTAAAACATGTCTGTCACACCCAGAGGATGGTATACCGTCTGATCGGGAAGAGTTTGGAAAAGGCATCTCATCTCCTCATCTCCTGGTGCTCGGGTTCACCCCTCCAGCGTCTTTACTAACAGTCTCCCCACTTGGAGATGTCAGCACTGTCAACATCCTGTTGCGTACAGTTTGGAATTTGTCCAGAGGATGAAGCGGAAGGATGAGGAACAATGAGAGACAAGTCCTAGGTGTTCAGACAGGCACATGTCACTCTAATTTCCAATCAGGAAGACGAATTGACCAAAGGCTAGGGTTGCCCATGGAAACAGTATAGGGCTTGAGGAAATCCCGCTGCTTTGTGGCCAGTTCCCATAAACACGAGTTGAACAATGGAACTCAGGGGCAGTAAAATTCACAAAACTGCAGAGTTGAAAATATCCATCACTGAAAAATGTCTTGAGGAAAGTCAGAGAAAAGGACTTGTAAGCAAGGGAGAATGGCAGGAAAGGGATTTGAGGAGGTAGAAAGGACTCGCCATTAAGCACAAGAAAAGGAGCTGAACATTGCCAACATTGCAGTTGGCCAAAAAGGGTGTATGCGTTCTTTTCTGTATATATTCAAGAAAAGGGCATACACTTTTTTAGCCAACCAAACAGGTGGGCACTGGAAGTCAATACTACAAAAGATATCACTTCGCATCAGTCAGAAGAGCCATCCTCATAAAGCATAAACAACAGAAATGCAGGACAGGGCAACGAGAAGAGGGAGCCCTGTGAGACTTATAGTGGAAATGTATATTGCCAACGGCCATTCTGGAGAAGTGTATTGTGTTTACTAAAGCATCTACAAAATGAGCTACAGAGCATAGGGCACTTGCACTCATGGGCGTATATCTTGGGAAAAACAAAAATCGAGAGGACACAGGCACCCCAATGTTTACCCCCTCTCTGTTTAAAAGATCCTCGACTAGGATATAACTTAAATGTCTCTGGAGGGAAAAAATGGATAGAGATGTGGTACTTAGGTAGAGTGGAATATTATTCAGCCTGGAAATCAATGAAATATGGCCAGTTGTAACAACTCCGGAGGAGTTACGTATGATCATTCTAAGTGACAGAATTCAAAAAGAAAAAGACACATATCATAAGATATCACTTAAAGGTGGAATCCAAAATGGCTACACATGAACTAAATTACAAAACAAAAACATAGTCAAATATGTAGAAAACACGCATAAGGCTGCTAAACGGGAAAGGTGGGGAGGGGTGAGGCATCATCCAGGAGGTTGAAATTAGCAAAGATACCATTCCAAATACCAAACTGATAATCAACAAGGCCTACACGGTAGCTAAAAGAACTGCACTCAGCACACTCAAGTCACCGGAAAAGAATATATACGACTGGTAAGAATCTGAAAAAGAATTTATTGATGTCTCTCTGTACGTGAATCAAGTGGATGTACAGCAGCAAGAAACAGAGCTTTGAAAATCAGCTGTAACCAATATAGTAATAAATTGGAAAAAATAAACGACAGAGAGACAGAGAAAACCTCTTACAACTTTTCCTCAGGGACGGTGATGCAACATGGATTGAACACATCTAGACCCACAGCAGGATGAGACATAAGGCTGGAAACTGTTTGCGCTAAGAGAAATGTGAGGTTGGGTGAGGAAATGCACACCCTTTAAAGTAATACTACCTGGTACCCATTCAATGGGTCCCAAATCTGCAGGTTCAAGGGATCTTCCTACAGCTAAAACATGCATGGAAAACCCAGAGGACTGTACACCATGTGATCGGGAGATGTGTCTAAAATGCACCTCATTTATCCTCTCCTGCTGCTCCTGTTCACCATTCCAGCCACGCTACTTAGAATCTCCCCACTTGGAGAATCAGCACATTTAAACTTCTGTTTCACACATTTTGCAAATTGTGAGGAGGATGAACGGGAAGAGGGGGAACCAATGAGAGAAGAGTTGTAGGGGTTTGGACGGGCACATATCACTCTAATTTCCCATTAAGAGTAAGAATTAAAGGAAGGCTCAGCCTGCCTTGCCAGAGCCAAAATAGGGCCTGAAGCAATCCTGCGGGTTTGAGGCCAGCTCACAAAAGAGCAACTTAAAAAATGGAGCTCAGGGTCACTGCAATTCACAAACCTGCAGAGTTATAAATGAAAACTAACGTCCAAAAATATGTTGAGGTAAGGCAAAGAAGAGGATCTGAATGCAAGACAGAATTGCAAGAAACAGATTTCAAGAGATAGATTGGACTCGTCTTTAACGCACATGAAAAGCGGCAGAATTTCGACAATGATGCAGTTGGCCCAAAAGGGCGTATGCGTTTTTTCCTGATTATATCCAGGAAAAAACGCATACGCACTTTATGGGCAACGAAGCAAGCAAGCAATGCAAATGTGCACAACAAAGAAGTCTCACTTCCCACCGGTCAAAAGGGCCATCCTAAAAAATTGTAAAAACCAGAAATGCAGGACAGGCCATGGAGAACAGGGAGCCTTTATACGCTGATGGGCAGTGTGTGAACTGCCGAGAGCCACTCTGGAGAAGTGTATGGTGGTTCCTAAATCATCTAAAAAACAGAGCTACAGAGTATAGGACACTTCCAATCATAGGAGTATATCTAGGGAAGTCTAAAAATCAACAAGACACAAGCACACCACAGTTTAGGGCTACTCTGTTTACAAGAACCTCAACTTCAGTACACCTTAAATATCCCAGGAAAGAGAAAAATGGATAAAGAAGATGTGGTACTTATGTACAATGGAATATCTCTTCACCATGAAATCAATGTAATAAGGCTAGTAGAAGGATAAAGAGTGGATTTAGGTCCGATAATACTACTTGAAATAAGTCAAACAGAAAAAGAAACATATCATAAGATATCACTTATAGAGGGAGGGTAAATATGGCTGCACAAGAAATGAATTACAGAACAGAACAGTGTCTCACATTTAGAAAACACACTTATGTCAGTTTAAGGGGAAAGGAGAGGTGGGGTGATGCATAAAACCAGAGTTTGAAATTAGCACAGATACCGTTCAATAAACCAAATAGGTATTAGACAAGATCTACACCTTGCTCAATGAACTGGCCTCAACACACCCTATACACCGCAGAGAAATATATCTGAGTAATAAGAATCTTAAAACCCATGTATTGATATATCTCCATAAGGGAATCAAGTGTGTGCAGAGCGGCACAAACACAGCAGTGAAAATGAGGTAAACCCCATTATAGAAATAAATTTTAAAAACAAAACGCTGAAACAATGAAAGAGAGAAAAATTCTTACAAAATTCGCTCAGGGGCTGTGATGCAACCTGGATTGACCACATATAAACCCACAGCTGGATAAGACATAAGGCTGGACACTTGGGGCTGACAGGATTGGTGAGCTTTGGTGAGCAACTGCCGAAAGTTTAATGCAATACTTCATGCTACTCATTCCAAGGGTCCCAACACTCCAGGTTGAAGGGAATCTTCCTACAGCTAAACCATGCTTGGGAAACCCAGCGACTGGTATACCATATGATCGGGAAAGGTTTCTAAAACGCACCTCATTTTTCCTCTCCTGGGGCTCCGGATCGACATTCCAGCCACTTTACTAACAACATCCCCACATGGAGTCAATGCCTTTAAGTTCTGGTATCGCACAGTCTGCAGTTAGTGCAGAGGATGAATGGGAATAGGGGGAACCAGTGAGAAACTAGCTGTAGTGGTTTCAATGGGCACATGTCACTCTAATATCACATCAGTAAGAAGAATTAACCAAAGGCACAGCAAGGTGCCCCAGAAGAAAAATAGGGCTTCAAGGAATCCTGTGGTTACGGGGCAAGACCACAAAAATAAGAGCTAAAAAATGGAGCTAAGGGCCACTGCAATTCAAAAACCTGCAGAGTTATAAAGACCGACTATTTTTAAAAAATATATTGAGGTAAGGCTATGAAGAGGCATTGAAAGCAAGGCAGAATTGCAGGAAACCGATTTCAGGAGGTAGACTGGAATTGCATTGAAAACATATGAAGAGAGTCAGAAACTCGACAATGATGCACTTGGCCAAAACGGGCGTATGTGTTTTTTCCTGAATATATTCAGGAAAAAACACATACGCCCTTTTTGGCCAACCAAGCAAGCTTGCAAAGGAAATCTGCACTACAATGAAGTCTCACTTCCCCCCGGTCAAAAGGGCCATCTGAAAAAAGTGTAAAATCCAGAAAGGCAACAGGCCATTGAGAACTGGGAGCCTTGTTATGCTGATGGGCGGGATGTAAATTGCCAACAGACACTTGGGAGAAGTGTATGGTGTTTCCTGAAACATCTAAAAAACAAAGCAACAGAGCCTAGGGCACTTCCACTTATGGTCCTATAGCTTAGGGAAATTAAAATCAAAAAAACACAGCCACCCCAAAGTTTGGAACGGTTCTGTTTACAAGAACCCAGTTTACAGTACAAGTTCAACATTGCAGAAAGTGAAAACTGGATAAAGAAGTTGTGGTATTTACTTACAAAGCAATATCACTCAGCAATGAAATCTATGTCATCAGGCCCTTAGCAGCACAATGAGTGGATTCAGGTACGATGATTCTAACTGAAATAAGTCACACAGAAAAAGAAACATCATAAGATATCACTAATAAACGGAATGTAAACTTGGCTACACAGGAACTGAATTACAGAACAGAACCGGGTCTCAAATTTAGAAAACCAACTTATGCTTGCTTAAGGGGAAAGGTGAGTTGGGGTGCTGCATAAAACCAGAGATTGAAATGAGCACAGATAAAGTTCCTTAAGCCAAATATGGAATAGGCAAGAGCTACTCCTTGCTCAACGAAATGGACTCAACACCGCATATTAAACGCCTAAGAATGTACCTGACTAGTAAGTATCTTAAAACCTATGGATTGCTATGTCTCCGAAAGAGAATCAAGCATGTGTACAGGGGCATAAACGCAGCAGTGATAGGATTGGAGAGGTTCGTGAGCAAATGAAGACCCTTTGAAGTCATATTGCATGGTACCCATTCCACGGGTTTCAACTACCCAGGTTTAAGATATTCTTCCTTCAGCTAAAACATGCATGTGTCCCTAGAGTATGATCAACCATGTGATCGGGAGACGTGTTCAAATATGTCTCAGTTTTCGTACCCTGGTACTCGGGTGCAACATTCCAGACGCTTTACTAACACTCTCCCGACTTCGAGAGTCAGTCCCTTTAACCTCCTGTTTGGCCCAGTTTGCAATTTCTGCGGAAGATGAACAGGAATAGCGAGAACCAATGAGAGACTAGCTGGAGGTGTCTGGACGGGCAAATTTAACTCTCATTTCCCACCAGGAAGAGGAATTAACCAAAGGCTCAGCGTGCCGTGCCGGAACCAGATTAGGGCCTGAAGCCATGCTGCGGTGTTGCGGCCAGGTCACAAGAAAGCGAGTTGAAGAAAGGAGCTCAGGGGCACTGTAATTCACAAACCTGCAGAGTTATAAGTGACAGCTATCGTCCAAAAATATACTGAAGTAAGGCTGCCAAGAGGACTTGAAAGTGGGGCAGAATTGCAGGAAACCGATTTCAGGAGGTAGACTGGAATTGCATTGAAAGCATAGGAAAAGAGGCAAAACGTCCACAATGATGCACTTGGCCAAAAAGGGCGTATGCGTTTTTTCCTGAATATATTCAGGAAAAAACGCATACGCCCTTTTTGGCCAACCAAGCAAGCTTGCAAAGGAAATCTGCACTACAATGAAGTCTCACTTCCCGGCGGTCAAAAGGGCCATCTGAAAAAAGTGTAAAATCCAGAAAGGCAGGACAGGCCATGGAGAACTGGGAGCCTTGTTATGCTGATGGGCGGGATGTAAATTGCCAACAGACACTCGGGAGAAGTGTATGGTGTTTCCTGAAACATCAAAAAAACAAAGCAACAGATCCTAGGGCACTTCCACTTATGGTCCTATAGCTTAGGGAAATTAAAATCAAAAAGACACAGCCACCCCAAAGTTTGGGACGCCTCTGTTTACAAGAACCTCATTTACCGTACAAGTTCAATATCACAGAAAGTGAAAAATGGATAAAGAACTTGTGGTACTTACGTACAATGCAGTATCACTCAGCAATGAAATCTATGTCATCAGGACCGTAGCAGCATAATGAGTGGATTCAGGTACGATGATTCTAACTGAAATAAGTCACACAGAAAAAGAAACATCATAAGATATCACTAATACACGGAATGTAAACTTGGCTACACAGGAACTGCATTCCAAAACAGAACAGGGTCTCAAATTTAGAAAACCAACTTATGCTTGCTTAAGGGGAAAGGTGAGTTGCGGTGCTGCATAAAACCAGAGATTGAAATGAGCACAGATAAAGTTCCTTAAGCCAAATATGGAATAGACAAGAGCTACTCCTTGCTCAACGAAATGGACTCAACACCCCATATTAAACGCCTAAGAATGTACCTGACTAGTAAGTATCTTAAAACCTATGGATTGCTATGTCTCCAAAAGAGAATCAAGCGTGTGTACAGGGGCATAAACGCAGCAGTGATAGGATTGGAGAGGTTCGGTGAGCAAATGAAGACCCTTTGAAGACATATTGCATGGTACCCATTCCACGGGTCTCAACTCTCAAGGTTTAAGGTATTCTTCCTTCAGCTAAAACACGCATGTGGAACCCAGAGTATGATCAACCGTGTGAACGGGAGACGTGTTCAAATATGTCTCAGTTTTCCTCCCCTGGTACTCGGGTGCCACATTCCAGACGCTTTACTAACACTCTCCCCACTTGGAGAGTCAGCGCCTTTAACCTCATGTTTGGCCCAGTTTCCAATTTCTGCGGAAGATGAACAGGAATAGGGAGAACCAATGAGAGACTAGCTGGAGGTGTCTGGACGGGCAAATTTAACTCTCATTTCCCACCAGGAAGAGGAAATAACCAAAGGCTCAGCGTGCCGTGCCAGAACCAGATTAGGGCCTGAAGCCATGCTGCGGTGTTGCGGCCAGGTCACAAGAAAGCGAGTTGAAGAAAGGAGCTCAGGGGCACTGTAATTCACAAACCTGCAGAGTTATAAATGACAGCTATCGTCCAAAAATATACTGAAGTAAGGCTGCCAAGAGGACTTGAAAGCGGGGCAGAATTGCAGGAAACCGATTTCAGGAGGTAGACTGGAATTGCATTGAAAGCATAGGAAAAGAGGCAGAACGTCCACAATGATGCACTTGGCCAAAAAGGGCGTATGCGTTTTTTCCTGAATATATTCAGGAAAAAACGCATACGCCCTTTTTGGCCAACCAAGCAAGCTTGCAAAGGAAATATACACTACAATGAAGTCTCACTTCCCGGCGGTCAAAAGGGCCATCTGAAAAAAGTGTAAAATCCAGAAAGGCAGGACAGGCCATGGAGAACTGGGAGCCTTGTTATGCTGATGGGCGGGATGTAAATTGCCAACAGACACTCGGGAGAAGTGTATGGTGTTTCCTGAAACATCTAAAAAACAAAGCAACAGAGCCTAGGGCACTTCCACTTATGGTCCTATAGCTTAGGGAAATTAATATCAAAAAGACACAGCAACCCCAAAATTTGGGACGGCTCTTTTTACAGGAATCTCTTCTACGGCACAGGTTAAATATCCCAGACAGCAAATAATGGATAAAGAAGTTGCGGTACTTCTGTACAACAGAATACCACTCAGCAATGAAATCTATGTCACCAGGCCCGTACCAGCATAATGAGTGGATTGAGGCACGATGATTTTAAGTGAAATAAGTCACACAGAAAAAGAAACATCATAAGGTATCACTAATACACGGAATGTGAACTTGGCTACACATGAACTGAATTACAAAACAGAACAGGGTGTCAAGTTTAGAAAACCAACTTATGCCTGCTTAAGGGGGAAGGTGAGTTGGGGTGCTGCATAAAAGCAGAGTTTGAAATTAGCACAGATACCGTTCCATAAGCCAAATATGTAATAGACAAGAGCTACCCCTTGCTCAACGAAATGGATTCAACAATGAGGTATCACCTCACACCTGGTAGAATAGGCATCATTGAAAATCTACAAACAAAAAATGCTGGAAAGGGTGTGGAGAAAAGGAACCCTCTTCCACTATTGTTGGGAATATAAATTGATACAGTCATTATGGAGAACAATATGGAATTTCTTAAGAAACTAACAATAGAATTACCATATGATACAGCAATCCCAGTACTGGACATATACCCAGACAAAACCATAAATCAAAAAGAGTCATTCACCGCAATGTTCATTGCATCACTATTTACAATATCGAGGTAATGGAAGCAACCTAAATGCCCACAGACAGACGAATGCATAAAGCTGTGGTACATATATAAAATGGAATATTACTAAGCCATGAAAAGGAATGAAATTGGGTCATTTGTAGAGACGTCGATGGATCTAGAGACTGTCATACAGAGTGAAGTAAGTCAGAAAGAGAAAAACAAATCTTGTATATTCATGCATATATGTGGAACCTAGAAAAACTGTACAGATTAACCATTTTGCAAGGCATAAATAGAGCAACAGATGTAGACAACAAACGTATGGACAACAAGGGGGGAAAGCTGTTGGGGGGTGGTGGTGGGAGGAGTTGAGAGACTGGGATTGGCATGTATACATTTATATGTATAAAATAGATAACCAATAAGAACCTGCTGTATAAAAATATAAAATAAAATTCAAAATTAATAAGAAGTAAAATTTAAAAAATAAAACAGAAAAAACAATTATTCCCTGCACATACATGTATTTATATGAATAAATTATTTCCATGCTTATATCTGTAAATACAAAAAAGAGGAATAAAATCTACCTTGAACCAAAAATGAAAAAGAGAAAAAAAACACAGAACCCACCAGTTACACAGAGGAAAACCGTATCAGGGCACTTGCTCCAGTTGTAAACAATTCTGAAGTTGGTCAGTGGTGGGGAATCGTCTCCCATTCAGCCAGCAGCCCCCACGCAACAAGCGTCCTCATTGCAAAGCTGGGGCACCGTGCCGAGGCATCTGTGAGTAAACGTGAGCTGAGCCCCAGGCCAGTTGCTGCTGAACTATTCCCACCCGTCCCAGGTAAAACACCTGAATATATACAAGGACTTGAAAGCCTAGAGGAAGGGCCATAGAGCCACACAAGTGACAGCATGCCGGCCGACTTGGTGCCTGCAGGCCAGCCAGGATGGTCCTGGCCCTGGGTGCTCTTCTGGAAGATTTCCATTTCCCTGCCTGAGATACCCGTCCTGTCCCTGCCCCCACTGCTTTTTTCCTTCCTCACCTCTGCCCAGGGAGAAATTCCAGCAGCAGGTATGGGTGACACATCCTCTTCTTTAGCAGGTGGCAGCCTGGCAACTGCTGCAGAAAGTCCAGCAGAGCCCCACTCACACTGGGCCACCCACAAAGCCGTGGCCTCTCACTCCCTCCCACCAGCCCAGCCCCGAGACTGCTGACAGGGCAGAGAAAATGGCGTCAGGCACGGCTGCAGGGGCTCTTGCTGCCTGGAGTGGTATTTATATTGATCTCAACCCAGGCACACCTGGGGAGGGCTGGCCGGCACGGTAAGGCTGCCCAGGTCAGCCAATCATCACCCCTCAGGGGCTCACAGTTGCAGAAAATGGAACTTGCTGAACCGGCCAGGTCCAAGGAACAGGTGTGGGCTCCTGAGAGTCAGGATAGACAAGGGGCTGCAGCTTTGGCTTGTTTTCTAATCATTTTATCTGGCCCATGAGTGGGAGACAACTTCAAGAAAACCCTCTCCTAATGAGAGGAACCCAGGAGTCAGGGAGAGGAGGGGTGGGTGGTGGTTGGAGACAGAGGCCTGGTGCCCCGGGTGCAGTGGAAGTCTCTGGAAGACCAGGTGGAGGGAGGCCTCACGGAGTGATGCCCAGGGTCACAGACCTGTCGCAGCTGCTGTTTGTTAGTTCAAGTCCTGCTCTGAGGTGCTCTGTGTCAGCTCTGAGCGACAGGTGAGCTGGGGGTGCTCTGCAATGAGGGCTATGTGCACGGTTCCTGTGTGCCCAGCCCTGCCACGGTACCTGCAAGGGTAGCTCTGTATCCTGGGAGGGGCCTGACCACGAGAGCCCCGTGGGCTGGGGTGGGGGTGGGGTACCTGCCCAGGTGAGCTCCATATTCTGGGATTGGTCTGACCACGAGAGCCCCATGGGCTGCTGGGGACCTGGTAAAGGATGTCAGGACAGTCAGTGAAGCCACCGAGGATATACCTCCAGTTGCTCCTAATTCCTACACCCTGCTGGTCATTCTACCAACCACCAGGACATGGTATTCTGTATTAGTCTTCAATGATGCCTTCTTTTGTATTCCATTAGTCCCAGAGTCACAAGAAATTTTGGCTTGTGAGTGGCAGGACTCAACATACAACTAAAACAATACTTCCGGGCCGTCTGGCCCCAAGGGTGCAAAAATTCCCACACCATCTTTGGGGAAAGCTTAGCTAAAGACCTAAAAGTTCTACCTCTGGAAAAGGAAACCCTCCTTCAATATGCAGACGACATTCTGATCACCAGCCCTACTAAGGAGGCCTCTGAACTACCAAGCCAATAAAGGATAGAAGTTGTCCAAGAAAAAGCTCAAATATCACAGACTGCGGTGACCTGCCTGGGCTTCATTCTCACAGAAGGTCAGAGAAGCCCATCCCAGGAAAGGGAAGAAACCATTTTCAGCCTTACCCCTTTCTAAAACTAGAAGACAGCTTAGGGGTTCCTGGGGACGCCAGGGTTTGCTGCTTCTGGATCCCTAACTACAGTCTACTAGCTGGGCCTCTATATGAAACACTGAAAGGAAAAGATGATGATCCTTTTGAATAGAATCCAGAAGTGGCCTTTCAAGAATGGAAAGAGCAGTCAATTCAGACCCTTGCCCTGGAACTCCCTAATTTAGCTAAACCCTTTGACCTTTACATTCCCGGTGAAAGGTGAATCGCCATTGGAGAATTAGTGCAAAAACTGGGACCACTTGAAATGGAACAATGCAAGAATGCCATCCAGGTAGGATAAACTACGGTCACTAAGGGGCTTGGCCCACTGCCACATCTGGCCAAGATACTGGCGGTATCTAAAAACCTGGAAATCAGCAGCCCAAAAGGCCACCTCCCTCCTAAGGGAAAAGGACCCCACGTGGTGATCCTAACCACCAACCATGCCCTGAAGTTGCAGGGTTCGCTCCGTGGGCACACCGACCTCGAGTGAGGAGGCCCTCCAACTCCAACATCCAGAGAGATAACCGGGGGCAACAGGGCACCATGACGACTCGTGTGAACATCACTTGACCTGGAGTTTCTCTCATAAAACAACAAGAGTGTGTCCCAAAAGAGTAGACTACTGCTTGCAGGACTTACTGCACCCAGAGGGGAGCTAATAATCTTGGCGGGGGAACAGTATACCACACTGTCACCATAGAAAAGCCTACAGACACCGTGATGATGGTGGCCAATAAGACCGGCTGGACTCCTGTTTACTTCAAAAGGCTGTTGACTCAGTAGCCATCATGGTCCTTGATCACCACTGACCCTGGACTGTCTGGGAGTTGAGCGGGCAGGGCTCTGACACCTGGTGCTGTTTGTACGTTAATTCAGGGGCCAAACTGAAGAAAGCGCAGACTACTGGTCAGAGCATCTAGGCTGGCAGAGACGGTCAGCCTAAGGTGGCCGAACAAATGTGGGGTGGGGTGAAACCGGCCCCCACAGCGTCTCTGCACATCTCTTTCCTGGACCCTTAAAGGTCATTAGAATCTATAACACTTCCAATGCTGGTGCTCAGGTGGACGAGCAGGGAGGCAGGGGTCCTGGGGACAATCAACGTCACCGGGAGGCTGCTGGGGAGAAGCTCTGACCCTCGCCCCAGGGTATGAGGGCTCCCAACTCAGCACTCAGCAGTTACAGAAGAAGGGTCTGCACCCTCAGCACTCCAAGAATGAGGAACGGGACAAAAGGCAGAGGAGGGGTTTGTCCCCAGCAAAGCCCATTAAAAATCCCTGGGAGATAAAAATAGAATCTGGGCAATAAAGTCAAGTCTAACCTTTTTTATCCTTTGTGCTTTGTCTAATTTCACGTGCTCCTAGGGTCCCGCATGCAGAGGTTCCACACCCGGCACTTCAGACCAGATTTCCTAGTGCAGAATGGCTGGGTCGACACCTCAGCTCCTGGGGCCCAGTGCAGACTCCACGATATAGAGCCTGAGCTACAGCCAACCCGGCCCTCGAGAGCTCCACCGCCTCCATCCCTCCCACTGACTCTGACAGGATCTCTACACAGCAGCCCAGCCCACAGCCCACGGGGTAGTGCATGCTCTCACCTCCCCATTCTCTGATCAAAATATAAAGTTTCCTTTGCTTGTGAACAAAACTCAGTCTCGATCTGTTGGTCCCAATGACACTGGGCAGGGGGACACTTGTTGGGGTCCACTCTGGAGGATCAGTAACAGAAATTGAGACTATTGTAACCTCAATGAACAGATGTGTGAGCCAAACTGTAGTTAACATAGAACAGTGTATAAGGCTCGGGTAAAATAAGATGTTTTTAACACTTCCATTTGATATTTCCATCACTTTTTATAAGCAAGTTCAGTGAAAAGGTTTGTCTTATTTGTCAGGTCAATATTAGAGAAACGAAGTGATTTCTTTCCAAGGATGTACATCTAATAATCTTGGTTAAACCTTCAATCTTGTTTTAAATGCTTTTCCATTGAAAATGATACCTCTCTTTCAGCTCCCCCATTTCTGAGAAGTATAAAATCTTATAATTTATTATTACCAAAGGGGAAAGGTGGGAGGAGGGATAAATTAACAGTTTGGAATGAACACATACACACTGCTATGTATAAAATAGATCATCAACAAGGAACTACTGTATAGCACAGGGAACTACACTCAACATTTTGCAATAACCTATAAGGGGAAATAATCTGAAAAAGAATAGATATTTTTATTGACATCATCTATCAATGACAGTTAAAGTGTAGCCTAAGGGAAGCTGGTGGTGAGTGCTTCTGACCCTGAAGACTTCAATCATCTAAAGTTTGGATTCTGCCTACTTCCCAAGGCCCTTAATGAACATATGTGTAGCCGTAGCTTAAAAAATTCCCCAGTTTGGGTTTCGGGGAGACACTGATTTTGAAAAAGCCCTGGTGTTCTCCTTACATGAATGGGACTCTTCCTACTGCTAAAACATGTCTGTCACACCCAGAGGATGGTATACCCTCTGATCGGGAAGAGTTTGGAAAAGGCATCTCATCTCCTCATCTCCTGGTGCTCGGGTTCACCCCTCCAGCATCTTTACTAACAGTCTCCCCACTTGGAGATGTCAGCACTGTCAACATCCTGTTGCGTACAGTTTGGAATTTGTCCAGAGGATGAAGCGGAAGGATGAGGAACAATGAGAGACAAGTCCTAGGTGTTCAGACAGGCACATGTCACTCTAATTTCCAATCAGGAAGACGAATTGACCAAAGGCTAGGGTTGCCCATGGAAACAGTATAGGGCTTGAGGAAATCCCGCTGCTTTGTGGCCAGTTCCCATAAACACGAGTTGAACAATGGAACTCAGGGGCAGTAAAATTCACAAAACTGCAGAGTTGAAAATATCCATCACTGAAAAATGTCTTGAGGAAAGTCAGAGAAAAGGACTTGTAAGCAAGGGAGAATGGCAGGAAAGGGATTTGAGGAGGTAGAAAGGACTCGCCATTAAGCACAAGAAAAGGAGCTGAACATTGCCAACATTGCAGTTGGCCAAAAAGGGTGTATGCGTTCTTTTCTGTATATATTCAAGAAAAGGGCATACACTTTTTTAGCCAACCAAACAGGTGGGCACTGGAAGTCAATACCACAAAAGATATCACTTCACATCAGTCAGAAGAGCCATCCTCATAAAGCGTAAACAACAGAAATGCAGGACAGGGCAACGAGAAGAGGGAGCCCTGTGAGACTTATAGTGGAAATGTATATTGCCAACGGCCATTCTGGAGAAGTGTATTGTGTTTACTAAAGCATCTACAAAATGAGCTACAGAGCATAGGGCACTTGCACTCATGGGCGTATATCTTGGGAAAAACAAAAATCGAGAGGACACAGGCACCCCAATGTTTACCCCCTCTCTGTTTAAAAGATCCTCGACTAGGATATAACTTAAATGTCTCTGGAGGGAAAAAATGGATAGAGATGTGGTACTTAGGTAGAGTGGAATATTATTCAGCCTGGAAATCAATGAAATATGGCCAGTTGTAACAACTCCGGAGGAGTTACGTATGATCATTCTAAGTGACAGAATTCAAAAAGAAAAAGACACATATCATAAGATATCACTTAAAGGTGGAATCCAAAATGGCTACACATGAAATAAATTACAAAACAAAAACATAGTCAAATATGTAGAAAACACGCATAAGGCTGCTAAACGGGAAAGGTGGGGAGGGGTGAGGCATCATCCAGGAGGTTGAAATTAGCAAAGATACCATTCCAAATACCAAACTGATAATCAACAAGGCCTACACGGTAGCTAAAAGAACTGCACTCAGCACACTCAAGTCACCGGAAAAGAATATATACGACTGGTAAGAATCTGAAAAAGAATTTATTGATGTCTCTCTGTACGTGAATCAAGTGGATGTACAGCAGCAAGAAACAGAGCTTTGAAAATCAGCTGTAACCAATATAGTAATAAATTGAAAAAAATAAACGACAGAGAGACAGAGAAAACCTCTTACAACTTTTCCTCAGGGACGGTGATGCAACATGGATTGAACACATCTAGACCCACAGCAGGATGAGACATAAGGCTGGAAACTGTTTGCGCTAAGAGAAATGTGAGGTTGGGTGAGGAAATGCACACCCTTTAAAGTAATACTACCTGGTACCCATTCAATGGGTCCCAAATCTGCAGGTTCAAGGGATCTTCCTACAGCTAAAACATGCATGAAAAACCCAGAGGACTGTACACCATGTGATCGGGAGATGTGTCTAAAATGCACCTCATTTATCCTCTCCTGCTGCTCCTGTTCACCATTCCAGCCACGCTACTTAGAATCTCCCCACTTGGAGAATCAGCACATTTAAACTTCTGTTTCACACATTTTGCAAATTGTGAGGAGGATGAACGGGAAGGGGGGGAACCAATGAGAGAAGAGTTGTAGGGGTTTGGACGGGCACATATCACTCTAATTTCCCATTAAGAGTAAGAATTAAAGGAAGGCTCAGCCTGCCTCGCCGGAGCCAAAATAGGGCCTGAAGCAATCCTGCGAGTTTGAGGCCAGCTCACAAAAGAGCAACTTAAAAAATGGAGCTCAGGGTCACTGCAATTCACAAACCTGCAGAGTTATAAATGAAAACTAATGTCCAAAAATATGTTGAGGTAAGGCAAAGAAGAGGATCTGAATGCAAGACAGAATTGCAAGAAACAGATTTCAAGAGATAGATTGGACTCGTCTTTAACGCACATGAAAAGCGGCAGAATTTCGACAATGATGCAGTTGGCCCAAAAGGGCGTATGCGTTTTTTCCTGACTATATCCAGGAAAAAACGCATACGCACTTTATGGGCAACGAAGCAAGCAAGCAATGCAAATGTGCACAACAAAGAAGTCTCACTTCCCACCGGTCAAAAGGGCCATCCTAAAAAATTGTAAAAACCAGAAATGCAGGACAGGCCATGGAGAACTGGGAACCTTGTTATGCTGATGGGCGGGATGTAAATTGCCAACAGACACTCAGGAGAAGTGTATGGTGTTTCCTGAAACATCTAAAAAACAAAGCAACAGAGCCTAGGGCACTTCCACTTATGGTCCTATAGCTTAGGGAAATTAAAATCAAAAAGACACAGCCACCCCAAAGTTTGGGACGCCTCTGTTTACAAGAACCTCATTTACCGTACAAGTTTAATATCACAGAAAGTGAAAAATGGATAAAGAACTTGTGGTATTTACTTACAAAGCAATATCACTCAGCAATGAAATCTGTGTCATCAGGCCCTTAGCAGCACAATGAGTGGATTCAGGTATGATGATTCTAACTGAAGTAAGTCACACAGAAAAAGAAACATCATAAGATATCAGTAATACATGGAATGTAAACTTGGCTACACAGGAACTGAATTACAGAACAGAACAGGGTCTCAAATTTAGAAAACCAACTTATGCTTGCTTAAGGGTAAAGGTGAGTTGGGGTGCTGCATAAAACCAGAGATTGAAATGAGCACAGATAAAGTTCCTTAAGTCAAATATGGAATAGACAAGAGCTACTCCTTGCTCAACGAAATGGACTCAACACCGCATATTAAACGCCTAAGAATGTACCTGACTAGTAAGTATCTTAAAACCTATGGATTGCTATGTCTCCGAAAGAGAATCAAGCATGTGTACAGGGGCATAAACGCAGCAGTGATAGGATTGGAGAGGTTCGGTGAGCAAATGAAGACCCTTTGAAGTCATATTGCATGGTACCCATTCCACGGGTCTTAACTCTCCAGGTTTAAGGTATTCTTCCTTCAGCTAAAACATGCATGTGGAACCCAAGTATGATCAACCATGTGAACGGGAGACGTGTTCAAATATGTCTCAGGTTTCCTCCCCTGGTACTCGGGTGCAACATTCCAGACGCTTTACTAACACTCTCCCGACTTGGAGAGTCAGCGCCTTTAACCTCCTGTTTGGCCCAGTTTGCAATTTCTGCGGAAGGTGAACAGGAATAGCGAGAACCAATGAGAGACTAGCTGGAGGTGTCTGGACGGGCAAATTTAACTCTCATTTCCCACCAGGAACAGGAAATAACCAAAGGCTCAGCGTGCCGTACCGGAACCAGATTAGGGCCTGAAGCCATCCTGCGGTGTTGCGGCCAGGTCACAAGAAAGCGAGTTGAAGAAAGGAGCTCAGGGGCACTGTAATTCACAAACCTGCAGAGTTATAAATGACAGCTATCGTCCAAAAATAGACTGAAGTAAGGCTGCCAAGAGGACTTGAAATCGGGGCAGAATTGCAGGAAACCGATTTCAGGAGGTAGACTGGAATTGCATTGAAAGCATAGGAAAAGAGGCAGAACGTCCACAATGATGCACTTGGCCAAAAAGGGCGTATGCGTTTTTTCCTGAATATATTCATGAAAAAACGCATACGCCCTTTTTGGCCAACCAAGCAAGCTTGCAAAGGAAATCTGCACTACAATGAAGTCTCACTTCCCCCCGGTCATAAGGGCCATCTGAAAAAAGTGTAAAATCCAGAAAGGAAGGACAGGCCATGGAGAACTGGGAGCCTTTTTATGCTGATGGGCGGGATGTAAATTGCCAACAACCACTCGGGAGAAGTGTATGGTGTTTCCTGAAACATCTAAAAAACAAAGCAACAGAGCCTAGGGCACTGCCACTTATGGTCCTATAGCTTCGGGAAATTAAAATCAAAAAGACACAGCCACCCCAAAGTTTGGGACGCCTCTGTTTACAAGAACCTCGTTTACAGTACAAGTTCAACATCGCAGAAAGTGAAAAATGGATAAAGAAGTTGTGGTATTTACTTACAAAGCAATATCACTCAGCAATGAAATCTATGTCATCAGGCCCTTAGCATCACAATGAGTGGATTCAGGTATGATGATTCTAACTGAAATAAGTCACACAGAAAAAGAAACATCATAAGATATCAGTAATACACGGAATGTAAACTTGGCTACACAGGAACTGAATTACAGAACAGAACAGGGTCTCAAATTTAGAAAACCAACTTATGCTTGCTTAAGGGTAAAGGTGAGTTGGGGTGCTGCATAAAACCAGAGATTGAAATGAGCACAGATAAAGTTCCTTAAGTCAAATATGGAATAGACAAGAGCTACTCCTTGCTCAACGAAATGGACTCAACACCGCATATTAAACGCCTAAGAATGTACCTGACTAGTAAGTATCGTAAAACCTATGGATTGCTATGTCTGCAAAAGAGAATCAAGCATGTGTACAGGGGCATAAATGCAGCAGTGATAGGATTGGAGAGGTTCGGTGAGCAAATGAAGACCCTTTGAAGTCATATTGCATGGTACCCATTACACGGGTCTCAACTCCCCAGGTTTAAGGTATTCTTCCTTCAGCTAAAACATGCATGTGGAACCCAAGTATGATCAACCATGTGAACGGGAGACGTGTTCAAATATGTCTCAGTTTTCCTCCCCTGGTACTCGGGTGCAATATTCCAGACGCTTTACTAACACTCTCCCGACTTGGAGAGTCAGCGCCTTTAACCTCCTGTTTGGCCCAGTTTGCAATTTCTGCGGAAGATGAACAGGAATAGCGAGAACCAATGAGAGGCTAGCTGGAGGTGTCTGGACGGGCAAATTTAACTCTCATTTCCCACCAGGAAGAGGAAATAACCAAAGGCTCAGCGTGCCGTACCGGAACCAGATTAGGGCCTGAAGCCATCCTGCGGTGTTGCGGCCAGGTCACAAGAAAGCGAGTTGAAGAAAGGAGCTCAGGGGCACTGTAATTCACAAACCTGCAGAGTTATAAATGACAGCTATCGTCCAAAAATAGACTGAAGTAAGGCTGCCAAGAGGACTTGAAATCGGGGCAGAATTGCAGGAAACCGATTTCAGGAGGTAGACTGGAATTGCATTGAAAGCATAGGAAAAGAGGCAGAACGTCCACAATGATGCACTTGGCCAAAAAGGGCGTATGCGTTTTTTCCTGAATATATTCAGGAAAAAACGCATACGCCCTTTTTGGCCAACCAAGCAAGCTTGCAAAGGAAATCTGCACTACAATGAAGTCTCACTTCCCCCCGGTCAAAAGGGCCATCTGAAAAAAGTGTAAAATCCAGAAAGGCAGGACAGGCCATGGAGAACTGGGAGCCTTGTTATGCTGATGGGCGGGATGTAAATTGCCAACAGACACTTGGGAGAAGTGTATGGTGTTTCCTGAAACATCTAAAAAACAAAGCAACAGAGCCTAGGGCACTGCCACTTATGGTCCTATAGCTTAGGGAAATTAAAATCAAAAAGACACAGCCACCCAAAAGTTTGGGACGCCTCTGTTTACAAGAACCTCGTTTACAGTACATGTTCAACATCGCCGAAAGTGAAAAATGGATAAAGAAGTTGTGGTATTTACTTACAAAGCAATATCACTCAGCAATGAAATCTATGTCATCAGGCCCTTAGCATCACAATGAGTGGATTCAGGTATGATGATTCTAACTGAAGTAAGTCACACAGAAAAAGAAACATCATAAGATATCAGTAATACACGGAATGTAAACTTGGCTACACAGGAACTGAATTACAGAACAGAACAGGGTCTCAAATTTAGAAAACTAACTTATGCTTGCTTAAGGGTAAAGGTGAGTTGGGGTGCTGCATAAAACCAGAGATTGAAATGAGCACAGATAAAGTTCCTTAAGCCAAATATGGAATAGACAAGAGCTACTCCTTGCTCAACGAAATGGACTCAACACCCCATATTAAACGCCTAAGAATGTACCTGACTAGTAAGTATCTTAAAACCTATGGATTGCTATGTCTCCAAAAGAGAATCAAGCATGTGTACAGGGGCATAAACGCAGCAGTGATAGGATTGGAGAGGTTCGGTGAGCAAATGAAGACCCTTTGAAGTCATATTGCATGGCACCCATTCCACGGGTCTCAACTCTCCAGGTTTAAGGTATTCTTCCTTCAGCTAAAACATGCATGTGGAACCCAGAGTATGATCAACCATGTGAACGGGAGACGTGTTCAAATATGTCTCAGTTTTCCTCCCCTGGTACTCGGGTGCAACATTCCAGACGCTTTACTAACACTCTCCCCACTTGGAGAGTCAGCGCCTTTAACCTCCTGTTTGGCCCAGTTTGCAATTTCTGCGGAAGATGAACAGGAATAGCGAGAACCAATGAGAGGCTAGCTGGAGGTGTCTGGACGGGCAAATTTAACTCTCATTTCCCACCAGGAAGAGGAATTAACCAAAGGCTCAGCGTGCCGTGCCGGAACCAGATTAGGGCCTGAAGCCATCCTGCGGTGTTGCGGCCAGGTCACAAGAAAGCGAGTTGAAGAAAGGAGCTCAGGGGCACTGTAATTCACAAACCTGCAGAGTTATAAATGACAGCTATCGTCCAAAAATAGACTGAAGTAAGGCTGCCAAGAGGACTTGAAAGCGGGGCAGAATTGCAGGAAACCGATTTCAGGAGGTAGACTGGAATTGCATTGAAAGCATAGGAAAAGAGGCAGAACGTCCACAATGATGCACTTGGCCAAAAAGGGCGTATGCGTTTTTTCCTGAATATCTTCAGGAAAAAACGCATACGCCCTTTTTGGCCAACCAAGCAAGCTTGCAAAGGAAATCTGCACTACAATGAAGTCTCACTTCCCCCCGGTCAAAAGGGCCATCTGAAAAAAGTGTAAAATCCAGAAAGGCAGGACAGGCCATGGAGAACTGGGAGCCTTGTTATGCTGATGGGCGGGATGTAAATTGCCAACAACCACTCGGGAGAAGTGTATGGTGTTTCCTGAAACATCTAAAAAACAAAGCAACAGAACCTAGGGCACTTCCACTTATGGTCCTATAGCTTAGGGAAATTAAAATCAAAAAGACACAGCCACACCAAAGTTTGGAACGGCTCTGTTTACAAGAACCTCGTTTACAGTACAAGTTCAACATCGCAGAAAGTGAAAAATGGATAAAGAAGTTGTGGTATTTACTTACAAAGCAATATCACTCAGCAATGAAATCTGTGTCATCAGGCCCTTAGCAGCACAATGAGTGGATTCAGGTATGATGATTCTAACTGAAGTAAGTCACACAGAAAAAGAAACATCATAAGATATCAGTAATACACGGAATGTAAACTTGGCTACACAGGAACTGAATTACAGAACAGAACAGTGTCTCAAATTTAGAAAACCAACTTATGCTTGCTTAAGGGTAAAGGTGAGTTGGGGTGCTGCATAAAACCAGAGATTGAAATGAGCACAGATAAAGTTCCTTAAGTCAAATATGGAATAGACAAGAGCTACTCCTTGCTCAACGAAATGGACTCAACACCGCATATTAAACGCCTAAGAATGTACCTGACTAGTAATTATCTTAAAACCTATGGATTGCTATGTCTCCGCAAGAGAATCAAGCATGTGTACAGGGGCATAAACGCAGCAGTGATAGGATTGGAGAGGTTCGGTGAGCAAATGAAGACCCTTGGAAGTCATATTGCATGGTACCCATTACACGGGTCTTAACTCTCCAGGTTTAAGGTATTCTTCCTTCAGCTAAAACATGCATGTGGAACCCAAGTATGATCAACCATGTGAACGGGAGACGTGTTCAAATATGTCTCAGTTTTCCTCCCCTGGTACTCAGGTGCAACATTCCAGACGCTTTACTAACACTCTCCCCACTTGGAGAGTCAGCGCCTTTAACCTCCTGTTTGGCCCAGTTTGCAATTTCTGCGGAAGATGAACAGGAATAGCGAGAACCAATGAGAGGCTAGCTGGAGGTGTCTGGACGGGCAAATTTAACTCTCATTTCCCACCAGGAAGAGGAAATAACCAAAGGCTCAGCGTATCGTACCGGAACCAGATTAGGGCCTGAAGCCATCCTGCGGTGTTGCGGCCAGGTCACAAGAAAGCGAGTTGAAGAAAGGAGCTCAGGGGCACTGTAATTCACAAACCTGCAGAGTTATAAATGACAGCTATCGTCCAAAAATAGACTGAAGTAAGGCTGCCAAGAGGACTTGAAAGCGGGGCAGAATTGCAGGAAACCGATTTCAGGAGGTAGACTGGAATTGCATTGAAAGCATAGGAAAAGAGGCAGAACGTCCACAATGATGCACTTGGCCAAAAAGGGTGTATGCGTTTTTTCCTGAATATATTCAGGAAAAAACGCATACGCCCTTTTTGGCCAACCAAGCAAGCTTGCAAAGGAAATCTGCACTACAATGAAGTCTCACTTCCCCCTGGTCAAAAGGGCCATCTGAAAAAAGTGTAAAATCCAGAAAGGCAGGACAGGCCATGGAGAACTGGGAGCCTTGTTATGCTGATGGGCGGGATGTAAATTGCCAACAACCACTGGGGAGAAGTTTATGGTGTTTCCTGAAACATCTAAAAAACAAAGCAACAGAGCCTAGGGCACTGCCACTTATGGTCCTATAGCTTAGGGAAATTAAAATCAAAAAGACACAGCCACCCCAAAGTTTGGGACGCCTCTGTTTACAAGAACCTCGTTTACAGTACAAGTTCAACATCGCAGAAAGTGAAAAATGGATAAAGAAGTTGTGGTATTTACTTACAAAGCAATATCACTCAGCAATGAAATCTATGTCATCAGGCCCTTAGCATCACAATGAGTGGATTCAGGTATGATGATTCTAACTGAAATAAGTCACACAGAAAAAGAAACATCATAAGATATCAGTAATACATGGAATGTAAACTTGGCTACACAGGAACTGAATTACAGAACAGAACAGGGTCTCAAATTTAGAAAACCAACTTATGCTTGCTTAAGGGTAAAGGTGAGTTGGGGTGCTGCATAAAACCAGAGATTGAAATGAGCACAGATAAAGTTCCTTAAGTCAAATATGGAATAGACAAGAGCTACTCCTTGCTCAACGAAATGGACTCAACACCGCATATTAAACGCCTAAGAATGTACCTGACTAGTAAGTATCGTAAAACCTATGGATTGCTATGTCTCCAAAAGAGAATCAAGCATGTGTACAGGGGCATAAACGCAGCAGTGATAGGATTGGAGAGGTTCGGTGAGCAAATGAAGACCCTTTGAAGTCATATTGCATGGTACCCATTACACGGGTCTCAACTCTCCAGGTTTAAGGTATTCTTCCTTCAGCTAAAACATGCATGTGGAACCTAGAGTATGATCAACCATGTGATCGGGAGACGTGTTCAAATATGTCTCAGTTTTCCTCCCCTGGTACTCGGGTGCAACATTCCAGACGCTTTACTAACACTCTCCCCACTTGGAGAGTCAGCGCCTTTAACCTCCTGTTTGGCCCAGTTTGCAATTTCTGCGGAAGATGAACAGGAATAGCGAGAACCAATGAGAGGCTAGCTGGAGGTGTCTGGACGGGCAAATTTAACTCTCATTTCCCACCAGGAAGAGGAAATAACCAAAGGCTCAGCGTGCCGTACCGGAACCAGATTAGGGCCTGAAGCCATCCTGCGGTGTTACGGCCAGCTCAAAAGAAAGCGAGTTGAAGAAAGGAGCTCAGGGGCACTGTAATTCACAAACCTGCAGAGTTATAAATGACAGCTATCGTCCAAAAATAGACTGAAGTAAGGCTGCCAAGAGGACTTGAAAGCGGGGCAGAATTGCAGGAAACTGATTTCAGGAGGTAGACTGGAATTGCATTGAAAGCATAGGAAAAGAGGCAGAACGTCCACAATGATGCACTTGGCCAAAAAGGGCGTATGCGTTTTTTCCTGAATATCTTCAGGAAAAAACACATACGCCCTTTTTGGCCAACCAAGCAAGCTTGCAAAGGAAATCTGCACTACAATGAAGTCTCACTTCCCCCCAGTCAAAAGGGCCATCTGAAAAAAGTGTAAAATCCAGAAAGGCAGGACAGGCCATGGAGAACTGGGAGCCTTGTTATGCTGATGGGCGGGATGTAAATTGCCAACAACCACTCGGGAGAAGTGTATGGTGTTTCCTGAAACATCTAAAAAACAAAGCAACAGAGCCTAGGGCACTTCCACTTATGGTCCTATAGCTTAGGGAAATTAAAATCAAAAAGACACAGCCACCCCAAAGTTTGGAACGGCTCTGTTTACAAGAACCTCGTTTACAGTACAAGTTCAACATCGCAGAACGTGAAAAATGGATAAAGAAGTTGTGGTATTTACTTACAAAGCAATATCACTCAGCAATGAAATCTGTGTCATCAGGCCCTTAGCAGCACAATGCGTGGATTCAGGTATGATGATTCTAACTGAAGTAAGTCACACAGAAAAAGAAACATCATAAGATATCAGTAATACAAGGAATGTAAACTTGGCTACACAGGAACTGAATTACAGAACAGAACACGGTCTCAAATTTAGAAAACCAACTTATGCTTGCTTAAGGGTAAAGGTGAGTTGGGGTGCTGCATAAAACCAGAGATTGAAATGAGCACAGATAAAGTTCCTTAAGTCAAATATGGAATAGACAAGAGCTACTCCTTGCTCAACGAAATGGACTCAAAACCCCATATTAAACGCCTAAGAATGTACCTGACTAGTAAGTATCTTAAAACCTATGGATTGCTATGTCTCCGAAAGAGAATCAAGCATGTGTACAGGGGCATAAACGCAGCAGTGATAGGATTGGAGAGGTTCAGTGAGCAAATGAAGACCCTTTGAAGTCATATTGCATGGTACCCATTACACGGGTCTTAACTCTCCAGGTTTAAGGTATTCTTTCTTCAGCTAAAACATGCATGTGGAACGCAAGTATGATCAACCATGTGAATGGGAGATGTGTTCAAATATGTCTCAGTTTTCCTCCCCTGGTACTCGGGTGCAACATTCCAGACGCTTTACTAACACTCTCCCCACTTGGAGAGTCAGCGCCTTTAACCTCCTGTTTGGCCCAGTTTGCAATTTCTGCGGAAGATGAACAGGAATAGCGAGAACCAATGAGAGACTAGCCGGAGGTGTCTGGACGGGCAAATTTAACTCTCATTTCCCACCAGGAAGAGGAAATAACCAAAGGCTCAGCGTGCCGTGCCGGAACCAGATTAGGGCCTGAAGCCATCCTGCGGTGTTGCGGCCAGGTCACAAGAAAGCAAGTTGAAGAAAGGAGCTCAGGGGCACTGTAATTCACAAACCTGCAGAGTTATAAATGACAGCTATCGTCCAAAAATAGACTGAAGTAAGGCTGCCAAGAGGACTTGAAAGCGGGGCAGAATTGCAGGAAACCGATTTCAGGAGGTAGACTGGAATTGCACTGAAAGCATAGGAAAAGAGGCAGAACGTCCACAATGATGCACTTGGCCAAAAAGGGCGTATGCGTTTTTTCCTGAATATATTCAGGAAAAAACGCATACGCCCTTTTTGACCAACCAAGCAAGCTTGCAAAGGAAATCTGCACTACAATGAAGTCTCACTTCCCCCCAGTCAAAAGGGCCATCTGAAAAAAGTGTAAAATCCAGAAAGGCAGGACAGGCCATGGAGAACTGGGAGCCTTGTTATGCTGATGGGCGGGATGTAAATTGCCAACAACCACTCGGGAGAAGTGTATGGTGTTTCCTGAAACATCTAAAAAACAAAGCAACAGAGCCTAGGGCACTTCCACTTATGGTCCTATAGCTTAGGGAAATTAAAATCAAAAAGACACAGCCACCCCAAAGTTTGGAACGGCTCTGTTTACAAGAACCTCGTTTACAGTACAAGTTCAACATCGCAGAACGTGAAAAATGGATAAAGAAGTTGTGGTATTTACTTACAAAGCAATATCACTCAGCAATGAAATCTGTGTCATCAGGCCCTTAGCAGCACAATGCGTGGATTCAGGTATGATGATTCTAACTGAAATAAGTCACACAGAAAAAGAAACATCATAAGATATCAGTAATACACGGAATGTAAACTTGGCTACACAGGAACTGAATTACAGAACAGAACAGGGTCTCAAATTTAGAAAACCAACTTATTCTTGCTTAAGGGTAAAGGTGAGTTGGGGTGCTGCATAAAACCAGAGATTGAAATGAGCACAGATAAAGTTCCTTAAGTCAAATATGGAATAGACAAGAGCTACTCCTTGCTCAACGAAATGGACTCAACACCGCATATTAAACGCCTAAGAATGTACCTGACTAGTAAGTATCTTAAAACCTATGGATTGCTATGTCTCCGAAAGATAATCAAACATGTGTACAGGGGCATAAACGCAGCAGTGATAGGATTGGAGAGGTTCGGTGAGCAAATGAAGACCCTTTGAAGTCATATTGCATGGTACCCATTACACGGGTCTTAACTCTCTATGTTTAAGGTATTCTTCCTTCAGCTAAAACATGCATGTGGAACCCAAGTATGATCAACCATGTGAACGGGAGACGTTTCAAATATGTCTCAGTTTTCCTCCCCTGGTACTCGGGTGCAACATTCCAGACGCTTTACTAACACTCTCCCCACTTGGAGAGTCAGCGCCTTTAACCTCCTGTTTGGCCCAGTTTGCAATTTCTGCGGAAGATGAACAGGAATAGCGAGAACCAATGAGAGACTAGCTGGAGGTGTCTGGACGGGCAAATTTAACTCTCATTTCCCACCAGGAAGAGGAAATAACCAAAGGCTCAGCGTGCCGTGCCGGAACCAGATTAGGGCCTGAAGCCATCCTGCGGTGTTGCGGCCAGGTCACAAGAAAGCAAGTTGAAGAAAGGAGCTCAGGGGCACTGTAATTCACAAACCTGCAGAGTTATAAATGACAGCTATCGTCCAAAAATAGACTGAAGTAAGGCTGCCAAGAGGACTTGAAAGCGGGGCAGAATTGCAGGAAACCGATTTCAGGAGGTAGACTGGAATTGCACTGAAAGCATAGGAAAAGAGGCAGAACCTCAACAATGATGCACTTGGCCAAAAAGGGCGTATGCGTTTTTTCCTGAATATATTCAGGAAAAAACGCATACGCCCTTTTTGGCCAACCAAGCAAGCTTGCAAAGGAAATCTGCACTACAATGAAGTCTCACTTCCCCCCAGTCAAAAGGGCCATCTGAAAAAAGTGTAAAATCCAGAAAGGCAGGACAGGCCATGGAGAACTGGGAGCCTTGTTATGCTGATGGGCGGGATGTAAATTGCCAACAACCACTCGGGAGAAGTGTATGGTGTTTCCTGAAACATCTAAAAAACAAAGCAACAGAGCCTAGGGCACTTCCACTTATGGTCCTATAGCTTAGGGAAATTAAAATCAAAAAGACACAGCCACCCCAAAGTTTGGAACGGCTCTGTTTACAAGAACCTCGTTTACAGTACAAGTTCAACATCGCAGAACGTGAAAAATGGATAAAGAAGTTGTGGTATTTACTTACAAAGCAATATCACTCAGCAATGAAATCTGTGTCATCAGGCCCTTAGCAGCACAATGCGTGGATTCAGGTATGATGATTCTAACTGAAATAAGTCACACAGAAAAAGAAACATCATAAGATATCAGTAATACACGGAATGTAAACTTGGCTACACAGGAACTGAATTACAGAACAGAACAGGGTCTCAAATTTAGAAAACCAACTTATTCTTGCTTAAGGGTAAAGGTGAGTTGGGGTGCTGCATAAAACCAGAGATTGAAATGAGCACAGATAAAGTTCCTTAAGCCAAATATTGAATAGACAAGAGCTACTCCTTGCTCAACGAAATGGACTCAACACCCCATATTAAACGCCTAAGAATGTACCTGACTAGTAAGTATCTTAAAACCTATGGATTGCTATGTCTCCGAAAGAGAATCAAGCATGTGTACAGGGGCATAAACGCAGCAGTGATAGGATTGGAGAGGTTCGGTGAGCAAATGAAGACCCTTGGAAGTCATATTGCATGGTACCCATTACACGGGTCTTAACTCTCCAGGTTTAAGGTATTCTTCCTTCAGCTAAAACATGCATGTGGAACCCAAGTATGATCAACCATGTGAACGGGAGACGTGTTCAAATATGTCTCTGTTTTCCTCCCCTGGTACTCAGGTGCAACATTCCAGACGCTTTACTAACACTCTCCCCACTTGGAGAGTCAGCGCCTTTAACCTCCTGTTTGGCCCAGTTTGCAATTTCTGCGGAAGATGAACAGGAATAGCGAGAACCAATGAGAGGCTAGCTGGAGGTGTCTGGACGGGCAAATTTAACTCTCATTTCCCACCAGGAAGAGGAAATAACCAAAGGCTCAGCGTATCGTACCGGAACCAGATTAGGGCCTGAAGCCATCCTGCGGTGTTGCGGCCAGGTCACAAGAAAGCGAGTTGAAGAAAGGAGCTCAGGGGCACTGTAATTCACAAACCTGCAGAGTTATAAATGACAGCTATCGTCCAAAAATAGACTGAAGTAAGGCTGCCAAGAGGACTTGAAAGCGGGGCAGAATTGCAGGAAACCGATTTCAGGAGGTAGACTGGAATTGCATTGAAAGCATAGGAAAAGAGGCAGAACGTCCACAATGATGCACTTGGCCAAAAAGGGCGTATGCGTTTTTTCCTGAATATATTCAGGAAAAAACGCATACGCCCTTTTTGGCCAACCAAGCAAGCTTGCAAAGGAAATCTGCACTACAATGAAGTCTCACTTCCCCCCAGTCAAAAGGGCCATCTGAAAAAAGTGTAAAATCCAGAAAGGCAGGACAGGCCATGGAGAACTGGGAGCCTTGTTATGCTGATGGGCGGGATGTAAATTGCCAACAACCACTCGGGAGAAGTGTATGGTGTTTCCTGAAACATCTAAAAAACAAAGCAACAGAGCCTAGGGCACTGCCACTTATGGTCCTATAGCTTAGGGAAATTAAAATCAAAAAGACACAGCCACCCCAAAGTTTGGGACGCCTCTGTTTACAAGAACCTCGTTTACAGTACAAGTTCAACATAGCAGAAAGTGAAAAATGGATAAAGAAGTTGTGGTATTTACTTACAAAGCAATATCACTCAGCAATGAAATCTATGTCATCAGGCCCTTAGCATCACAATGAGTGGATTCAGGTATGATGATTCTAACTGAAATAAGTCACACAGAAAAAGAAACATCATAAGATATCAGTAATACATGGAATGTAAACTTGGCTACACAGGAACTGAATTACAGAACAGAACAGGGTCTCAAATTTAGAAAACCAACTTATGCTTGCTTAAGGGTAAAGGTGAGTTGGGGTGCTGCATAAAACCAGAGATTGAAATGAGCACAGATAAAGTTCCTTAAGTCAAATATGGAATAGACAAGAGCTACTCCTTGCTCAACGAAATGGACTCAACACCGCATATTAAACGCCTAAGAATGTACCTGACTAGTAAGTATCGTAAAACCTATGGATTGCTATGTCTCCAAAAGAGAATCAAGCATGTGTACAGGGGCATAAACGCAGCAGTGATAGGATTGGAGAGGTTCGGTGAGCAAATGAAGACCCTTTGAAGTCATATTGCATGGTACCCATTACACGGGTCTCAACTCTCCAGGTTTAAGGTATTCTTCCTTCAGCTAAAACATGCATGTGGAACCCAAGTATGATCAACCATGTGATCGGGAGACGTGTTCAAATATGTCTCAGTTTTCCTCCCCTGGTACTCGGGTGCAACATTCCAGACGCTTTACTAACACTCTCCCCACTTGGAGAGTCAGCGCCTTTAACCTCCTGTTTGGCCCAGTTTGCAATTTCTGCGGAAGATGAACAGGAATAGCGAGAACCAATGAGAGGCTAGCTGGAGGTGTCTGGACGGGCAAATTTAACTCTCATTTCCCACCAGGAAGAGGAAATAACCAAAGGCTCAGCGTGCCGTACCGGAACCAGATTAGGGCCTGAAGCCATCCTGCGGTGTTGCGGCCAGCTCAAAAGAAAGCGAGTTGAAGAAAGGAGCTCAGGGGCACTGTAATTCACAAACCTGCAGAGTTATAAATGACAGCTATCGTCCAAAAATAGACTGAAGTAAGGCTGCCAAGAGGACTTGAAAGCGGGGCAGAATTGCAGGAAACCGATTTCAGGAGGTAGACTGGAATTGCATTGAAAGCATAGGAAAAGAGGCAGAACGTCCACAATGATGCACTTGGCCAAAAAGGGCGTATGCGTTTTTTCCTGAATATCTTCAGGAAAAAACGCATACGCCCTTTTTGGCCAACCAAGCAAGCTTGCAAAGGAAATCTGCACTACAATGAAGTCTCACTTCCCCCCGGTCAAAAGGGCCATCTGAAAAAAGTGTAAAATCCAGAAAGGCAGGACAGGCCATGGAGAACTGGGAGCCTTTTTATGCTGATGGGCGGGATGCAAATTGCCAACAACCACTCGGGAGAAGTGTATGGTGTTTCCTGAAACATCTAAAAAACAAAGCAACAGAGCCTAGGGCACTGCCACTTATGGTCCTATAGCTTAGGGAAATTAAAATCAAAAACACACATCCACCCCAAAGTTTGGGATGCCTCTGTTTACAAGAACCTCGTTTACAGTACAAGTTCAACATCGCAGAAAGTGAAAAATGGATAAAGAAGTTGTGGTATTTACTTACAAAGCAATATCACTCAGCAATGAAATCTATGTCATCAGGCCCGTAGCAGCATAATGAGTGGATTCAGGTACGATGATTCTAACTGAAATAAGTCACACAGAAAAAGAAACATCATAAGATATCACTAATACACGGAATGTAAACTTGGCTACACAGGAACTGCATTCCAAAACAGAACAGGGTCTCAAATTTAGAAAACCAACTTATGCTTGCTTAAGGGGAAAGGTGAGTTGGGGTGCTGCATAAAACCAGAGATTGAAATGAGCACAGATAAAGTTCCTTAAGCCAAATATGGAATAGACAAGAGCTACTCCTTGCTCAACGAAATGGACTCAACACCGCATATTAAACGCCTAAGAATGTACCTGAGTAGTAAGTATCTTAAAACCTATGGATTGCTATGTCTCCGAAAGAGAATCAAGCATGTGTACAGGGGCATAAACGCAGCAGTGATAGGATTGGAGAGGTTTGGTGAGTAAATGAAGACCCTTTGAAGTCATATTGCATGGTACCCATTCCACGGGTTTCAACTACCCAGGTTTAAGGTATTCTTCCTTCAGCTAAAACATGCATGTGGAACCTAGAGTATGATCAACCATGTGATCGGGAGACGTGTTCAAATATGTCTCAGTTTTCGTACCCTGGTACTCGGGTACAACATTCCAGACGCTTTACTAACACTCTCCCGACTTGGAGAGTCAGCGCCTTTAACCTCCTGTTTGGCCCAGTTTGCAATTTCTGCGGAAGATGAACAGGAATAGCGAGAACCAATGAGAGACTAGCTGGAGGTGTCTGGACGGGCAAATTTAACTCTCATTTCCCACCAGGAAGAGGAAATAACCAAAGGCTCAGCGTGCCGTACCGGAACCAGATTAGGGCCTGAAGCCATCCTGTGGTGTTGCGGCCAGGTCACAAGAAAGCGAGTTGAAGAAAGGAGCTCAGGGGCACTGTAATTCACAAACCTGCAGAGTTATAAATGACAGCTATCGTCCAAAAATAGACTGAAGTAAGGCTGCCAAGAGGACTTGAAAGCGGGGCAGAATTGCAGGAAACCGATTTCAGGAGGTAGACTGGAATTGCATTGAAAGCATAGGAAAAGAGGCAGAACGTCCACAATGATGCACTTGGCCAAAAAGGGCGTATGCGTTTTTTCCTGAATATATTCAGGAAAAAACGCATACGCCCTTTTTGGCCAACCAAGCAAGCTTGCAAAGGAAATCTGCACTACAATGAAGTCTCACTTCCCCCCGGTCAAAAGGGCCATCTGAAAAAAGTGTAAAATCCAGAAAGGCAGGACAGGCCATGGAGAACTGGGAGCCTTGTTATGCTGATGGGCGGGATGTAAATTGCCAACAGACACTTGGGAGAAGTGTATGGTGTTTCCTGAAACATCTAAAAAACAAAGCAACAGAGCCTAGGGCACTGCCACTTATGGTCCTATAGCTTAGGGAAATTAAAATCAAAAAGACACAGCCACCCCAAAGTTTGGGATACCTCTGTTTACAAGAACCTCGTTTACAGTACAAGTTCAACATCGCAGAAAGTGAAAAATGGGTAAAGAAGTTGTGGTATTTACTTACAAAGCAATATCACTCAGCAATGAAATCTATGTCATCAGGCCCTTAGCAGCACAATGAGTGGATTCAGGTATGATGATTCTAACTGAAATAAGTCACACAGAAAAAGAAACATCATAAGATATCAGTAATACACGGAATGGAAACTTGGCTACACAGGAACTGAATTACAGAACAGAACAGGGTCTCAAATTTAGAAAACCAACTTATGCTTGCTTAAGGGGAAAGGTGAGTTGGGGTGCTGCATAAAACCAGAGATTGAAATGAGCACAGATAAAGTTCCTTAAGCCAAATATGGAATAGACAAGAGCTACTCCTTGCTCAACGAAATGGACTCAACACCGCATATTAAACGCTTAAGAATGTACCTGACTAGTAAGTATCTTAAAACCTATGGATTGCTATATCTCCAAAAGAGAATCAAGCATGTGTACAGGGGCATAAACGCAGCAGTGATAGGATTGGAGAGGTTTGGTGAGCAAATGAAGACCCTTTGAAGTCATATTGCATGGTACCCTTTCCACAGGTCTTAACTCTCCAGGTTTAAGGTATTCTTCCTTCAGCTAAAACATGCATGTGGAACCCAAGTATGATCAACCATGTGAACGGGAGACGTGTTCAAATATGTCTCAGTTTTCCTCCCCTGGTACTCGGGTGCAACATTCCAGACGCTTTACTAACACTCTCCCGACTTGGAGAGTCAGTGCCTTTAACCTCCTGTTTGGCCCAGTTTGCAATTTCTGCGGAAGATGAACAGGAATACCGAGAACCAATGAGAGACTAGCTGGAAGTGTCTGGACGGGCAAATTTAACTCTCATATCCCACCAGGAAGAGGAATTAACCAAAGGCTCAGCGTGCCGTGCCAGAACCAGATTAGGGCCTGAAACCATTCTGCGGTGTTGCGGCCAGGTCACAAGAAAGCGAGTTGAAGAAAGGAGCTCAGGGGCACTGTAATTCACAGACCTGCAGAGTTATAAATGACAGCTATCGTCCAAAAATAGACTGAAGTAAGGCTGCCAAGAGGACTTGAAAGCGGGGCAGAATTGCAGGAAACCGATTTCAGGAGGTAGACTGGAATTGCATTGAAAGCATAGGAAAAGAGGCAGAACGTCCACAATGATGCACTTGGCCAAAAAGGGCGTATGCGTTTTTTCCTGAATATATTCAGGAAAAAACGCATACGCCCTTTTTGGCCAACCAAGCAAGCTTGCAAAGGAAATCTGCACTACAATGAAGTCTCACTTCCCCCCGGTCAAAAGGGCCATCTGAAAAAAGTGTAAAATCCAGAAAGGCAGAACAGGCCATGGAGAACTGGGAGCCTTGTTATGCTGATGGGCGGGATGTAAATTGCCAACAGACACTCGGGAGAAGTGTATGGTGTTTCCTGAAACATCTAAAAAACAAAGCAACAGAGCCTAGGGCACTGCCACTTATGGTCCTATAGCTTAGGGAAATTAAAATCAAAAAGACACAGCCATCCCAAAGTTTGGGACGCCTCTGTTTACAAGAACCTCGTTTACAGTACAAGTTCAACATCGCAGAAAGTGAAAAATGGATAAAGAAGTTGTGGTATTTACTTACAAAGCAATATCACTCAGCAATGAAATCTATGTCATCAGGCCCTTAGCAGCACAATGAGTGGATTCAGGTAAGATGATTCTAACTGAAATAAGTCACACAGAAAAAGAAACATCATAAGATATCACTAATGCACGGAATGTAAACTTGGCTACACAGGAACTGAATTACAGAACAGAACAGGGACTCAAATTTAGAAAACCAACTTATGCTTGCTTAAGGGGAAAGGTGAGTTGGGGTGCTGCATAAAACCAGAGATTGAAATGAGCACAGATAAAGTTCCTTAAGCCAAATATGGAATAGACAAGAGCTACTCCTTGCTCAACGAAATGGACTCAAAACCCCATATTAAACGCCTAAGAATGTACCTGACTAGTAAGTATCTTAAAACCTATGGATTGCTATGTCTCCAAAAGAGAATCAAGCGTGTACAGGAGCATAAACGCAGCAGTGATAGGATTGGAGAGGTTCGGTGAGCAATGAAGACCCTTTGAAGTCATATTGCATGGTACCCATTACACGGGTCTCAACTCTCCAGGTTTAACGAATTCTTCCTTCAGCTAAAACATGCATGTGGAACCCAGAGTATGATCAACCATGTGAACGGGAGACGTGTTCAAATATGTCTCAGTTTTCCTCCCCTGGTACTCGGGTGCAACATTCCAGACGCTTTACTAACACTCTCCCGACTTGGAGAGTCAGTCCCTTTAACCTCCTGTTTGGCCCAGTTTGCAATTTCTGCGGAAGATGAACAGGAATAGCGAGAACCAATGAGAGACTAGCTGGAAGTGTCTGGACGGGCAAATTTAACTGTCATTTCCCACCAGGAAGAGGAATTAACCAAAGGCTCAGCGTGCCGTGCCGGAACCAGATTAGGGCCTGAAGCCATCCTGCAGTGTTGCGGCCAGCTCAAAAGAAAGCGAGTTGAAGAAAGGAGCTCAGGGGCACTGTAATTCACAAACCTGCAGAGTTATAAATGACAGCTATCGTCCAAAAATAGACTGAAGTAAGGCTGCCAAGAGGACTTGAAAGCGGGGCAGAATTGCAGGAAACCGATTTCAGGAGGTAGACTGGAATTGCATTGAAAGCATAGGAAAAGAGGCAGAACGTCCACAATGATGCACTTGGCCAAAAATGGCGTATGCGTTTTTTCCTGAATATATTCAGGAAAAAACGCATACGCCCTTTTTGGCCAACCAAGCAAGCTTGCAAAGGAAATCTGCACTACAATGAAGTCTCACTTCCCCCCGGTCAAAAGGGCCATCTGAAAAAAGTGCAAAATCCAGAAAGGCAACAGGCCATGGAGAACTGGGAGACTTGTTATGCTGATGGGCGGGATGTAAGTTGCCAACAGACACTCGGGAGAAGTGTATGGTGTTTCCTGAAACATCTAAAAAACAAAGCAACAGAGCCTAGGGCACTGCCACTTATGGTCCTATAGCTTAGGGAAATTAAAATCAAAAAGACACAGCCACCTCAAAGTTTGGGACGCCTCTGTTTACAAGAACCTCGCTTACCGTACAAGTTCAATATCACAGAAAGTGAAAAATGGATAAAGAACTTGTGGTACTTACGTACAGTGCACTATCACTCAGCAATGAAATCTATGTCATCAGGCCCGTAGCAGCATAATGAGTGGATTCAGGTACGATGATTCTAACTGAAATAAGTCACACAGAAAAAGAAACATCATAAGATATCACTAATACACGGAATGTAAACTTGGCTACACAGGAACTGCATTCCAAAACAGAACAGGGTCTCAAATTTAGAAAACCAACTTATGCTTGCTTAAGGGGAAAGGTGAGTTGGGGTGCTGCATAAAACCAGAGATTGAAATGAGCACAGATAAAGTTCCTTAAGCCAAATATGGAATAGACAAGAGCTACTCCTTGCTCAACGAAATGGACTCAACACCGCATATTAAACGCCTAAGAATGTACCTGAGTAGTAAGTATCTTAAAACCTATGGATTGCTTAAAACCTATGGATTCCCACCAGGAAGAGGAAATAACCAAAGGCTCAGCGTGCCGTACCGGAACCAGATTAGGGCCTGAAGCCATCCTGTGGTGTTGCGGCCAGGTCACAAGAAAGCGAGTTGAAGAAAGGAGCTCAGGGGCACTGTAATTCACAAACCTGCAGAGTTATAAATGACAGCTATCGTCCAAAAATAGACTGAAGTAAGGCTGCCAAGAGGACTTGAAAGCGGGGCAGAATTGCAGGAAACCGATTTCAGGAGGTACACTGGAATTGCATTGAAAGCATAGGAAAAGAGGCAGAACGTCCACAATGATGCACTTGGCCAAAAAGGGCGTATGCGTTTTTTCCTGAATATATTCAGGAAAAAACGCATACGCCCTTTTTGGCCAACCAAGCAAGCTTGCAAAGGAAATCTGCACTACAATGAAGTCTCACTTCCCCCCGGTCAAAAGGGCCATCTGAAAAAAGTGTAAAATCCAGAAAGGCAGGACAGGCCATGGAGAACTGGGAGCCTTGTTATGCTGATGGGCGGGATGTAAATTGCCAACAGACACTTGGGAGAAGTGTATGGTGTTTCCTGAAACATCTAAAAAACAAAGCAACAGAGCCTAGGGCACTGCCACTTATGGTCCTATAGCTTAGGGAAATTAAAATCAAAAAGACACAGCCACCCCAAAGTTTGGGATACCTCTGTTTACAAGAACCTCGTTTACAGTACAAGTTCAACATCGCAGAAAGTGAAAAATGGGTAAAGAAGTTGTGGTATCTACTTACAAAGCAATATCACTCAGCAATGAAATCTATGTCATCAGGCCCTTAGCAGCACAATGAGTGGATTCAGGTATGATGATTCTAACTGAAATAAGTCACACAGAAAAAGAAACATCATAAGATATCAGTAATACACGGAATGGAAACTTGGCTACACAGGAACTGAATTACAGAACAGAACAGGGTCTCAAATTTAGAAAACCAACTTATGCTTGCTTAAGGGGAAAGGTGAGTTGGGGTGCTGCATAAAACCAGAGATTGAAATGAGCACAGATAAAGTTCCTTAAGCCAAATATGGAATAGACAAGAGCTACTCCTTGCTCAACGAAATGGACTCAACACCGCATATTAAACGCTTAAGAATGTACCTGACTAGTAAGTATCTTAAAACCTATGGATTGCTATGTCTCCAAAAGAGAATCAAGCATGTGTACAGGGGCATAAACGCAGCAGTGATAGGATTGGAGAGGTTTGGTGAGCAAATGAAGACCCTTTGAAGTCATATTGCATGGTACCCTTTCCACAGGTCTTAACTCTCCAGGTTTAAGGTATTCTTCCTTCAGCTAAAACATGCATGTGGAACCCAAGTATGATCAACCATGTGAACGGGAGACGTGTTCAAATATGTCTCAGTTTTCCCCCCCTGGTACTCGGGTGCAACATTCCAGACGCTTTACTAACACTCTCCCGACTTGGAGAGTCAGTGCCTTTAACCTCCTGTTTGGCCCAGTTTGCAATTTCTGCGGAAGATGAACAGGAATAGCGAGAACCAATGAGAGACTAGCTGGAAGTGTCTGGACGGGTAAATTTAACTCTCATTTCCCACCAGGAAGAGGAATTAACCAAAGGCTCAGCGTGCCGTGCCAGAACCAGATTAGGGCCTGAAGCCATTCTGCGGTGTTGCGGCAAGGTCACAAGAAAGCGAGTTGAAGAAAGGAGCTCAGGGGCACTGTAATTCACAAACCTGCAGAGTTATAAATGACAGCTATCGTCCAAAAATAGACTGAAGTAAGGCTGCCAAGAGGACTTGAAAGCGGGGCAGAATTGCAGGAAACCGATTTCAGGAGGTAGACTGGAATTGCATTGAAAGCATAGGAAAAGAGGCAGAACGTCCACAATGATGCACTTGGCCAAAAAGGGCGTATGCGTTTTTTCCTGAATATATTCAGGAAAAAACGCATACGCCCTTTTTGGCCAACCAAGCAAGCTTGCAAAGGAAATCTGCACTACAATGAAGTCTCACTTCCCCCCAGTCAAAAGGGCCATCTGAAAAAAGTGTAAAATCCAGAAAGGCAGGACAGGCCATGGAGAACTGGGAGCCTTGTTATGCTGATGGGCGGGATGTAAATTGCCAACAACCACTCGGGAGAAGTGTATGGTGTTTCCTGAAACATCTAAAAAACAAAGCAACAGAACCTAGGGCACTTCCACTTATGGTCCTATAGCTTAGGGAAATTAAAATGAAAAAGACACAGCCACCCCAAAGTTTGGAACGGCTCTGTTTACAAGAACCTCGTTTACAGTACAAGTTCAACATCGCAGAAAGTGAAAAATGGATAAAAAAGTTGTGGTATTTACTTACAAAGCAATATCACTCAGCAATGAAATCTGTGTCATCAGGCCCTTAGCAGCACAATGAGTGGATTCAGGTATGATGATTCTAACTGAAATAAGTCACACAGAAAAAGAAACATCATAAGATATCAGTAATACACGGAATGTAAACTTGGCTACACAGGAACTGAATTACAGAACAGAACAGGGTCTCAAATTTAGAAAACCAACTTATGCTTGCTTAAGGGTAAAGGTGAGTTGGGGTGCTGCATAAAACCAGAGATTGAAATGAGCACAGATAAAGTTCCTTAAGCCAAATATGGAATAGACAAGAGCTACTCCTTGCTCAACGAAATGGACTCAAAACCCCATATTAAACGCCTAAGAATGTACCTGACTAGTAAGTATCTTAAAACCTATGGATTGCTATCTCTCCAAAAGAGAATCAAGCGTGTGTACAGGGGCATAAACGCAGCAGTGATAGGATTGGAGAGGTTCGGTGAGCAAATGAAGACCCTTTGAAGTCATATTGCATGGTACCCATTACACGGGTCTCAACTCTCCAGGTTTAAGGTATTCTTCCTTCAGCTAAAACATGCATGTGGAACCCAGAGTATGATCAACCATGTGAACGGGAGACATGTTCAAATATGTCTCATTTTCCTCCCCTGGTAATCGGGTGCAACATTCCAGACGCTTTACTAACACTCTCCCGACTTGGAGAGTCAGTCCCTTTAACTTCCTGTTTGGCCCAGTTTGCAATTTCTCCGGTAGATGAACAGGAATAGCGAGAACCAATGAGAGGCTAGCTGGAGGTGTCTGGACGGGCAAATTTAACTCTCATTTCCCACCAGGAAGAGGAATTAACCAAAGGCACAGCGTGCCGTGCCAGAACCAGATTAGGGCCTGAAGCCATCCTGCGGTGTTGCGGCCAGGTCACAAGAAAGCAAGTTGAAGAAAGGAGCTCAGGGGCACTGTAATTCACAAACCTGCAGAGTTTTAAATGACAGCTATCGTCCAAAAATAGACTGAAGTAAGGCTGCCAAGAGGACTTGAAAGCGGGGCAGAATTGCAGGAAACCGATTTCAGGAGGTACACTGGAATTGCATTGAAAGCATAGGAAAAGAGGCAGAACGTCCACAATGATGCACCTGGCCAAAAAGGGCGTATGCGTTTTTTCCTGAATATATTCATGAAAAAACGCATACGCCCTTTTTGGCCAACCAAGCAAGCTTGAAAAGGAAATCTGCACTACAATGAAGTCTCACTTCCCCCCGGTCAAAAGGGCCATCTGAAAAAAGTGTAAAATCCAGAAAGGCAACAGGCCATTGAGAACTGGGAGCCTTGTTATGCTGATGGGCGGGATGTAAATTACCAACAGACACTCGGGAGAAGTGTATGGTGTTTCCTGAAACATCTAAAAAACAAAGCAACAGAGCCTAGGGCACTGCCACTTATGGTCCTATAGCTTAGGGAAATTAAAATCAAAAAGACACAGCCACCCCAAAGTTTGGAACGGCTCTGTTTACAAGAACCTCGATTACAGTACAAGTTCAACATCGCAGAAGGTGAAAAATGGATAAAAAAGTTGTGGTATTTACTTACAAAGCAATATCACTCAGCAATGAAATCTGTGTCATCAGGCCCTTAGCAGCACAATGAGTGGATTCAGGTATGATGATTCTACCTGAAATAAGTCACACAGAAAAAGAAACATCATAAGATATCAGTAATACACGGAATGTAAACTTGGCTACACAGGAACTGAATTACAGAACAGAACAGGGTCTCAAATTTAGAAAACCAACTTATGCTTGCTTAAGGGGAAAGGTGAGTTGGGGTGCTGCATAAAACCAGAGATTGAAATGAGCACAGATAAATTTCCTTAAGCCAAATATGGAATAGACAAGAGCTACTCCTTGCTCAACGAAATGGACTCAAAACCCCATATTAAACGCCTAAGAATGTACCTGACTAGTAAGTATCTTAAAACCTATGGATTGCTATGTCTCCAAAAGAGAATCAAGCGTGTGTACAGGGGCATAAACGCAGCAGTGATAGGATTGGAGAGGTTCGGTGAGCAAATGAAGACCCTTTGAAGTCATATTGCATGGTACCCATTACACGGGTCTCAACTCTCCAGGTTTAAGGTATTCTTCCTTCAGCTAAAACATGCATGTGGAACCCAGAGTATGATCAACGGTGTGATCGGGAGACGTGTTCAAATATGTCTCAGTTTTCGTACCCTGGTACTCGGGTGCAACATTCCAGACGCTTTACTAACACTCTCCCCACTTGGAGAGTCAGTCCCTTTAACCTCCTGTTTGGCCCAGTTTGCAATTTCTGCGGAAGATAAACAGGAATAGGGAGAACCAATGAGAGACTAGCTGGAGGTGTCTGGACGGGCAAATTTAACTCTCATTTCCCACCAGGAAGAGGAAATAACCAAAGGCTCAGCGTGCCGTGCCGGAACCAGATTAGGGCCTGAAGCCATCCTGCGGTGTTGCGGCCAGCTCACAAGAAAGCGAGTTGAAGAAAGGAGCTCAGGGGCACTGTAATTCACAAACCTGCAGAGTTATAAATGACAGCTATCGTCCAAAAATATACTGAAGTAAGGTTGCCAAGAGGACTTGAAAGCAGGGCAGAATTGCAGGAAACCGATTTCAGGAGGTAGACTGGAATTGCATTGAAAGCATAGGAAAAGAGGCAGAACGTCCACAATGATGCACTTGGCCAAAAAGGGCGTATGCGTTTTTTCCTGAATATATTCAGGAAAAAATGCATACGCCCTTTTTGGCCAACCAAGCAAGCTTGCAAAGGAAATCTGCACTACAATGAAGTCTCACTTCCACCTGGTCAAAAGGGCCATCTGAAAAAAGTGTAAAATCCATAAAGGCACGACAGGCCATGGAGAACTGGGAGCCTTCTTATGCTGATGGGCGGGATGTAAATTGCCAACAGCCACTCTGGAGAAGTGTATGGTGTTTCCTGAAACATCTAAAAAACAAAGCAACAGAGCCTAGGGCACTTCCACTTATGGTCCTATAGCTTAGGGAAATTAAAATCAAAAAGACACAGCCACCCCAAAGTTTGGGACGCCTCTGTTTACAAGAACCTCGTTTACCGTACAAGTTCAATATCGCAGAAAGTGAAAAATGGATAAAGAACTTGTGGTACTTACGTACAATGCAATATCACTAAGCAATGAAATCTATGTCATCAGGCCCGTAGCAGCATAATGAGTGGATTCAGGTATGATGATTCGAACTGAAATAAGTCACACAGAAAAGAAACATCATAAGGTATCACTAATACACAGAATGTGAACTTGGCTACACATGAACTGAATTACAAAACAGAACAGTGTCTCAAGTTTAGAAAACCAGCTTATGCTTGCGTAACGGGGAAGGTGAGTTGGGGTGCTGCATAAAACCAGAGATTGAAATGAGCACAGATAAAGTTCCTGAAGCCAAATATGGAATAGACAAGAGCTACTCCTTGCTCAACGAAATGGACTCAACACCGCATATTAAACGCCTAAGAATGTACCTGACTAGTAAGTATCGTAAAACCTATGGATTGCTATGTCTCCAAAAGAGAATCAAGCAAGTGTACAGGGGCATAAACGTAGCAGTGATAGGATTGGAGAGGTTCGGTGAGCAAACGAAGACCCTTTGAAGTCATATTGCATGGTACCCATTACACGGGTCTCAACGCTCCAGGTTTAAGGTATTCTTCCTTCAGCTAAAACATGCATGTGGAACCCAAGTATGATCAACCATGTGAACGGGAGATGTATTCAAATATGTCTTAGTTTTCCTCCCCTGGTACTCGGGTGCAATATTCCAGACGCTTTACTAACACTCTCCCCATTTGGAGAGTCAGCGCCTTTAACCTCCTGTTTGGCACAGTTTGCAATTTCTGCGGAAGATGAACAGGAATAGCGAGAACCAATGGAGACTAGCTGGAGTTGTCTGGACAGGCAAATTTAACTCTCATTTCCTACCAGGAAGAGGAATTAACCAAAGGCTCAGCGTGCCATGCCAGAACCAGATTAGGGCCTGAAGCCATGCTGCGGTGTTGCGGCCACGTCACAAGAAAGCGAGTTGAAGAAAGGAGCTCAGGGGCACTGTAATTCACAAACCTGCAGAGTTATAAATGACAGCTATCGTCCAAAAATAGACTGAAGTAAGGCTGCCAAGAGGACTTGAAAGCGGGGCAGAATTGCAGGAAACCGATTTCAGGAGGTAGACTGGAATTGCATTGAAAGCATAGGAAAAGAGGCAGAACGTCCACAATGATGCACTTGGCCAAAAAGGGCGTATGCGTTTTTTCCTGAATATATTCAGGAAAAAACGCATACGCCCTTTTTGGCCAACCAAGCAAGCTTGCAAAGGAAATCTGCACTACAATGAAGTCTCACTTCCCCCCGGTCAAAAGGGCCATCTGAAAAATGTGTAAAATCCAGAAAGGCAGGACAGGCCATGGAGAACTGAGAGCCTTGTTATGCTGATGGGCGGGATGTAAATTGCCAACAACCACTCGGGAGAAGTGTATGGTGTTTCCTGAAACATCTAAAAAACAAAGCAACAGAACCTAGGGCACTTCCACTTATGGTCCTATAGCTTAGGGAAATTAAAATCAAAAAGACACAGCCACCCCAAAGTTTGGAACGGCTCTCTTTACAAGAACCTCGTTTACAGTACAAGTTCAACATCGCAGAAAGTGAAAAATGGATAAAGAAGTTGTGGTATTTACTTACAAAGCAATATCACTCAGCAATGAAATCTGTGTCATCACGCCCTTAGCAGCACAATGAGTGGATTCAGGTATGATGATTCTAACTGAAATAGGTCACACAGAAAAAGAAACATCATAAGATATCAGTAATACACGGAATGTAAACTTGGCTACACAGGAACTGAATTACAGAACAGAACAGGGTCTCAAATTTAGAAAACCAACTTATGCTTGCTTAAGGGTAAAGGTGAGTTGGGGTGCTGCATAAAACCAGAGATTGAAATGAGCACAGATAAAGTTCCTTAAGTCAAATATGGAATAGACAAGACCTACTCCTTGCTCAATGAAATGGACTCAACACCGCATATTAAACGCCTAAGAATGTACCTGACTAGTAAGTATCTTAAAACCTATGGATTGCTATGTCTCCGAAAGAGAATCAAGCATGTGTACAGGGGCATAAACGCAGCAGTGATAGGATTGCAGAGGTTCGGTGAGCAAATGAAGACGCTTTGAAGTCATATTGCATGGTACCCTTTACACGGGTCTTAACTCTCCAGATTTTCCTGAATATATTCAGGAAAATCAAAACCCCATATTAAACGCCTAAGAATGTACCTGACTAGTAAGTATCTTAAAGCCTATGGATTCCTATGTCTCCAAAAGAGAATCAAGCATGTGTACAGGGGCATAAAAGCAGCAGTGATAGGATTGGAGAGGTTCGGTGAGCAAATGAAGACCCTTTGAAGTCATATTGCATGGTACCCATTACACGGGTCTTATCTCTCCAGGTTTAAGGTATTCTTCCTTCAGCTAAAACATGCATGTGGAACCCAAGTATGATCAACCATGTGAACGGGAGACGTGTTCAAATATGTCTCAGTTTTCCTCCCCTGGTACTCGGGTGCAACATTCCAGACGCTTTACTAACACTCTCCCCACTTGGAGAGTCAGCGCCTTTAACCTCCTATTTGGCCCTGTTTGCAATTTCTGCGGAAGATGAACAGGAATAGCGAGAACCAATGAGAGACTAGCTGGAGGTGTCTGGACGGGCAAATTTAACTCTCATTTCCCACCAGGAAGAGGAAATAACCAAAGGCTCAGCATGCCGTGCCGGAACCAGATTAGGGCCTGAAGACATCCTGCGGTGTTGCGGCCAGGTCACAAGAAAGCAAGTTGAAGAAAGGAGCTCAGGGGCACTGTAATTCACAAACCTGCAGAGTTATAAATGACAGCTATCGTCCAAAAATAGACTGAAGTAAGGCTGCCAAGAGGACTTGAAAGCAGGGCAGAATTGCAGGAAACCGATTTCAGGAGGTAGACTGGAATTGCATTGAAAGCATAGGAAAAGAGGCAGAACGTCCACAATGATGCACTTGGCCAAAAAGGGCGTATGCGTTTTTTCCTGAATATATTCAGGAAAAAACGCATACGCCCTTTTTGGCCAACCAAGCAAGCTTGCAAAGGAAATCTGCACTACAATGAAGTCTCACTTCCCCCCGGTCAAAAGGGCCATCTGAAAAAAGTGTAAAATCCAGAAAGGCAGGACAGGCCATGGAGAACTGGGAGCCTTGTTATGCTGATGGGCGGGATGTAAATTGCCAACAGACACTTGGGAGAAGTGTATGGTGTTTCCTGAAACATCTAAAAAACAAAGCAACAGAGCCTAGGGCACTGCCACTTATGGTCCTATAGCTTAGGGAAATTAAAATCAAAAAGACACAGCCACCCCAAAGTTTGGGACGCCTCTGTTTACAAGAACCTCGTGTACAGTACAAGTTCAACATCGCAGAAAGTGAAAAATGGATAAAGAAGTTGTGGTATTTACTTACAAAGCAATATCACTCAGCAATGAAATCTATGTCATCAGGCCCTTAGCAGCACAATGAGTGGATTCAGGTATGATGATTCTAACTGAAATAAGTCACACAGAAAAAGAAACATCATAAGATATCAGTAATACACGGAATGTAAACTTGGCTACACAGGAACTGAATTACAGAACAGAACAGGGTCTCAAATTTAGAAAACCAACTTATGCTTGCTTAAGGGTAAAGGTGAGTTGGGGTGCTGCATAAAACCAGAGATTGAAATGAGCACAGATAAAGTTCCTTAAGCCAAATATGGAATAGACAAGAGCTACTCCTTGCTCAACGAAATGGACTCAACACCGCATATTAAACGTCTAAGAATGTACCTGACTAGTAAGTATCTTAAAACCTATGGATTGCTATGTCTCCGAAAGAGAATCAAGCATGTGTACAGGGGCATAAACGCAGCAGTGATAGGATTGGAGAGGTTCGTGAGCAAATGAAGACCCTTTGAAGTCATATTGCATGGTACCCATTCCACGGGTTTCAACTACCCAGGTTTAAGGTATTCTTCCTTCAGCTAAAACATGCATGTGGAACCTAGAGTATGATCAACCATGTGATCGGGAGACGTGTTCAAATATGTCTCAGTTTTCGTACCCTGGTACTCGGGTGCAACATTCCAGACGCTTTACTAACACTCTCCCCACTTGGAGAGTCAGTCCCTTTAACCTCCTGTTTGGCCCAGTTTGCAATTTCTGTGGAAGACGAACAGGAATAGCGAGAACCAATGAGAGACTAGCTGGAGGTGTCTGGATGGGCAAATTTAACTCTCATTTCCCACCAGGAAGAGGAATTAACCAAAGGCTCATCGTGCCGTGCCAGAACCAGATTAGGGCCTGAAGACCTCCTGCGGTGTTACGGCCAGGTCACAAGAAAGCGAGTTGAAGAAAGGAGCTCAGGGGCACTGTAATTCACAAACCTGCAGAGTTATAAATGACAGCTATCGTCCAAAAATAGACTGAAGTAAGGCTGCCAAGAGGACTTGAAAGCGGGGCAGAATTGCAGGAAACCGATTTCAGGAGGTAGACTGGAATTGCATTGAAAACATAGGAAAAGAGGCAGAACGTCCACAATGATGCACTTGGCCAAAAAGGGCGTATGCGTTTTTTCCTGAATATATTCAGGAAAAAACATATACGCCCTTTTGGCCAACCAAGCAAACTTGCAAAGGAAATCTGCACTACAATGAAGTCTCACTTCTCCCCGGTCAAAAGGGCCATCTGAAAAAAGTGTAAAATCCAGAAAGGCAGCACAGGCCATGGAGAACTGGGAGCCTTGTTATGCTGATGGGCGGGATGTAAATTGCCAACAGACACTCGGGAGAAGTGTATGGTGTTTCCTGAAACATCTAAAAAACAAAGGAACAAAGCCTAGTGCACTTCCACTTATGGTCCTATAGCTTAGGGAAATTAAAATCAAAAAGACACAGCCACCCCAAAGTTTGGGACGCCTCTGTTTACAAGAACCTCATTTACCGTACAAGTTCAATATCACAGAAATTGAAAAATGGATAAAGAACTTGTGGTACTTACGTACAATGCAGTATCACTCAGCAATGAAATCTATGTCATCAGGCCCGTAGCAGCATAATGAGTGGATTCAGGTACGATGATTCTAACTGAAATAAGTCACACAGAAAAAGAAACATCATATGATATCACTAATACACGGAATGTAAACTTGGCTACACAGGAACTGCATTCCAAAACAGAACAGGGTCTCAAATTTAGAAAACCAACTTATGCTTGCTTAAGGGGAAAGGTGAGTTGGGGTGCTGCATAAAACCAGAGATTGAAATGAGCACAGATAAAGTTCCTTAAGCCAAATATGGAATAGACAAGAGCTACTCCTTGCTCAACGAAATGGACTCATAACCACATATTAAACGCCTAAGAATGTACCTGACTAGTAAGTATCTTAAAACCTATGGATTGCTATGTCTCCAAAAGAGAATCAAGTGTGTGTACAGGGGCATAAACGCAGCAGTGATACGATTGGAGAGGATCAGTGCGCAAATGAAGACCCTTTGAAGTCATATTGCATGGTACCCATTACACGGGTCTCAACTCTCCAGGTTTAAGGTATTCTTCCTTCAGCTAAAACATGCATGTGGAACCCAGAGTATGATCAACCATGTGAACGGGAGTCGTGTTCAAATATGTCTCAGTTTTCGTACCCTGGTACTCAGGTGCAACATTCCAGACGCTTTACTAACACTCTCCCGACTTGGAGAGTCAGTCCCTTTAACCTCCTGTTTGGCCCAGTTTGCAATTTCTGCGGAAGATGAACAGGAATAGCGAGAACCAATGAGAGGCTAGCTGGAGGTGTCTGGACGGGCAAATTTAACTCTCATTTCCCACCAGGATGAGGAATTAACCAAAGGCTCAGCATGCCGGGCCGGAACCAGATTAGGGCCTGAAGCCATCCTGCGGTGTTACGGCCAGGTCACAAGAAAGCGAGTTGAAGAAAGGAGCTCAGGGGCACTGTAATTCACAAACATGCAGAGTTATAAATGACAGCTATCGTCCAAAAATAGAGTGAAGTAAGGCTGCCAAGAGGACTTGAAAGTGGGGCAGAATTGCAGGAAACCGATTTCAGGAGGTAGACTGGAATTGCATTGAAAGCATAGGAAAAGAGGCAGAACGTCCACAATGATGCACTTGACCAAAAAGGGCGTATGCGTTTTTTCCTGAATATATTCAGGAAAAAATGCATACGCCCTTTTTGGCCAACCAAGCAAGCTTGCAAAGGAAATCTGCACTACAATGAAGTCTCACTTCCCCCCGGTCAAAAGGGCCATCTGAAAAAAGTGTAAAATCCAGAAAGGCAGGACAGGCCATGGAGAACTGGGAGCCTTGTTATGCTGATGGGCGGGATGTAAATTGCCAACAGCCACTCTGGAGAAGTGTATGGTGTTTCCTGAAACATCTAAAAAACAAAGCAACAGAACCTAGGGCACTTCCACTTATGGTCCTATAGCTTAGGGAAATTAAAATCAAAAAGACACAGCCACCCCAAAGTTTGGAACGGCTCTGTTTACAAGAACCTCGTTTACAGTACAAGTTCAACATCGCAGAAAGTGAAAAATGGATAAAGAAGTTGTGGTATTTACTTACAAAGCAATATCACTCAGCAATGAAATCTGTGTCATCAGCCCCTTAGCAGCACAATGAGTGGATTCAGGTATGATGATTCTAACTAAAATAAGTCACACAGAAAAAGAAACATCATAAGATATCAGTAATACACGGAATGTAAACTTGGCTACACAGGAACTGAATTACAGAACAGAACAGCGTCTCAAATTTAGAAAACCAACTTATGCTTGCTTAAGGGGAAATGTGAGTTGGGGTGCTGCATAAAACCAGAGATTGAAATGAGCACAGATAAAGTTCCTTAAGCCAAATATGGAATAGACAAGAGCTACTCCTTGCTCAACGAAATGGACTCAACACCGCATATTAAACGCCTAAGAATGTACCTGACTTGTAAGTATCTTAAAACCTATAGATTGCTATGTCTGCGAAAGAGAATCAAGCATGTGTACAGGGCCATAAACGCAGCAGTGATAGGATTGGAGAGGTTCGGTGAGCAAATGAAGACCCTTTGAAATCATATTGCATTGTACCCATTCCACGGGTTTCAACTACCCAGGTTTTAGGTATTCTTCCTTCAGCTAAAACATGCATGTGGAACCCAGAGTATGATCAACCATGTGATCGGTAGAACGTGTTCAAATATGTCTAAGTTTTCCTCCCCTGGTACTCGGGTGCAACATTCCAGACGCTTTACTAACACTCTCCCGACTTGGAGAGTCAGTGCCTTTAACCTCCTGTTTGGCCCAGTTTGCAATTTCTGCGGAAGATGAACAGGAATAGCGAGAACCAATGAGAGGCTAGCTGGAGGTGTCTGGACGGGCAAATTTAACTCTCATTTCCCACCAGGAAGAGGAAATAACCAAAGGCTCAGCGTGCCGTACCGGAACCAGATTAGGGCCTGAAGCCATCCTGCGGTGTTGCGGCCAGCTCAAAAGAAAGCGAGTTGAAGAAAGGAGCTCAGGGGCACTGTAATTCACAAACCTGCAGAGTTATAAATGACAGCTATCGTCCAAAAATAGACTGAAGTAAGGCTGCCAAGAGGACTTGAAAGCGGGGCAGAATTGCAGGAAACCGATTTCAGGAGGTAGACTGGAATTGCATTGAAAGCATAGGAAAAGAGGCAGAACGTCCACAATGATGCACTTGGCCAAAAAGGGCGTATGCGTTTTTTCCTGAATATATTCAGGAAAAAACGCATACGCCCTTTTTGGCCAACCAAGCAAGCTTGCAAAGGAAATCTGCACTACAATGAAGTCTCACTTCCCCCCGGTCAAAAGGGCCATCTGAAAAAAGTGTAAAATCCAGAAAGGCAGGACAGGCCATGGAGAACTGGGAGCCTTGTTATGCTGAAGGGCAGGATGTAAATTGCCAACAACCACTCGGGAGAAGTGTATGGTGTTTCCTGAAACATCTAAAAAACAAAGCAACAGAACCTAGGGCACTTCCACTTATGGTACTATAGCTTAGGGAAATTAAAATCAAAAAGACACAGCCACCCCAAAGTTTCGAACGGCTCTGTTTACAAGAACCTCGTTTACAGTACAATTCAACATCGCAGAAAGTGAAAAATGGAGAAAGAAGTTGTGGTATTTACTTACAAAGCAATATCACTCAGCAATGATATCTGTGTCATCAGGCCCTTAGCAGCACAATGAGTGGATTCAGGTATGATGATTCTAACTGAAATAAGTCACACAGAAAAAGAAACATCATAAGATATCAGTAATACACGGAATGTAAACTTGGCTACACAGGAACTGAATTACAGAACAGAACAGGGTCTCAAATTTAGAAAACCAACTTATGCTTGCTTAAGGGTAAAGGTGAGTTGGGGTGCTGCATAAAACCAGAGATTGAAATGAGCACAGATAAAGTTCCTTAAGTCAAATATGGAATAGACAAGAGCTACTCCTTGCTCAACGAAATGGACTCAACACCGCATATTAAACGCCTAAGAATGTACCTGACTAGTAAGTATCTTAAAACCTATGGATTGCTATGTCTCCGAAAGAGAATAAAGCATGTGTACAGGGGCATAAAAGCAGCAGTGATAGGATTGGAGAGGTTTGGTGAGCAAATGAAGACCCTTTGAAGTCATATTGCATGGTACCCATTACACGGGTCTTATCTCTCCAGGTTTAAGGTATTCTTCCTTCAGCTAAAACATGCATGTGGAACCCAAGTATGATCAACCATGTGAACGGGAGACGTGTTCAAATATGTCTCAGTTTTCCTCCCCTGGTACTCGGGTGCAACATTCCAGACGCTTTACTAACACTCTCCCGACTTGGAGAGTCAGTGCCTTTAACCTCCTGTTTGGCCCAGTTTGCAATTTCTGCGGAAGATGAACAGGAATAGCGAGAACCAATGAGAGGCTAGCTGGAGGTGTCTGGACGGGCAAATTTAACTCTCATTTCTCACCAGGAAGAGGAAATAACCAAAGGCTCAGCGTGCCGTACCGGAACCAGATTAGGGCCTGAAGCCATCCTGCAGTGTTGCGGCCAGCTCAAAAGAAAGCGAGTTGAAGAAAGGAGCTCAGGGGCACTGTAATTCACAAACCTGCAGAGTTATAAATGACAGCTATCGTCCAAAAATAGACTGAAGTAAGGCTGCCAAGAGGACTTGAAAGCGGGGCAGAATTGCAGGAAACCGATTTCAGGAGGTAGACTGGAATTGCATTGAAAGCATAGGAAAAGAGGCAGAACGTCCACAATGATGCACTTGGCCAAAAAGGGCGTATGCGTTTTTTCCTGAATATATTCAGGAAAAAACGCATACGCCCTTTTTGGCCAACCAAGCAAGCTTGCAAAGGAAATCTGCACTACAATGAAGTCTCACTTCCCCCCGGTCAAAAGGGCCATCTGAAAAAAGTGTAAAATCCAGAAAGGCAGGAGAGGCCATGGAGAACTGGGAGCCTTGTTATGCTGAAGGGCGGGATGTAAATTGCCAACAACCACTCGGGAGAAGTGTATGGTGTTTCCTGAAACATCTAAAAAACAAAGCAACAGAGCCTAGGGCACTTCCACTTATGGTCCTATAGCTTAGGGAATTTGAAATCAAAAAGACACAGCCACCCCAAAGTTTGGGGCGCCTCTGTTACAAGAACCTCGTTTACAGTACAAGTTCAACATCGCAGAAAGTGAAAAATATATAAAAAAGTTGTGGTATTTACTTACAAAGCAATATCACTCAGCAATGAAATCTGTGTCATCAGGCCCTTAGCAGCACAATGAGTGGATTCAGGTATGATGATTCTAACTGAAATAAGTCACACAGAAAAAGAAACATCATAAGATATCAGTAATACACGGAATGTAAACTTGGTTACACAGGAACTGAATTACAGAACAGAACAGGGTCTCAAATTTAGAAAACCAACTTATGCTTGCTTAAGAGGAAAGGTGAGTTGGGGTGCTGCATAAAACCAGAGATTGAAATGAGCACAGATAAAGATCCTTAAGCCAAATATGAAATAGACAAGAGCTACTCCTTGCTCAACGAAATGGACTCAACACCGCATATTAAACGCCTAAGAATGTACCTGACTAGTAAGTATCTTAAAGCCTATGGATTCCTATGTCTCCGAAAGAGAATCAAGCATGTGTACAGGGGCATAAAAGCAGCAGTGATAGGATTGGAGAGGTTCGGTGAGCAAATGAAGACCCTTTGAAGTCATATTGCATGGTACCCATTACACGGGTCTTATCTCTCCAGGTTTAAGGTATTCTTCCTTCAGCTAAAACATGCATGTGGAACCCAAGTATGATCAACCATGTGAACGGGAGACGTGTTCAAATATGTCTCAGTTTTCCTCCCCTCGTACTCGGGTGCAACATTCCAGACGCTTTACTAACACTCTCCCGACTTGGAGAGTCAGTGCCTTTAACCTCCTGTTTGGCCCAGTTTGCAATTTCTGCGGAAGATGAACAGGAATAGCGAGAACCAATGAGAGGCTAGCTGGAGGTGTCTGGACGGGCAAATTTAACTCTCATTTCTCACCAGGAAGAGGAAATAACCAAAGGCTCAGCGTGCCGTACCGGAACCAGATTAGGGCCTGAAGCCATCCTGCGGTGTTGCGGCCAGCTCAAAAGAAAGCGAGTTGAAGAAAGGAGCTCAGGGGCACTGTAATTCACAAACCTGCAGAGTTATAAATGACACCTATCGTCCAAAAATAGACTGAAGTAAGGCTGCCAAGAGGACTTGAAAGCGGGGCAGAATTGCAGGAATCCGATTTCAGGAGGTAGACTGGAATTGCATTGAAAGCATAGGAAAAGAGGCAGAACGTCCAAAATGATGCACTTGGCCAAAAAGGGCGTATGCGTTTTTTCCTGAATATATTCAGGAAAAAACGCATACGCCCTTTTTGGCCAACCAAGCAAGCTTGCAAAGGAAATCTGCACTACAATGAAGTCTCACTTCCCCCCGGTCAAAAGGGCCATCTGAAAAAAGTGTAAAATCCAGAAAGGCAGGACAGGCCATGGAGAACTGGGAGCCTTGTTATGCTGATGGGCGGGATGTAAATTGCCAACAACCACTCGGGAGAAGTGTATGGTGTTTCCTGAAACATCTAAAAAACAAAGCAACAGAACCTAGGGCACTTCCACTTATGGTCCTATAGCTTAGGGAAATTAAAATCAAAAAGACACAGCCAGCCCAAAGTTTCGAACGGCTCTGTTTACAAGAACCTCGTTTACAGTACAAGTTCAACATCGCAGAAAGTGAAAAATGGAGAAAGAAGTTGTGGTATTTACTTACAAAGCAATATCACTCAGCAATGATATCTGTGTCATCAGGCCCTTAGCAGCACAATGAGTGGATTCAGGTATGATGATTCTAACTGAAATAAGTCACACAGAAAAAGAAACATCATAAGATATCAGTAATACACGGAATGTAAACTTGGCTACACAGGAACTGAATTACAGAACAGAACAGGGTCTCAAATTTAGAAAACCAACTTATGCTTGCTTAAGGGTAAAGGTGAGTTGGGGTGCTGCATAAAACCAGAGATTCAAATGAGCACAGATAAAGTTCCTTAAGTCAAATATGGAATAGACAAGAGCTACTCCTTGCTCAACGGAATGGACTCAACACCGCATATTAAACTCCTAAGAATGTACCTGACTAGTAAGCATCTTAAAACCTATGGATTCCTATGTCTCCGAAAGAGAATCAAGCATGTGTACAGGGGCATAAAAGCAGCAGTGATAGGATTGGAGAGGTTTGGTGAGCAAATGAAGACCCTTTGAAGTCATATTGCATGGTACCCATTACACGGGTCTTATCTCTCCAGGTTTAAGGTATTCTTCCTTCAGCTAAAACATGCATGTGGAACCCAAGTATGATCAACAATGTGAACGGGAGACGTGTTCAAATATGTCTCAGTTTTCCTCCCCTGGTACTCGGGTGCAACATTCCAGACGCTTTACTAACACTCTCCCCACTTGGAGAGTCAGCGCCTTTAACCTCCTGTTTGGCCCAGTTTGCAATTTCTGCGGAAGATGAACAGGAATAGCGAGAACCAATGAGAGACTAGCTGGAGGTGTCTGGATGGGCAAATTTAACTCTCATTTCCCACCAGGAAGAGGAATTAACCAAAGGCTCAGCGTGCCGTGCCGGAACCAGATTAGGGCCTGAAGTCATCCTGCGGTATTTCGGCCAGCTCACAAGAAAGCGAGTTGAAGAAAGGAGCTCAGGGGCACTGTAATTCACAAACCTGCAGAGTTATAAATGACAGCTATCGTCCAAAAATAGACTGAAGTAAGGCTGCCAAGAGGACTTGAAAGCGGGGCAGAATTGCAGGAAACCGATTTCAGGAGGTAGACTGGAATTGCATTGAAAGCATAGGAAAAGAGGCAGAACGTCCACAATGATGCACTTGGCCAAAAAGGGCGTATGCGTTTTTTCCTGAATATATTCAGGAAAAAACGCATACGCCCTTTTTGGCCAACCAAGCAAGCTTGCAAAGGAAATCTGCACTACAATGAAGTCTCACTTCCCCACGGTCAAAAGGGCCATCTGAAAAAAGTGTAAAATCCAGAAAGGCCGGACAGGCCATGGAGAACTGAGAGCATTGTTATGCTGATGGGCGGGATGTAAATTGCCAACAGACACTTGGGAGAAGTGTATGGTGTTTCCTGAAACATCTAAAAAACAAAGCAACAGAGCCTAGGGCACTGCCACTTATGGTCCTATAGCTTAGGGAAATTAAAATCAAAAACACACAGCCACCGCAAAGTTTGGGACGCCTCTGTTTACAAGAACCTCGTTTACAGTACAAGTTCAACATCGCAGAAAGTGAAAAATGGATAAAGAAGTTGTGGTATTTACTTAGAAAGCAATATCACTCAGCAATGAAATCTATGTCATCAGGCCCTTAGCAGCACAATGAGTGGATTCAGGTATGATGATTCTAACTGAAATAAGTCACACAGAAAAAGAAACATCATAAGATATCAGTAATACACGGAATGTAAACTTGGCTACACAGGAACTGAATTACAGAACAGAACAGGGTCTCAAATTTAGAAAACCAACTTATGCTTGCTTAAGAGGAAAGGTGAGTTGGGGTGCTGCATAAAACCAGAGATTGAAATGAGCACAGATAAAGTTCCTTAAGCCAAATATGGAATAGACAAGAGCTACTCCTTGCTCAACGAAATGGACTCAACACCGCATATTAAACATCTAAGAATGTACCTGACTAGTAAGTATCTTCAAACCTATGGATTGCTATGTCTCCGAAAGAGAATCAAGCATGTGTACAGGGTCATAAACGCAGCAGTGATAAGATTGGAGAGGTTCGTGAGCAAATGAAGACCCTTTGAAGTCATATTGCATGGTACCCATTCCACGGGTTTCAACTACCCAGGTTTAAGGTATTCTTCCTTCAGCTAAAACATGCATGTGGAACCTAGAGTATGATCAACCATGTGATCGGGAGACGTGTTCAAATATGTCTCAGTTTTCGTACCCTGGTACTCGGGTGCAACATTCCAGACGCTTTACTAACACTCACCCCACTTGGAGAGTCAGTCCCTTTAACCTCCTGTTTGGCCCAGTTTGCAATTTCTCTGGAAGACGAACAGGAATAGCGAGAACCAATGAGAGACTAGCTGGAGGTGTCTGGATGGGCAAATTTAACTCTCATTTCCCACCAGGAAGAGGAATTAACCAAAGGCTCATCGTGCTGTGCCAGAACCAGATTAGGGCCTGAAGACCTCCTGCGGTGTTGCGGCCAGGTCACAAGAAAGCGAGTTGAAGAAAGGAGCTCAGGGGCACTGTAATTCACAAACCTGCAGAGTTATAAATGACAGCTATCGTCCAAAAATATACTGAAGTAAGGCTGCCAAGAGGACTTGAAAGCGGGGCAGAATTGCAGGAAACCGATTTCAGGAGGTAGACTGGAATTGCATTGAAAGCATAGGAAAAGAGGCAGAACGTCCACAATGATGCACTTGGCCAAAAAGGGCGTATGCGTTTTTTCCTGAATATATTCAGGAAAAAACGCATACGCCCTTTTTGACAAACCAAGCAAACTTGCAAAGGAAATCTGCACTACAATGAAGTCTCACTTCTCCCCGGTCAAAAGGGCCATCTGAAAAAAGTGTGAAATCCAGAAAGGCAGGACAGGCCATGGAGAACTGGGAGCCTTGTTATGCTGATGGGCGGGATGTAAATTGCCAACAGACACTCAGGAGAAGTGTATGGTGTTTCCTGAAACATCTAAAAAACAAAGGAACAAAGCCTAGGGCACTTCCACTTATGGTCCTATAGTTTAGGGAAATTAAAATCAAAAAGACACAGCCACCCCAAAGTTTGGGACGCCTCCGTTTACAAGAACCTCATTTACCGTACAAGTTCAATATCACAGAAAGTGAAAAATGGATAAAGAACTTGTGGTACTTACGTACAATGAAGTATCACTCAGCAATGAAATCTATGTCATCAGGCCCGTAGCAGCATAATGAGTGGATTCAGGTACGATGATTCTAACTGAAATAAGTCACACAGAAAAAGAAACATCATAAGATATCAGTAATACACGGAATGTAAACTTGGCTACACAGGAACTGCATTCCAAAACAGAACAGGGTCTCAAATTTAGAAAACCAACTTATGCTTGCTTAAGGGGAAAGGTGAGTTGCGGTGCTGCATAAAACCAGAGATTGAAATGAGCACAGATAAAGTTCCTTAAGCCAAATATGGAATAGACAAGAGCTACTCCTTGCTCAACGAAATGGACTCAAAACCCCATATTAAACGCCTAAGAATGTACCTGACTAGTAAGTATCTTAAAACCTATGGATTGCTATGTCTCCAAAAGAGAATCAAGCGTGTGTACAGGGGCATAAACGCAGCAGTGATAGGATTGGAGAGGTTCGGTGAGCAAATGAAGACCCTTTGAAGTCATATTGCATGGTAGCCATTACACGGGTCTCAACTCTCCATGTTTAAGGTATTCTTCCTTCAGCTAAAACATGCATGTGGAACCCAGAGTATGATCAACCATGTGAACGGGAGACGTGTTCAAATATGTCTCAGTTTTCCTCCCCTGGTACTCGGGTGCAACATTCCAGACGCTTTACTAACACTCTCCCGACTTGGAGAGTCAGTCCCTTTAACCTCCTGTTTGGCTCAGTTTGCAATTTCTGCGGAAGATGAACAGGAATAGCGAGAACCAATGAGAGGCTAGCTGGAGGTGTCTGGACGGGCAAATTTAACTCTCATTTCCCACCAGGAAGAGGAATTAACCAAAGGATTAGCGTGCCGTGCCGGAACCAGATTAGGGCCTGAAGAAATCCTGCGGTGTTGCGGCCAGCTGAAAAGAAAGCGAGTTGAAGAAAGGAGCTCAGGGGCACTGTAATTCACAAACCTGCAGAGTTATAAATGACAGCTATCGTCCAAAAATAGACTGAAGTAAGGCTGCCAAGAGGACTTGAAAGCGGGGCAGAATTGCAGGAAACCAATTTCAGGAGGGAGACTGGAATTGCATTGAAAGCATAGGAAAAGAGGCAGAACGTCCACAATGATGCACTTGGCCAAAAAGGGCATATGAGTTTTTTCCTGAATATATTCAGGAAAAAATGCATACGCCCTTTTTGGCCAACCAAGCAAGCTTGCAAAGGAAATCTGCACTACAATGAAGTCTCACTTCCCCCCGGTCAAAAGGGCCATCTGAAAAAAGTGTAAAATCCAGAAAGGCAGGACAGGCCATGGAGAACTGGGAGCCTTGTTATGCTGATGGGCGGGATGTAAATTGCCAACAGACACTCGGGAGAAGTGTATGGTGTTTCCTGAAACATCTAAAAAACAAAGCAACAGAGCCTAGGGCACTTCCACTTATGGTCCTATAGCTTAGGGAAATTAAAATCAAAAAGACACAGCCACCCCAAAGTTTGGGACGCCTCTGTTTACAAGAACCTCCTTTACAGTACAAGTTCAACATCGCAGAAAGTGAAAAATGGATAAAGAAGTTGTGGTATTTACTTACAAAGCAATATCACTCAGCAATGAAATCTATGTCATCAGGCCCTTAGCAGCACAATGAGTGGATTCACGTATGATGATTCTAACTGAAATAAGTCACACAGAAAAAGAAACATCATAAGATATCAGTAATACACGGAATGTAAACTTGGCTACACAGGAACTGAATTACAGAACAGAACAGGGTCTCAAATTTAGGAAACCAACTTATGCTTGCTTAAGGGTAAAGGTGAGTTGGGGTGCTGCATAAAACCAGAGATTGAAATGAGCACAGATAAAGTTCCTTAAGCCAAATATGGAATAGACAAGAGCTACTCCTTGCTCAACGAAATGGACTCAACACCGCATATTAAACGCCTAAGAATGTACCTGACTAGTAAGTATCTTAAAACCTATGGATTGCTATGTCTCCGAAAGAGAATCAAGCATGTGTACAGGGGCATAAACGCAGCAGTGATAGGATTGGAGAGGTTCGTGAGCAAATGAAGACCCTTTGAAGTCATATTGCATGGTACCCATTCCACAGGTTTCAACTACCCAGGTTTAAGGTATTCTTCCTTCAGCTAAAACATGCATGTGGAACCTAGACTATGATCAACCATGTGATCGGGAGACGTGTTCAAATATGTCTCAGTTTTCGTACCCTGGTACTCGGGTGCAACATTCCAGACGCTTTACTAACACTCTCCCCACTTGGAGAGTCAGTCCCTTTATCCTCCTGTTTGGCCCAGTTTGCAATTTCTGCGGAAGATGAACAGGAATAGCGAGAACCAATGACAGACTAGCTGGAGGTGTCTGGATGGGCAAATTTAACTCTCATTTCCCACCAGGAAGAGGAATTAACCAAAGGCTCAGCGTGCCGTGCCAGAACCAGATTAGGGCCTGAAGACATCCTGCGGTGTTGCGGCCAGGTCACAAGAAAGCGAGTTGAAGAAAGGAGCTCAGGGGCACTGTAATTCACAAACCTGCAGAGTTATAAATGACAGCTATCGTCCAAAAATAGACTGAAGTAAGGCTGCCAAGAGGACTTGAAAGTGGGGCAGAATTGCAGGAAACCGATTTCAGGAGGTAGACTGGAATTGCATTGAAAGCATAGGAAAAGAGGCAGAACGTCCACAATGATGCACTTGGCCAAAAAGGGCGTATGCGTTTTTTCCTGAATATATTCAGGAAAAAACGCATACGCATTTGGCCAACCAAGCAAACTTGCAAAGGAAATCTGCACTACAATGAAGTCTCACTTCCCCCCGGTCAAAAGGGCCATCTGAAAAAAGTGTAAAATCCAGAAAGGCAGGACAGGCCATGGAGAACTGGGAGCCTTGTTATGCTGATGGGCGGGATGTAAATTGCAAACAGACACTGAGGAGAAGTGTATGGTGTTTCCTGAAACATCTAAAAAACAAAGCAACAGAGCCTAGGGCACTTCCACTTATGGTCCTATAGCTTAGGGAAATTAAAATCAAAAAGACACAGCCACCCCAAAGTTTGGGACGCCTCTGTTTACAAGAACCTCCTTTACAGTACAAGTTCAACATCACAGAAAGTGAAAAATGGATAAAGAAGTTGTGGTATTTACTTACAAAGCAATATCACTCAGTAATGAAATCTGTGTCATCAGGCCCTTGGCAGCACAAGTGGATTCAGGTATGATGATTCTAACTGAAATAAGTCACACAGAAAAAGAAACATCATAAGATATCAGTAATACACGGAATGTAAACTTGGCTACACAGGAACTGAATTACAGAACAGAACAGGGTCTGAAATTTAGAAAACCAACTTATGCTTGCTTAAGGGTAAAGGTGAGTTGGGGTGCTGCATAAAAACAGAGATTGAAATGAGCACAGATAAAGTTCCTTAAGCCAAATATGGAGTAGACAAGAGCTACTCCTTGCTCAACGAAATGGACTCAACACCGCATATTAAACGCGTAAGAATGTACCTGACTAGTAAGTATCTTAAAACCTATGGATTACTATGTCTCCGAAAGAGAATCAAGCATGTGTACAGGGGCATAAACGCAGCAGTGATAGGATTCGAGAGGTTCGTGAGCAAATGAAGACCCTTTGAAGTCATACTGCACGGTACCCATTCCACGGGTTTCAACTACCCAGGTTTAAGGTATTCTTCCTTCAGCTAAAACATGCATGTGGAACCTAGAGTATGATCAACCATGTGATCGGGAGACGTGTTCAAATATGTCTCAGTTTTCCTCCCCTGGTACTCGGGTGCAACATTCCAGACGCTTTACTAACACTCTCCCCACTTGGAGAGTCAGTCCCTTTAACCTCCTGTTTGGCCCAGTTTGCAATTTCTGTGGAAGATGAACAGGAATAGCGAGAACCAATGAGAGACTAGCTGGAGGTGTCTGGATGGGCAAATTTAACTCTCATTTCCCACCAGGAAGAGGAATTAACCAAAGGCTCAGTGTGCCGTGCCAGAACCAGATTAGGGCCTGAAGACATCCTGCGGTGTTGCGGCCAGGTCACAAGAAAGCGAGTTGAAGAAAGGAGCTCAGGGGCACTGTAATTCACAAACCTGCAGAGTTATAAATGACAGCTATCGTCCAAAAATAGACTGAAGTAAGGCTGCCAAGAGGACTTGAAAGCGGGGCAGAATTGCAGGAAACCGATTTCAGGAGGTAGACTGGAATTGCATTGAAAGCATAGGAAAAGAGGCAGAACGTCCACAATGATGCACTTGGCCAAAAAGGGTGTATGCATTTTTTCCTGAATATATTCAGGAAAAAACGCATACGCCCTTATTGGCCAACCAAGCAAGCTTGCAAAGGAAATCTGCACTAGAATGAAGTCTCACTTCCCCCCAGTCAAAAGGGCCATCTGAAAACAGTGTAAAATCCAGAAAGGCAGGACAGGCCATGGAGAACTGGGAGCCTTGTTATGCTGATGGGCGGGATGTAAATTGCCAACAGACACTCAGGAGAAGTGTATGGTGTTTCCTGAAACATCTAAAAAACAAAGCAACAGAGCCTAGGGCACTGCCACTTATGGTCCTATAGCTTAGGGAAATTAAAATCAAAAAGACACAGCCACCCCAAAGTCTGCGACGCCTCTGTTTTAAAGAACCTCATTTACCGTACAAGTTAAATATCACAGAAAGTGAAAAATGGATAAAGAACTTGTGGTACTTACGAACAATGCAGTATCACTCAGCAATGAAATCTGTGTCATCAGGCCCTTAGCAGCACAATGAGT